>NC_141929.1:3118750-3430625 GCF_057802395.1 Ceratotherium simum simum | reverse complement strand
CCTGGTTATCAGGGCAGCAGGGCCCGGAAGGGGAGACGGCTGCCCACCGGCCCCTGCCAACTCTGCAGTCCACCCGGAGAGCTCAGCGCAGAGCTCCGGCCACAGCAGGGTGAGGACCACAAGATGCTAGGACGGGATTGCCCCGGCACCACCCCCTCCAAAAAAGAGTTGTCCCTGCCACAGTTCAAGCCACAGCTCTCGCTAATTCCTGCGCCAAATGGTGTAATTACCACTTCAGTTGTCAAATGGCATCCAGATGGCCTTACCTTTCACACCAGCGGTTTAATAAGCTTCCAGGCGTGACCTTTGCAGCCTGTCCTCCACCTGCGCAGCCCCCCAGTTTGTGAAATCCGAGCCCACAATTAGATCTGATAATGAGTGCCCAGGTGACCAGCCTTGAACTCTGCAAGCTCACTTCAAGGGGTGCCCAGCGAGTCACCCCAGGCCACTGACAAATGGCATGCATCCCACCACAAACAGAGGGGCCTCCTGCTCACAGCACCCCCGGAGGACTGCCTGGGGAGATCACAGAGGCCCTGAGAGACCCAAGAGTGCATTTGGGGGCCAGGCAGCTCGAAAGCTCAGGTGGGCTGCTTCAGGCGCCGAATTCTGGCAAACCAGAGCCCCAAACCCGACCACGTCCTTGGAGGCTGTTGTTCAGGCCGTCTGCCCCAGGCAGCCCACCACCCGCCTCGAGCAACTGTTTCTAGCACTGCCACCCCATCAGCACCAACAGGTGGGCACCCTGACATGGGAGTCACCCTGCTGCCACAAGGCTGTTTTGTGGCCCTCTATCAATACAGTCCCTTCAAATTTACTAGAGCTGGAATAACCCTCAGTGGAGTTCCAGTACAGGGAAGAATGATCTTGCACTGCAGAGGATCACACTCCACTGTCTGTTTTGAAAAGTTAAATTATTCTTTCCCAGCACAGGGCAAACTCCTGGCATATTTATGGAACTAACACGTCTACATCAGGCACCATCCCCAGGACTTCACCTGTATTGACTTATTTAATCCTCACAACAGCCTAGCTGCTCTTTTTATCCCTCTTTTGTAGATTAGGAAACTGGGGCCCAGAGAGGCTAAGTAACTTGCCCAAGGTCACACAGCTAGCGAGTGGCAAGAATGGGATTTGAACCCAGGTTAGGGTTTGTGCAAGGGTTTGGAAAATGCCAAATATTCTAAGAACAGCCCTACACGCTGATATTCTCAGTGCCCGGCAAACCGAAGAAAATGGAGAGATGCCAAGAGAAGAGCAAATCAGAAGCCTTCTCTGTGAGGGGCTGGAGCAGAGGGGGATGGAGGAGGCACCAGACACTTAAGCTCTTGGCCAGGGAGAGAAGTTTCCATGGGAGAATCTTGTCCCCGATCTTTGCCAGGTTCTGGTTAGAGCAGACCAAAGACCAGAGAACTGTGAGAGACTGAGACCCAAGGGGGAAACTGGCAAAATGTCTTTGTTCCAACTCCCTCACTATATTTGACCGTTTTTCGGGCGTCAGTATTCCTTCTTCCCGACCCTCACAGGAATCCTGGGTTTTTTGTTTTTTTTCTGTTTTTTGGTTTTTTTCTGAGGAAGATCAGCCCTGAGCTAACATCTGCCAATCCTCCTCTTTTTGCTGAGGAAGACTGGCCCTGGGCTAATATCCATGCCCATCTTCCTCTACTTTATATGGAATGCCGCCACAGCATGGCTTGACAAGCGATGCGTCAGTGCGCGCCTGGGATCCGAACCTGTGAACCCTCAGGCCGCCAAAGCAGAGCACGCGCATTTCACCACTGAGCCACTGGGCCGGCCCTAGGAATCTTGGGTTTTAACGGTCTCGTCTCACGTTGTTACTGAGAACCTGCCCCTCAGATTGTGCTGCCATTCTTACTAAGGTGTGCCTGACTGACATTTAGGGAGAGGAGATTGCTTTTCAGGTTATCTATCACTTTAAGGTCAACTTGGCTTTTCTTTTTTTTTTTAAAAAAAAAATTTTATTTATTTATTTATTTTTCCCCCAAAGCCCCAGTAGATAGCTGTATGTCATAGCTGCACATCCTTCTAGCTGCTGTATGTGGGACGCGGCCTCAGCATGGCCGGAGAAGTGGTGCGTCGGTGCGCGCCCGGGATCCGAACCCCGGGCCGCCAGCAGCGGAGCTCGCGCACCCAACCGCCAAGCCACGGGGCCGGCCCTCAACTTGGCTTTTCAAACGAAGAGACTATGAGAAGATCCAAGATAAATATGATGCATGGAAAAATCATCATTTTTGCTAAAATAATGGGAGGGGTGCAATGGCTTTTTTAAATACCTCTGCATATAATCTGGAATGCAAAGCAAAAATGACATGAATTTTTAAGGTAAAGAAATGCCAAAAGGGTCATGCTTGGGCAGGTTCCCTCTTGGTCCACACTCCTGGGGAGGGGAGCCAACTCTGTTAAAAATTCTGTGATAGAAAATCATGAGAAACAAGGCCTTAAATTAGGCAAGTGGTTCATTCCAACGGTGACATGATCTGGCAGGTGACAAATTTATTTCGGCATAAGCTGGGGGTTCCTGGTGAAAATTCTAGCTCTCAGAAGCCACCTGTATTAGATTTTTATGAAAAGCCAACCTGTCTTAGGACCCTCCCAGCCAGCCAAGCGGTCACGGGCAGGGAGATCGAAGGCAGACCCACCTCGCCCCCCATGGACCTCGCCCTAAGCCACAGCGACAGCTGCCACTTACAGCCCCTGATGGGCCACACAGGTCACGCCTCTTAGGCTTAACACTGGCCCCTCTGTTGCTTGAGATGTCCTTAGCCACGTCCCTCTGCCGACTTCATTGGCCTACGCATCTCTGCCCTTGGAGACTGGAGCTGTCCGAGCCATCCTTCTGCCCCCATACCCAGGAAGGCACTTGGTCGATGGTGGTCAGTGCCTGGGGATGCTTATCGCACACCATCATGATTGCTCATTTCCTCACTTGCTTGTCCTCCCCGGAACGTGGCCCCTAGTGGGCAGGGATCAGATATATTCCATGCCTGGCGGGGGCAGGTGCCATCCGTGTGTGAATAAATGAACCTCACTAGTTCCATTCCTCAACAAACATTTATCTACAGACCTGCCTCTGAGGTGTGGGGCCCTGTTTACCCCTGAGTTAAAACGAGACCGTGTTTGTTACCCCCAGAAGGACACAGACAAATGAAGTGACTTGCTTAACACGTGGCTCCAGCAAAACCAGACTGAATGTCAGGCTGGCGATGCCTGACAGGGCTCTGGAAGAGAAAGTTGGCAGGAAAGAGCAGCAGGGACACGGCTCAGCAGTGCTTACGACCTCTGGAGCCTCGCGGTGTGGCGGGCATTCTCCCAGACGCTTTCCAGGCCCAGTCTCCACAGCAGCCTCGAAGGTAAGGACTGCTATTGTGCCCGCTTTATAGGGGAGGAAACTGAAGGACAGACACATTCAGCGTGCCACCAAGGTCACACAGCGGTAGAACCTGAATTTAAACAGGAACAGAGCTATGGAACGCCCTTATGCACCCTTGTCCCTGAGAGGCGGGCAGGAAGGAGCTTGGGGGAGAGGGATGGGGAAAGGGATGGACTTGCTTTCTAAGACTCCAAGTCAGTCTCCCGCTGAGAGTGGTGCATGTGTATGTGGGGAGTGTGTGACCTGTGTCGCGTGTGCAAGTGTATGCCTGTGTGTGGGTGCGTGTGTGTGAATATGTGTGTGTGCGTATGTGTGCACTTATGTGTGTGTGTGATGTGTGCACATGTGTGTTGATAGGTGTAGGTGTGTATGTGAATGGGTGTGTACATGAACATATGTGTGTGGTGTGTGGGTTACGTATGCAAATGTGTGCATGTGAATGAATGTGTGTGTGTGTGAGTGTGTGTGTTCCTCAAGCCTCAGGAAGACTGCACGAGGCCGTCTGGGCAGCCACCACGTTCCACGCTCCCCTGCAGCCCGCTCCGGGAACACACAGGCCAATAGCGTCAGCCTAGCTCTAGGCCTGCGGCTTCCCGTTCCCAGGCAACAGAAACCCCGGAGGCGGGAATGCCTGGGGGTTCCCTGTGACAAGGTAGAAAGTTCACCAAAGACAAGGACCCCAAACTTGGAGGCCCCCACCGGGTTCCCCTCCATGCTGACTTTCAGCAAGGACCACAGGAGTTGGGCAAACAGAGGGGCAGACACACCTGAGCCCCTCCTCCCTGAGAACCTGCCGATTCAGCCTGAGAGCCCGGCTGCCTGATTGGGCCTCTTCCGGCATCCCCACAGCCCTGCCCTCCGCTGATGTGATGGTGGTGACGATCTCTGCATGGGCCCAGATTCAAACCCCAGCCCCACCACTCATCGGCGGGAGTCCCTGGGAGGTGAGCAACTCCTCCTGGCCCCTGGCTTTCTCATCTGTGAGAGGGATGGTGGGAGACCACCACCACCATCAGCTGACTCGCAGAGCACATCCGCCGCATGCACCCTGAGCGCTTCCTATGCCTTATCTCCCTCAGTCCTCCCAGGGCTGGTAACACCCCCATCTTACACAGGAGGAAACTGAGGCACAAAAGGTATATGGTGGTCCTGGGGCAGAGCTGAAAGAGAGCGGGAATGACGACCTGCCTTCCCAGCTCTCCTGGCATGCATTTTCTCCGCATGATGAGATGCCTGATGTTGCCTCTGCAGACGTTCCCAGAAGGGAGCTCATTGGGAGAAGGGAGCCTTCTCGTTGTCGTCGTTTCCTCACGGGAAACGTGAGTGTTTGTCCTGGTCCCTTCATTAACTTGTTATGTCCTGAGAAGAGTCGGTCCCCCTCTGGCCCCAATGCCCTCAGCTCTGAGAATCCCAGAAACTCAGTGTTTCCTGATCCGGGGTTCCTGGACCCCAGGAGACAGCAAAGAAGTTGAGTCCTAGGTATTACTGTCAACACTTGGAAGTTTCTAAGGCAAAGAGTGCTGGTACCTAAACGAGCCCTCAGAGGAGGCTCAAAACACTCAAAGTCTCTGTGTTTGACTCCAACCTTATCAGCTCAGTGTGGTCTGTCCAGTGTTTATGATTATCAGAAACTTCGCCAGAGATTGTGTCTTTGAATGTCATTATGGACAATAAGAATTAATCCTTTCCTGAACACCCTATCTGTGCTTGCTCTGTGCAGAGCATCCTAGGATTTCTCCCAACAACCCTGTAAGAGACAGAACATCATCCCCAGTCAGTAGAGAAGGAGACTGAGGTTCTGAGAGGCTCCAAGATGCACAGCGACCAGCAGGGGTGGCTGTGAAGATAAAATTTGGCCTGTCTGATTCCAGAGCCTGGCCCAAGCTGCCAGGCTAGCATTTTCCCAAATGTGCCAGGTCAGAAGAATTACCCAGGCCTGGTGGAAATAAGGGATCGTGGGTCCCACCCCACTCCTGAGGAGCCTGACTCTGAAACCGCCCAGGGCTGGAGAGTCTGCCTTTTTAAACTAGGCACTGGAGGTGAGACTGAGAACCACTGCCCACACTCCGTGGTAGAACTAGATTAATTCGGCTTCCCTCCCCTCGTGGCTAAGAGCATCTTTCGTCAGCGGCACTGATGACCTGGGGGGAGGACGGAGACCCAGCCAGGCCAGGCAGGCCTCCCCAGACCCCGCCCGCCTGCACAGCGCCCCCGAGGGCCGTGCGGGGCACTGCGTCCCCCACAGCCCCCTCCCCGGAGGGGATCGCACCCGCGGCCACAAAGAATGGGCGGAAACGGCCCCGCGGGCAGGAATTCACCCCTGCCATTTCACACCGCGTCCGCGGGACGGGCCTGCCGAGCGGAGCCGAGGGCCGGGAGCAGCTGAAGAGGCCAGGGACACGGGGCGCCCGGCCGCGGGCGAGGGGCCTGGCAAACAACACACGGCCCCCCCAAAGCTGGGCCGGAGGGTGGCCGCGCAATCGCCCGCCGAAATCTGCAAGCTCATCACGGCGCTTGGAAACCTTGGTGGGGACACAACACAGGACGCATCCTGCTCGGCAGAGATAAGAGAATTCCCAGGTTCTCACCCCCCTGGGGACCGCAGGGCTGGCGGGAGCTCGCGGGAACGTGAGAAAGATGCCCAGGCAAGCTCGCTGCAGGGGGCGCCCTGCCCTCCACCCTCCACTGCCTCGGGGTGGGACCTGGGGCAGGGGTCACATGCCAAGCTGGGCCCCTGGTCACTTGTTTTGCTCATTCCGGAAAGCCCACCCCTCCTCACACTGGTTGTGGGGCCCTGGGCAAGTGGCTTGGCCTCTCTGTGTCTCAGTTTCCCCACCTGCTAACGGGGTGCGGGAGGGAACTGCCGGGATTCGCTGCCATCACACGCGTGGAGTAACCGCTGGCGGTTATGGAGGATCCACCAGGACCTCAGCACGTTCCTGTGCTGCCCGGCCCAGCCCTCACCGCCAGTCCCGGTGGCTGGGCATTCTCACAGGTCCGTGGTCTCAGTGAGGAAGCTGATGGAGCCAGAGGGCACCCTCACCACTGTCGTGGAAGCCGCCGCTGAGAGCTTCTGGAAAGGGCGGGGCCACTAGTTGACTCGCATTCCCTTCTTACTCCGTAGGGCAGGCCGTGTGGCTCAGTTCAGTCCTGATGCTGAGTGTTTGAGGTGCTGGTGTACGATAATAACCTCAGGAGTGCGGGCCAGCACTGGCACAGCGTGTTCCCCGTGCCAGAAGCCTTCTGTGCACTTCCCATACGATGGTCCCTCACAGTGGCCCTAGGAGGGAGGTGATGTTATTAGCCCCATCTCACAGACAAGGTAATTGAGATTCAGAGAGGTTAAGTCACCTGCCCAACATCACCCAGCATTACTCAGGGGAGTATAGTGCCTGCCCCGTAGAGGGACCCGATACTCGGAGGCTGTTTCTCTTTCTGTGAGTTCCTTTCCCTCCTGAGGGCAGGGGTCTCATCTTGTCCCTCTCACGTCCCCACAGGATGTTGGCACAGCAACCAGTGGATGGAGAGTTCAAAAGTATAAGTCGAACTAGCTCAGATTTTGTGTCCCAGGTTGTTCTGAGCATGTGGTGTCCAGAATGGGCTGGAGGAGGCGCCATGCTGTTTGGGGCACACGGGGGTCCGGGGGTGCCTAGTGGTACTCCGTAGCTCCTGCCTCTACGAGGGACCCATGCTGCCCACAAGATTTGTTTCCTTAACTCCAGGTCGGCTGAGTGAGTTCAAGTAGAGCCAGTGTGTCTGGGGGAAAGTCAACAATGAGGGGTCCCAGACCCAGCTAGGAACAGAGAACCGTGTACCAGTCTTCTAGGCAGAATACACAGAGTGTGGATGTGCTGACAACCCCTAACGAGGCCGCCCTGTGCGATACGGGCGTGACTCCTTTGGTGAGGACAGGACTCCCCGTAAAACGGAAGCACCTGTGGGGCAGCCCCAGCCTTTCCATTGCCGCGTTGACGCCGGAATCATTCCTGCATCTCAGACCCACCCTCGGCCACACTGGTCCTGCGTCCCACGCCTGCCCCGGGTGGCACTCGTGCTGTGCTGAACACCCCCAGGAACCAGACGCACTGGGCACTTTGCACACGTTCTCTCTAGTTGTCAAGTCAAGAAGGTGCTAGAACCCAGGACAACCCATTCCAAAGCTCGGAGCCTCCCCCACAATTCCAGGGCTATATTTTAAAGTTCCTTTTTAGAACTCCCAGAGTTCCTGTCAACTCCATCCACTGGAAAGCTTGAGAGACGTGCCCTGGAAGCTGCCACTTCCTGCCTCCCGGTGCCCTGTCGCTAAGATTTGCTGAAATAGGGCCGGCCCGTGGCTTAACGGTTAAGTGCGCACGATCCGCTACTGGTGGCCCGGGTTCGGATCCCGGGCGCGCACCGACGCACCACTTCTCTGGCCATGCTGAGGCCGCGTCCCACATACAGCAACTAGAAGGATGTGCAGCTATGACATACAACTATCTACTGGGGCTTTGGGGGAAAAAAAGGAGGAGGATTGGCGATAGATGTTAGCTCAGAGCCAGTCTTCCTCAGCAAAAAGAGGAAGATTAGCATGGATGTTAGCTCAGGGCTGATCTTCCTCACAAAAAAATTAAAAAAATAAAAAAGATTTGCTGAAATAAATTCAGGAGCCTGGGAAGGGGGCTGTGGCAGATGTGCTTCTTAGAATCACTGAGGCCCACCTTCTTCCTTGCCACCTCCCACTTTAGAGGCCAAACCCTACTGTGTACCTTACCAGCCTCCCTTGCAGCTACGTGCAGCCTAATGACCCAGTTCTGACCCCTGAGATGTAAACAGAGTCTGCTGGGACACTTCTGGGAAACCTTTTGCTTTCCTGATAAAAAGCACAGATCCAGCTGGTACAGTCCTGGAAAATATCTTCTCCCTTCCTCCCTTGAATGCAGACGTGATGTCTGGAGATGCAGCAGCCATCCTGAGACCATGACAGGACAGGTAATGGCAATATGGTAGACAGAATGATACCCCCCCCCAAGAAATGTCCACATCCTAATCCCCAGAACCTGTGAAAATGTTAGGTTATATAGCAAAGGGGAATTAAGTTTGCAGGTGAAACTAAGGTCACTAATCAGCAGACTTTGAAACGAGGAGATGATCCTGGATTATCTGGGTGGGCCCAATGTAACCACAGGGTCCTTAACTATGGAAGGCAGAGGTAGAAGAGGAGATCAGAGAGAGAGATGTGATGACAAAAGAAAGGCATAGAGAGGCAGCATTGCCGTGTGGAAGATGGAGGAAGGAGCCACAAGCCAAGGAATGTGGGCACCTCCAGAAGCTGGGAAAGGCAAGGAAACAGATTCCAGAAGGAACACAAACCTGCTGACACCTTGATTTTAACCCAGTGAGACCCATGTCAGACTTCTGACCTGCAGAACTAGAAGATAATAAATGTGTGCTGTTTTCAGCCACCAAGTTTGTGGTCATTGGTTACAGCAGCCCCAGGACACTGATACAAGCCACATGAGATGTTAGCTTGCCTTTGTTGAGCAAATGAGCAGATGCCAGCAACTGCCTTTCTCCAGACATCTTCGTCGTGTGAGAAGAATGACCCTGTGCTGGTTTAAGCCACTTCAAGGTGGACTATTTGTGACTTGAAGCTGAACATATTCCTAATTGGCATGTATGCCAGCTAAGTAAGCTTTTATTTCAAAATTCCTTTTGTGAGAGAGAACCACCATCGTCAGCTAAAAACCTGAATTGAACACCTGTGACAGCACCCCAAGGTCTGAAGATGAATTCTGGACGGCTCTGCGACCTTTTCCGAGAAAGCAAGGTGTAGGAAGATCAGAGTTCCTGGAGCAATTCTCTTGAGAACGTTTCCCTCCATCTAATGCCCCAAAGCCCTCAACAGGCTAAAGAGAGAACCGGATTGTTAATTCAGTGTGTATTGAATCATAAAGTGGATCTAAGGCCAAGAAGCTAATTCAGGGAACAGAACAGTTAGCTTGTCTGGCATCAGGGAGGGTCCTGGGATGGTGGATGTGTTCACAACTGCCCCCTGCACAGGACTGGGGAAAACTGTTCTCCAGGTGAGGTGGTCACAGAGGGCTGCGTTCCTGGCGTTGTCCCTTTATGGCAGGTTGTTGATCGGTGATACGAGCTCGATGAGACAGCCCTGTTTCAGGAACACGACTTTACAGTCATGTAATTTCTAAGCTGTATTTTCCCGATCGAATTTATCCCTCATTTTCCAACTGGGTTTGCAGGAATGGGCTGTGGTTAGAGGCCGGGGCTGCCTCTGCTAATTCACGGTGCACACATGAATCATGAGCTGGGAAGGCACAGGACACTCGTCGGGGACCTGCCTCCTCTGTGCGGGCGCAGGGGACCGGGGCTGGAGGAGCCTGCTCGGCGCAGGAATGGGCTTGAGAAGCTGGAGGGATGTTTTCTCCTCGCTGCTCTGAGTGTGGTCTGACACCCGTGACGTATGAAAGAGATGGTCCAGAAAGGTTTAGCAGAGGGGCTGGCAGATGATCAGTGCTCAATAAATGTTAACTATTGAAATGTTTTTCTTTCTAATACTCACAGCAACCCATTGAGGGAAGCCTGGGGAACGTTCCCACATTACAGGCCAGGAATCCGAGGCTGAGAGGGGTTAAGTGACAGCATGAGAAAGGGGCCGATCTTCCAACTCCCCCATAGATACCTCCCCTTGGTACCCAAGGTTACCTGTGAGTTGCCATGGTGACCACAGACGATAACTCCCATAGATGCCTCCCCGTGGCACCCAAGGGCCTGTCCCTGGGTGTGAGTTGCCATGGTGACCACAGCTCCTGTGCTCTTTCCATGGGCCCCACAATGAGCAACCACCTTCCTCTTTCGTTCCTCACAACAGCCCTGTGAGGGGCCTTGAGCTGCCCACTCTCAAGAGGAGGAAGCCACGGCTGAGGGAGACAGTGTCTTGCCCACCATTCTGAGATGTGTGGAGCTGGGTGTGAACACCCGGGCTGACAGCACACCCTGGGCTCTTCTCCGTGACCCCCACAGAGCACAGCGTGGTCAAGCGGAGGCTCTCAGCCAGAAGCAGCAAGAATTCCCTCCCGGGCCAGGCTCTGAGCTCACAGGACTGACTCCCAGGAAATCCTGGATCCACTGGGAGCCCAGGAGAGGTGTGTGGGCAGCAGGGCGGGGAGGGAAGCAGTGGGCACCCCAGGGCTGTGATCAAGAGGGCTGGGGCCCTCCTCCCGAGCACGCCCACATATCCATGAGCACCCACCCTAGAGAGACTCTCTCCCAGGGCACCCTCAGCGCCACAGCCGGGATTGTGGGGCAGGTGGGGGTTTGCAGTTTGAACTCCACTCTGATGCTCGCCCCCTGGTGACTCTGGGCAAATCCCCAACCTTTCTGTGCCTCGATTTTCAATTTCCTCAATTCCCTTAAGCCACCTACCTTAAGGGAATTCTTGGCCAAAAATACCAATTCCTTATTTTCCAAACTCGCAGAAACACATTAATTCATTTTATTTATAATGAGGCTGTGAGTGAAATATTCAGAATGCTAAGAGATAAACATCTTGTCGGAAGGTTTCTATAAAGAGAAATGTCACTTTCATCTCTGCATCAAGGGAGCATCACGTAATAGTCAGATGTGACCCACGCTGGTCTCAGCCCTCTGCTGGTTGCCGAACCACATCTGCTCCCCACCCCATTCCTCCTTGTTGACAGGATTCCAGTTTTATTTGGCTTGGCAATGAACCCGACTAAAAATATGCCATTTCCCAGACTCCTCTGCAGTGGAGAGTGGTCAGGTGACACAGTCCTGGCCCACGCGATGGAGGTGAGCTGCCGGAAGACAGTCCTTCCAGAACGACGAGACCCTGCATCTTCTCCTGTCTCTTTATCCTTCCTGGAATGGGACAGGAGTCTCCTAGGTGTGGCACCCACCTTGTGACCGTGAGCCCACAGGCACACAGCCCAAAAGATGGGGGAAGCCGGGGTCCCTACCTGACGGCTCACCTCCAGGCCCCCGCCTAAGACAACCCACCCCGCTGTTATTTGCTGCTGAACATGTCCCTAACTGATCTGCCTTCGTGCACCTGAACCTGAAGAGCTGCCACCTCCCACCCTGGGCCCCCAATCTTCGGGGAGTGAACACAAGAGGTTAGAGGCAGTCTCCATGCAAACAACTCCCACCCAGGCCAGGGCCACACCTCCCTCTTGCCTATCTGAGATGACTGACAGCAATGCCATCCAATCACAACGTTCTCTGTCTTCTTTGGGACACCAGAAGGTGAGCTGCCTTTGCTCAGTAAAATAACTATTTATTTGTTTATTTGTTTTCGTTATTTATTTCATAGCTGAAACCAGCCTCCAGGTTTCTCAAAATGTGACACCCAGTGCAGCACCCCTCAAGCTGTTGTTTCCTTCCCCGGTGGTGGCTGATGGAGATGCCTCTCAGGTGAGGTGTCGGTGTCTCCGTCTGTGGAATGGGGACGACCAGACCTCACCTGCTTGGTCTTGCACAGTTTCCCACCCTGGACTCTGTGATCCAGCCTCGGCAGGCTTTCCGACCACGGCTGGTCACAGTCCACCCTCCCGTTCTGGCCCACTGGGAGGTCCCCACACTCTCATCCCCGTCCCCCACCAGACTGACCCCTCACATCTCCGCTCAGACACCCACTGCCCCATCAAACACCTCCCCCACAGTCCGCAGTGCCCAGGCCCGCTCTGTCCTCCCAGGGGACTGTGGGTGCAACAGAACAACCTTGCTGTTGTTCATGGTCATAAACTTCGAATCACCCCAGAGCCACCCCAGGGCCCAGTGCAGAGCAGCTGCTCCATACATATGGGCTGCCCGCTGAACAGCCGGCCAGCTGTGTAAGTGGGTGCGTGCCGGTGCTCCATAGCCAGCTTGTGTTTGGAGAACTGATGTAACAAAGCTGAGTTTTGCCACATCAGTGTTTTTTTCTGCCACAATGCTGTGTCCTTGGGGGAAATGTGGCCGTGAGAGTTTCATCACATGGGCCCAGGTGTGAGTGAACTCTCACACCCCGTGATGGGAGAGATGGCTAACCCAGGGTGACCCCAGTGTTAAAGGAAGAATATGCTCTCGCATATAACAGCCCAAAAAGGGCAGGAGGGAGAGTGAAATACTCAGATAATTACCCTTCAGTTCTTCACTGCACTTAAGTGGGATCTTGAAGAAAGGAGGAGATTCACTAGTTGGAGGAGAAGGAATAGCACGTGCAAAGGCACTGAGGCACAAGAGTGCATGGAGCATTTGCGGAACGGCAAGTTGTGGGCATGTGTCAGCGAGATGAGAGAGGAAGGCAAAGGCTGAATCATGGTAGTTGTTGCTTAACATAATATTGTCATTAATTCTGTTTATAATAATGATTACGTTTGCTAAGTGCTAACTATGTCCTAGGTACTTTACATACATCATCTCAATCCCTACAACCCCCATGAGGTGGTCCTATTATTATCCACATTCTAAAGAGGACAAAATCAAGGCCCAGAGAAACACTGACTGGGCCCAGGACACCCATCAGGAAGCGGCAGAGCTGATCCCAGTCTAGGTCTGCCTGGCTCCACAAACATTGCTTTCAAGTGTCACTTTATACCACATCCCACGCCGTCGGAGCAATAGGAGGAGAGCTGCTCATCCCCTGGCAATGATGTATCAGTCAGCTCTTCCCGCACTCACGATGTGTAACAAAAGCACAAAACCTCGTGGCGTGTGAGGATAGCATGTATCGCCCCTGCGTCTGGGTGGCCGGCTAGGCGTCCCTGCTGACCTTGGCTGGGCTGACTTACTCCGCTGGGGTGAATGGGCGGCTCGCTCTGCGTGTCTTTTGTGCTTCCTGGAGCCAGCACAGGCATTTCTCGTGCTGATGGCAGAGGCACAAGATCGCTAGTGGGAACAGGTAAGTGTTTCTCCAAGCTTTTGCTCGGGTGATGTCTGCTAACATCCCACTGACCAAAGCAAGTCAGATGGTGAAGCCCAGACTCCAGGGACAAGGGGATCTACCCGCCTCGTGGTCCAGGGAGCTACAAAGACTTCGGCAAAGGGCTTGGACCCAGGGAGGGGTGAAGACCCGAGGCTGTTCATGCCTTCCAGCTGCTGCAGGTGAAGAGGGCCTGGGCCAGGGCCAGAGGGGGCCTTGGAGTGGGAGAGAAGGGGCCTCACCGAGCCCGGTTCCTCCCTGGGCGTATGAAGAGTGACTTGTCCAGGGTCACAGCACACCTCAGTGGGAGTTGTCCAAACCGTCTGACTCCAAGACCCCTGCCCCTTGCAGCGTGAGCCTGGGTGGAACGTTAGATCCAACCAAGAAAAACAGAAACTTGGCTGAGTCTCTAAAACAGAGAGAATTCAATACGTGGGAGCTGTGGCTCTGGTGATGGAAACGCTCAGGAGCGGACCAGCGGAGCCCAGGGGACGCGCGTGGCCAGGGAGCTGCTAGCAGCCCTGGGCTGGAGGCACAGAGAGGAGCCGGGTTTGGCAAGAGCTGAGACAGGCAGCAGGGAGGAGGAGAGGGAGGAGCCGCACCCACCGGGCTTCTCCCTCCTCCAGCCCTCCCTGCCGCCTCTCGCCAGTGCCTCTCACAGCCCAGACCCAGCCAGGAGCCGGGCCACCTGGGAGCCTGCGAAATGCGGCCTTTCAGCCCGTGGGGCACAGAGCAGGCTCCGGAGGACGTGGGAGGGGGCTGAGGGCAGCAGCTCACAGAGAGTGAGCCTCCGCAGGCACAGGTGGCCCCTGTGCCCCAGGTGCTCCATGGCAGCACGTCTCCAATGGCCAGGCCAGCGCACGCCAAGCCCTGGTTCTGACTCGGGAGGGCTAGGTGGGGCCTGAGGCTCTGCATTTCCAACAGGCTCCCGGGCAATGCCGACGCTGCTGGTCTGTGGGCCACGCTTCCCGTGGCAGGACACCAGCAGGAAGAGCCGCAGGGATGTGGAAATGCCTTCGTGGAGGCGCCGGGCGGACGTTTGTTTAGTATTTATTGTGGGCCCAGCTCTCCTTCCTTTTGCCGGCCTTTGAGGCAGGAACAGAAGAGAAAATCAAGCCCCAGCAAGTTCCAGAGCCTTACTGAGGGTTGCCCAGCTCTCAGGTGGCCAAGATGCGATGGCAGGCAGCCCCTCTGCCCGTTTATTTCCAGGCTTCCCGGGACTGGCCTGGAGACAGTCGAGATGCAGTCTTTATCCAGCACATTCTACTGGCCCAGCCTTTTCATTCACAACCTCAAGTCCTCACAACCTGAAAAAAGAAAGGTGACCAGCTCCATTTTATATGGAGGAAACTGAGGTTCAGAAAATTCAAGGCATTTACCAAGGTCACAGCGAACAAGGAGCAGAGCCCTATTTGAACCCAAATCTGCCCTGTTCTGAAACCTTCGCTCCCGGTGTTACACCCCACTGCCTCTCAGAGTCACCCGTTCATCTATTCACTCAACGAACTGTGATTTAGCAAAGCATTCTGAGGCCCTGGTTAAGCATGTGGGGTCTGCAATCCAACTGCCTGGATTCAGATCCCCAGTCCTCCTCGTCCCTCCACAGGAGCTGTGCCGCTGTGGGAATTCCCCCCAACCTCCCGGGGACTCAGTTCCTGAATTGTCAAACAGGGACAATGACATTCCCTGCCCCACAGCCTTGTTGGGAGGCACCATCCTGTTATCCCAGTAATACCTGTCACACTGCAACCTCTAGACAAATGTCACCCATGTTGTAGGTACACAACGATCGGAACACTTAGATTCCAGGCAGGGGAGACAGTCAACTCACAAATCAAAAAAGTAAGGAATCTGCTAAATGACCGAGTGTCCAAGATCAGGATTACAAGAAAGCATGGTGCTGTGGGATGGCAGGGAGTCCCCCGCCACGTAACAGCAGCACGGCACTGTCCCAGCCCTCCTCCAGGCTGGGCCTCAGTCCACCTCTGCAAGCGCCGTGGAACTGGGCAACCATGCAAGCTCCTGCTCTGTGGACATGCGACCGCTCCTAGGGCGGGAATGTGTTCCGTCCCCTCACCAAGCAGCCTCGACCGCAGCCCGGAGACAGCCCCGGGTGCCCAGACCCTCTCCTGGAGGAGATTCAGCCTGGAATGTCTGGGGCCCTCGCTCCTGCCTGGATACCTCCCATTCAGAGGCGGTGGTGGCAAGGCCACTGAAAGGTGGCCTCAGATGCTCGTTTCTCCAAACCTCTCAGAAGATGTTCGGCAAGTTCGCTTCTGAGAGACAGACAGGGATTCGAGTTTCTGGTGCTTGTTTGCACAAAGGATCCCAGCCTCCTTTCTCCTGACACGCAGCTTAAACCCGTTAGCTGACCCTTGAATGGAATCCCCACGAGTCCCCGTCTCCTTCCAAGGGAATTTCATGGGGGGCGGGGGTAAACGCATGGTGTCCCGCCAGCATTATCCCTCCACTGAGGGCTCTGTCTGTTTAGGATTGAAGGCTGGATGCTAAATGTGTCTTCTGGTTTGTTTGGGTGTATTTTTCTGTTCTCTTTTACCTTTTAACTAAAACACAACACAAAATAAGTGCCCTGATTGCATTCAGCTGTTAAGAGAGAAATAAATATGCTCCCCCACCTTCACTGGCGGAGATCAAAACGCGGCCTTCTCAAAAAAACAAAAAGTGGAAAGTTTACAAATGCAGGACTCCGAATCTGCAATAGGCCCATTACTCCCAGCTGGTGATGTGTGCAGTCCGACGCGCTTGCTGGTAACGCAGGCCTCCGTGTGTCTCTGTAAACCCACGTGCAAAGGTGGTACCCAGTCCACTTTATACCCTTCCACCAAAAAAAATATAAATAAATATAGCCCAGAAGAGGCAATAATCTTTGCCTCAGCTGAGGTCCTATCAGCCTGGTTGGCGTATAGAAACATAAAAATATTTTAGGCTGAAATCAGTCAAATAGGCTGGTTGAATTCATTTTCTAAAAAAATCTTGCCCCGAACAAGTTTATTCATATACATGAAGTCTGAAAGTGCTTTTCCTTGCTAGGTTTCTGAAACTTGAAATATTTTCAACTAAATGAGAAAATGTTCGCTGTTGAATGGCCTATTAGAGCCGTCACAAACGTGATTTCTGGAAATAAACAAGATCGTAAGAAGGCTGGCCGGAGCAGAAAGGTAAGTCAACATTAATGGGTGGTGTAATTAAATTATCCCGTAAGCCAAGGTGCCAAGTGGCACACATTTTTTTGTGTTAATTCTAATACGATCACCTCCCTGGGCCTGCAAAAGTGTGAATGGATCTCTCTCCAGAATCGCTGATTTTATTTTCTTCAGTTTCTACGCATCAAATAGCTCTCTCTGTTCTGCTAGCGAACCAAAGTACTTGGGACAGACAAGTTTCATATTTTCTCCATATCATTTTACAAAGGTTCACTTGATACAAACGTGGTTCAATAAACAATGTTTATTTTTTATGGGTTAGTATCTTGCTCAAGAAAATTAGAACTAACTTTCAGGAAGATTTATTTTCATTTTAACTATTGTTCCCTGGTCACTGCCACTCAATACTTAAAAGACTCTCTCCCCAAAGGGCAAAATCTTTAAAGCAGAACAGAATTTATTTAAACAGCTGGTTTTTTGCTAGATCATTTTATTAATACGTAGACTTGAGTTATGAATAGTGGGTGACTGGCCCAGTTTGTAAATACACACAGGTATAAAAGTTGGCACGTCAGTCAATTAAATTTTTAAAGAACAATACATGATTAATTACTACCAGACATGATGAAGTAAGTCAGTGTACTGTACTACATTTACATATTTCTAGGTATTAAAATAGTATTTCACATTTGGAGTCAAATGAATTCCTCCTCATCTTTCTCTTTTCCAAAGACAAATGATAGCATCATTTTTAGGAAAAGAAATAAATCTTTTTGTTGCTGTTGCTGAATCTCAGTGTATTTAAAATAGTTGTCGACATGAGCACCATTTCTTTTTAAATTAAAAAAAAAATGATGTGGCAAATTACCACATAAAACATATCATGTTCTCCCACAAAGAATCAAAATATTGAAATCATCTAAAAATGTTTTAAAATCATTTTAATTTTAACATTAAATATGTTGATGAATGTGCTCATCATTATTTTAGAGTCTCTCTAGCAAGAGTTTGGGATAGAAAAATGTTTGTTTGTTTTTGAAATAGAGTAGAAACTTTTCCCAATGGGAGAGGAGGAGAAGGTTATCCTGAAATCATTCACAGAAGATGGAATTTTAAAAGCTCTGAGAAGCTTGTAATACCATTTTAGCAGGTGCTGATATAATGAAACACAACATCCAGGGCGGATATTCCCACATATATTCATCACAACAAAAGGAAAACACTTTTTTGAGAAGGTGAGACTCTGATATCATTATCGGCACATGCCTGATTTTAATTGGCCGTTTGTACGCATATAAAACTCCACGCAGTACTGTAACGTGTACATTCTTCATGGTTATTCTAGCAGAATCGTAAGGATATCTTTTATTTCTTAAAACATAGACAGACAACGGATAAAATATTGAAATAGCTGCTAAGCTTCTTCCATTTCTATCTTGAACATTTCCGGGAAGTATTTCTTTGAACGCTAGCTGGGCGCTGTCTCAGACCGTTTCAGGAGGGTGAAACATTGGCAGTTAAAATTTGGCTTAAATATTTTAAATACTCTTGGATAGCTTGGCACATCTCAGGCAAGGCCTCAAAAAGTTTTTCTTCTTCCGTTTAGGGCTCGCTGGATGCCCTCCGGGAGAGGTGAAGGGGACCTGACATGACTTGGGGCTAAATCTCCCCTCCCCACCCCCACGATCACTCTAGAAGTAACATCACCATCTACTGGAGAGCAGGGGAACTTCCCTCAGAAGGGAAAGGTTTCTGTTTCGGCAATGCAAATTAGAAAGCTTACAAAATATGTGTAAGATGTACAATGCCATAGCTTCATGGACTGAGAACAAGAACAAAATACTGTCATCAAAAGCACAGGAAAGTGGCAATAGCCTTTTTGCACACCTCTGGTCTGTGGCGATTTTGAAAACCGGCTCTAGCCCATTGCCCTAACCCCTGTGATAACCTCCACAAAAAAGGAAAAGTAAGGAAAATGCTATTTTTAATTTCTAAGAGTTTTATATTAGTTATAAATTTTTGGAGTGTAGGGCTTTTTTTTCACCGGTCGGCTCCCACCTTTTTCTCCCCACATTTCCTCAGGGCTAGGGGCGTAGAGGAGACACATATAAACACACACACACGCACTCACACATGCATCACTCCTTTGGAGTTCTTTAACCTACCAAGGCTTAGCGAACACAAGAGCACAAAACTGGGATAATCCAAATATTATTCTAAATTCTTTTTTCAGGCTCTTAAACAAAACAACTACCATTTTCGAAGTTTATGTAACTCTTCCTTATAAATATAATCACATTCCGATTATACATCTGGCTGATGTCGATTTCTGGATTTTCTTGTGCAAATAACTGTCCCACTTTCCTCGTTCTTCCAGCTCCTAACTGATCACTGGATTTGCCTTGAAATTTGAGCATTAATTGCTTTCTCTTGGTAATTAAAGGCAGGGTATTTGTTTCATGAGAGAACTACATTGTTTTACAATTTCCCATACCCCTCGGAATAGTTTCATGGAAAGGAAAGACGTCAGTTGTGGCCCAGAATATTAACATATGTTTCTTTACAATCCTCCCTTGTAAATCCTTAACAAGATGTTCAGAAGATTTAAAAACATAGACAACTTATGTTAAATGAAAATTACAGTTAAGTTTTTTAAGTATCACAATTCACCCATTTTAAAAGAGAAACATTTTTACTGAATCTTATTTTCCTTCATTACACATCATAAAAATTTTTAACTGTCCTAGGAGCCTAAAGTCAGGTTTGCTATTGTATTACAGTCACAAACTACTTCATTTCATATATATATTCATTTCATATCTATGTATATATACCAAAGTATTTACATTTTGTAACTTAATTTCTCACTCAATAGAGTTTGAAAGGTCTGGACATTATAAAGGCAAACTCATTTTCTGCTGGAATGAAATGAGAAAACGAATATTTTAAAAATTCATTTTATTAGATAAATTCAGTAGGGACTCACTGTTCACCCCTGAAATAAACCAGCCTGCTCCTGTTTACTTTCTCCATCTTTCGGAGCCTTAAAATGAAAATTGAAGTCACTGCGATTGGTAAGCACACTCCCCCTCCCTTCCTTCCCGATGTTTGTGTAGAAATTGTAGAGCCTCTTTTCCTAAAAGTGGGGAATGGCGCTGGGGGCTGCCGGAGCAAGCTCAGGCGGGGACCCCAGGGAAGGTTAACTGGCAGAGAGAGAAAGGAGGGCAGGACAGGACGGGTGAGCGGGGTCAGAGAGACACAGGAGAAAGACCGAAGTACTCACAATTTCCCAGTGTCTGCAGCTGTCTGTCTCCTGGTCCCGATTCCAAAAGGAAATGTGTCTCTTTTGTGCAGGACCAGAAATGAACATCCAGGAAGTTGGCAAAATCGCTAGCTAAACAGTCAATAGAGGAAACACCACAAATTAAAACACCAAATTTGGTTTTTTCTCCAATAAAGGAAAAGAGAATTCGTGAAGGAGAGGGTGGGGAGAGAGAACATCTTTTAATTTTTTCCTGTGAACTGAGCTGGGCCCCAGGTTAATCTAAGTCCGAATTTGGCTATTTGCTCTCCTGCATCCACATAATATAAAGGATTATTCGACTGCCTGCAATGGAGTGAGGCTTATCGCAAACCCCGAAATTCACTGTGCCAAACCGTCTGAGTTCCTGCCACACGAAGATCTGAAATGAATTTTCCTATGAAAATACACTTTAAAACTCAGCGACCCCCGCCCCTAATGAATGCCTTCAGTGACAGGAAATGTTAACCATTTTAAGCGATTTTTATTTGCATTTGCTCTGAAGCTGAGGGAGTGAGGGGAGAAATGTACATTTAATGATTGGTCGTGAACCTGAGATCGATGGCGTGAGCGTGGATGTGTGTGTGTTTCTGAGCGGGGGTCCTGAATTATCCCCCTGAATTCCCACGGAAGCAAGAAAGGGTTTGCATGTCACAGTCGGGCTGTATTTCAAATTCTCTTGCATTGTTGATAAATTTAAAGGCAATACCCTTCCACTTCTCAGCCGAGGAGTCTAAAGAAAAGTGCCCATCTTGCGATGTTTGTAGTGCCGAGATGTGTTTGTGAGAGTGTTTTCTCCCTGGGATCAAAAAGGAAAAAAAAAGTTTTTCCCCCAAATCTACTAAACACTGAAGCTCAGAAACACACGGAATGTGTATAACATTGTCCTTCAGAAATCCATCTTGAATTTTTTTTTAAAGTCCTCTCTTTGATCAAAAGCCGACAGAGAATTACATTTTTCTCCATTCTGTTGCATTTAACATGGACTAACACCGAGTGAGTTTAAACAAACAGATGGCCTGGGCATGAATGCTCCTTTCAGTCTGAGGAGCTCGAGGTGGGCTGGACCCATGCGGGGGCTGGAGGGCACTGCAGTCAGGGGATTAGTTAGGGACGGGGGGAAGCCTGCAGAGTTTAGGGGGAAGCTGAGACAAGAATAAACTCGTGACGAAAAAAATTAAAACTACCTCTCCGCATCGAGCCTGCAATCCTCTCACAAATGTGCAGTTTGTTGAAATTTTGCTGCCTAAAAGATAAATGGCCTACTTTATTCAAGAGTGTCAAGTAGCGAAAACAAAACAAAACAAAGACCCTTCAGAGTATATTTTCAGAAGATAATCTAAGGCACAATGAGTGCCCGGCAAGAGGGGCGTGTGGGGGAGAAGGGCAGCTCCTCGTGGGAAACTCTGCACGGGAGTCGTGCTCCGGCCGCCTGGAGATGGAATGGGGGAGACTTGCAAAGGCCAGTCTGGGTTGAGGGGCTTCAGGGGCATGAACCAGGCCTACTCCTTCTGAGCCCCAATCAAACGACTGCTCCTGGCCTCCGGTGTGTGGACTCGGAGGCACGGCGGGTGAAATCCTCTGGCCCAGCGGAAACATACGACGGTGCACAAGGCTGGGGCGCAAGTTCTGGGGCAGGGGGACACTTCGAGGTCACTGCTGGGAGTCAATGCAATTTACATTGTGTCTTCTTGCTGAAGAATGGAGGTGCTGGCTGATGCCAGTCTACCCATGGGTGAGCTGGCCACAGATGCTTCCCTGGACCTCAGACACCTTCCACAATCCCCCTTCTCCACACGTGCAAGGAGAGTGCAGAAGAGGGGCAGCCATCCTCACCACCTCCCCACAGCCTGGGAGAAGTCTCAGCTCTCCACATCCCAGGGGCTAAAAGAAGTCCCTCAAGTCCCAGCCGGTCGTTTGGATGGGGTCTGTTCCCTGGCCTGGGGGCCAGGTGGGAGATAAAACGCAGGACACTGCAGAGAACGCAAGACAGCTCTCCCATTTTCCCCTCTACTGTTTGCAGAGGAAGCATCACCCCCTTCCGCGCTCCTTCCCTCCCACACTCGAGGCAGGCAGCTGGAAGGAAGGAAAGAGACAGTCACAGGGTGCGTGGAGTCATTTATTAGCCATCGCACATGCTCCGCAAGAGTGCAGTTCATTAGAAGTGAGGTGTTTTCTAAAGGCTCAGACCAGAGAAGAGGAACCAGGACACTAATTACAAACGCCAACAAGGTCAGGCTGCCGAGTGCAAATTCAGGAGGCCTCTGGCGGGGGGACCCCACAACCCAGCGACCGCCCCACCCTCGCAACCTCCCACCACGTCCCTCTGTTTCCCAGGCCGCGAGAGAATGCAGGTACCTGGAGCTCTGGGGACTCAGTCTAGTTTTCCAACCACGTCAGGGCAGACATGGCCCCGAGCCTGGAGCTGCAGAGAGTCCTGACAACTTGGCGAAGGCAAGAGAGCCTGCAGGGGGAAGAAAAGGAAGAATGTTCTAGAAGGAGACAAGGCCCAGTCCCTGGGCCCAGAAGGCAAGTGACCATCCACTGTTCTCCTTCACTGGTCTCTCTCTAAAACACCAAAAATTAACCAGGGGCAGCATAAATGTATGTGTAAAAAGAATTTAGAGATTGCACGCATGCACACACACAAACACACATTTTATTTTTAATTTATTTATTTTAAATACCAGACTATTTCTTCTTACTAAAGGCCTTTTTCACACTGTTTCATCCCCTGCTCTCCCAGCGCTTCCCTCCTTAATGTAAACGAAGGCATTTCCCACAGCCCTTTTGCTGGAATGTTCTAACTGCTAGCATCGACACATTTCTATTCCATTTTATTGCAGAAACGTTATTTTACGGCGCGGAGTGTGTGGCGTGCGTGAAGAGGAGGCAGAGGAGGGGTTCTGCAGTGGGGGGGCGGCCCCATGGTGCCGTCGACCCCATGTAAATCCTGAGAAGTGACAGTCGAGCTGGCGGGAGAATCTGGGAAATCAACAGACAAAATATACAGTGCCGCCCGTGGGCCTCACGTTTACGAGGCCGAGTGAGCTTCTGGGATGGATGGGCCGGGCCTCCGGGGCCACTCATTAGGCACTTGATACACTGGACGTGGGGCCCATTGCCCTCCTGGGGCCGTGAAATGCTCGAAAACCGAGTTTTATTAACCTAATAAAATGAAAGGGAAAAAAACGTCAAGGAAATTTCAGCTGGAGGAACAGATGAGGGGGCACAGTAAGGTAACCTACTTTTAATGTATTGAGAACCATTTTGGCCGCCAAGAGCAGGTCCCCCAAAGACCCTGCGTTCCTCATGTCCGGTGTCAGCTGACCCGCCAGCAACAGGCAGCGGCAGCCTGGAGGAGACCTGGCACGCATGGTTTTCACGTTCTTAGGAACAAATTACAAATCAGGACGTTTTCCTTTTATTTAATGCCAAAGCCGGGGAGTACAAGGAGAAATGGCAGAGAGATGTCTTCGGGGCAAAGAGGGGTTTTGGAGAATGAAGTGGACGCTGCCCACCGTCTCTGATGGGAAAGGAATGGGATCAGCAGCCAGGAATCTCAGTGCTCCCGCCTCGCGGGAGAGAATCCCAGTAACGGATCAGGGCGACGGGTCAGGCGCACGCAGACTGACAGGGGCTCGTTTATACACAGACACCTTCAGGGACCCTAAACTTTGGAAGTGGGGACTGTGAGGGTCTGTGTTAGGACAGAGGCCAGCGCCAGCCCAGGCTTCTTAGCTCTTCCGGAAGCCACGCCCGGAGCAGCAAGTGGCCATTTCACTTCATGGCCGCTGCCACATGACCTGAGAGCCAGGCCACCCGCTCACTTCCCCTGAACCCCCAGAAAGCAAGAGAGCTTCACCATCTCTGGATCCCAGAGGCAAAGGCTGCTGGCGGTTCCGCGTCCGCACGGTGCCGCTGCCCAGGGAGGGAAGACACATTTCAGCAGCAGGCCTGTCACCCATGTGGCAACGCATCAACAGCAAATGCTTCGTACACCAGAATCAACAAGCCCCCGTACCCCAAAACCCCACCTCCTGAATCCAGGAGGGCGGTCTGGTCCTACTCAGCAGGCCAGCACACGCCTCTCCATGGTCATTCCTTTTCTTTCTTCAGTAAGCTATGAGAATATACTAACGTTATTATCTATATGTGTACCCACGTTGTTCTCCACCCCTTCCTGAGCCAGTTCTGGCGTCTGGCGGCAATGCCCCTAATATCCTCCTTGCCCCCGGCCTGTGATGATGGGATCTCATTTGCATGTTCAGGGGGCTGTCCAATTCCTAGGGTGTTTATGCAGCTCTGAGAATTGGGACAGCTCCATTTTTTTTCCACAAGTTGCTTTAAAATTTCATTGCTACAGGGGAATTTTAGGGCAGTGAAACTCTGCTGTATGACACTGTAAGGATGGGTATGTGACACCATGCATTTGTCCAAACCCATAGAACAGACACCACCAAGAGTGAGCCCTCTTGTAAACTACGGCAACTACCACCTTTACTTAATAACGAGGTATCAATACTGCCTCATCAATTGTACCGAATGTTCCACACCAATGCAGGATGTTAATAACAGGGAAACCTGAGGCAGCGGGCCAGGAAGTGGGTGGGAACTGTCTCTCTGCTCAGTTTTTCTGTAAACCTAAAACCACTCTAAAAAATGAAGTCTACTAATAAAAGAAACCTCATTGCTGAAGTGATAGAAGGAATTTTCCTTTGCCTGCTCTCCTCCCCGTTTGGTATTTCCTGGGAAAGGACTTTCAGAAAATAGAAAAGTTCAAAACAACAAAAAAACATCCCACCAGCGCACAGCTATGTCATCCCCCCCGTCAGAGGCCCATCTGTGCGGGATCCGGCCTTGGGGCACATGTCCCGAGACTGGTTTCAGTTCACAAAGGTGGCCTGATGCTTCTGCTGCAGTGACAGCTATAAAAGCCAGGTTATTTTAACAGTAATCTCATTTATTTTTTATTTTTACACTAACGTCCCACTGCACTGAGTGTAGTGACATGATCACTATAAATAAACCGAAATCCTGCTTTCCTTTTGCAGCTGGTTAGATCCAGCTTCCAGTCGAACGTCAGCCTGTCCACCAGGACTACCAGGATCATTCGGCCCTGCCCTCTGAGGTCAGACAGAAGGGCTGAGCCCGCCTCAGGCCCCAAACCTGGCACAGGTTATGGAGGAGGAAGCCACCGTGGGGTGCAGCCTCGGAGGTGACGGCTGACCTGGGGGGCCTCCTGCCTCGGTGGGGCCTCACTGCCAGCCTTTGCCCGAAAGATGGGCCCTGTCCCTTGTGAGAGAGAGAGTCAGAGAGATGGAGAGAGGGAGAAAGAGACAGAGAAAGAGGGATAGGGAGGCAGAGAGAGAGAGAAACAGACAGAGAGACAGAGCGAGAGGTGTTTGTAAACCAGAAACGCACTGTCACCCCAGGGTCCACACAGGGAGCTGACATCTGTAGCCTTGGCCACCGTAAGTGGGGACGCTGGGCAGGCACTGCGTTTACACTGGCCCAGCACACCACACCCTTGGCCAGGGCGGCAGCAGCTCCGCCCTGCAGCCACAGTGGCGCCACCAGGTGGCGACAGGATGAACTCAGGTTCCCAGCCTTTGGCTCCTCTGTGGGAGCTTTAACCGGGGGGTGGCCTCATAATTTCAAGCTGACCCACAGAGAGATGCCGTGAATCCGCGGGTAGCACCAGTTTCCGTTCTGCCTGGAGCAAACTCAAATGCAGCACGAGCCTCCGCGCTATGGAAATCCAGCCGCAGAGTGCAGGGAGCAAATCCAGTGTCCAATGCCCCCCAAGGAACAGGGCGATGCGGGGTTCCGAGCACCGGGTTTGGGGGTGTCAGACCCAGTGATGTGAATCACAGCCTCTCTCCTGCCCCTTGCTAACTCAGAGAGCCCAGCCAGTCTCCAAACCTCTAAACCTGGCCCCATCCCCTCACCCTCAAAATCATTCCTACTTCACCGGGTTGGGAGACTGAGGGAGCAGAGGATATCTAGCAGAAAATACACGATCCAGAGAAAAAGAGCCTCGTTAATACTCAGTGAGGCTGTGGGCCGTGGGGACACCAGGCAAGGGGCGGTGAGGGTGAAGGATGCCCAGCACACCTGGCCCCCCATTCCCCACCTTCCTCGGAGGTGTTCTCTAGATGGAGCCACGGATGTTTTTATGGCACTTCTTAACTGGCGGTTGGCATTGACGAATAAACTTCAGCTAGTACTAACCATACACAGGTAATACTTGTCAGAGTGGATGTTTATAGGGGGCTTCCAACAGGCTGGGCTCAGAACCTCACACTCCACCGGGCCCTTCTGAGGGAGGCGCCCTCGCACACCCATTTTACAGATCAGAGAGCCGAGTCACAGTGGCTGCATAGCCAGGAAGCGGCTGAGCTGGTGTCTGAAGCCCACAGCCAGGTCTCGTCTCCATCCGCCACTTGTCAAGCCAGGCCTCTTTAGGGGCGCCTCTTGCTAAGGCTGGTTATGAAAACCTAAGAGCTAAGGGGGAAATATTTCACTCCCTTCATTTCTTCACCAGAACTGTTTTAGGAAACAGGAAGCCCAAGCTGAAATGCTGGAACCAGAGGAGACGCTGATGAAAATAGGCTCAGCTCGGACAAAAATCAAATAGGAGCTGTTCTCTTGTGTGGGCACCAGGACGCGGGAACGCACCAACTCCAAGGACAGGCTGCCTCTGGAGCTGTCTCCTGGCGTCCACCCTCTCCCAGGGAGCCTGGAGCAGGTTGCCCCTGGAGGTTGCAGCCCCTCTCTATGGGCACCTCTACGAGAGAATGGACAGCTTTCCAGCACAACCCGTGAGACGTTGTGCAAATAAGGTGGAATGAGCACTCAGACCTGGGAGTTAGAAATGCCAGGCTTGGGCATCTGAGTTCTTTGTTTGCTTTGGGGCGAATTGCTGACCTTGCGAGCCTCAGCCCTTTCATTAGCAAAACCAGGATCCTGACACCTGGTTTACGGGTCCCTGCGTAATGGCATTGAACAGCCTTTGCCGCCGTGGGCAGAGAGGAGCCGCTTGATGGAGGCCATGCCACCCATGTCCTGGTTTCACCTCTCATCTCCTTAGCAACAAGCACAGTCCCTGCCCTGGGGTCTTGGCAACTCCTCCCCTCTGCGTGGTCCTTCCAGGATCCCAGGGGTCCTGTATCCTGACTGCCCGGCACATGTGCTCGTCCGTGGGAAAAGGCGCATAAGAAAATGCTTACTGTATAAAATGTGTGCGAAATTTTGTAAAATAGCCAGATGCTTAGACAAGTCTGGAAAGAAATGTACCAAAACATCTACCTCTACTGAGAGATGATGTTTAGATGATGAGATTACTGGTAACTCTTCTTTAGTCTATAATGTTTAATCTTTTAACTACTTTGATAATAAATAACGGAAATTTGGAAAAGACAAAGGGGTATAAATAAGAGGAAAATAGATGTCTTTTTCTCCTGAATGACACTCATTTCCCACACACTTGGTGACTATCGAGGCCCCACAGTCGTGTCGGTGGAGAGTGTCAGACGCCTTTAGACCTCTCTGGGGCCACTCCTGTCCCTGCCGTTGTCCCTCTGCAGCGCCCCGGGCAGGGATTCCGGGTTTGCAGAAGGCCCCGTGAGTCTCTGAGGGGTGCTCCCAGGGCCCACGCCAGCCATAATGCCTGCTGGACTCTCTGTCCCGAGCAGGATCCAGTTTGCCCTTGCCCTGCCATGGAACAGTCACGTTGCTCCATGCGTCTTTTCTGTCTTTCCTGTTTTGTGATTATAAAGAGCGATGCAGTTAGTAAAGTCGTGCACAAAGAACCTGGGTGAGTACACACCGGACACCCCGGAGGAGACAGTCCACACTGCACCCACACCCAACGGAGCCGGGTCCGGAGCCGGGGTGGGTTGGGGTCTCTTAGTTGTTCGCTTTGTCTTAAGCTTGTCGGGTGATAAGGATGACAACCAGCCTGCACTGGCAGCCCCGCAACAGGCCTAGCCTCCCCACATTCGGTCCCTTTCCCCCACCAGTCAGGGCCCCAGTTAGAGCCATGGGACTCAAAGTAACCGCCACAAACAAACAAAAAGGAGAACGAACACCCTAGCCTAGAAAGGGAATTCACGGATGGAAAATCGCAGGCCCAGAAACAGAGGATGTGACCTAAACCAAATCTCATGCGCACAGCTGTGGAGTGAGCAGAGACATTGGTCACTGGCCGAGTTGGGACTTTGCCTCTTAAGTGACCTGGCAGGCCCGGCTGCCACCATCTACTAATGTCAGAGAAGGCCCGGGACAGCTCGGACCCTCAGAGCGTGTGTGCAGATGGAGGGGCCGGACCATCACAGAATCCCATTTTCCTCTTGCCCAGCAAATCCTCTCCCCCCAAATTATCAGCCACATTAGTGTGATCAACAACACAACGACTTGCCCCTCTCGTCACCTGGGTTGTTCTCTTTTCTTTTTATGGGAATAACTATTTCTTTGCCTCTCCCCAACCCGCTCTGTTTTGTCTGCCTGTTTCTCCTCTCTCTCACTGGTGGCCCCTCTCGCACGAGGCGGGCCGGGCTCGGGGGGCAATGAGGATTCCTCTACACCTTCCTCTGACCATTCCAACCCATCCACAGCCCTCTCGGTGCTTTGCAGTGGATCAGAGGTTCTGAGAAGTCTTGCTGTCAAAGTACCTGTCCAACTCTGTTCGGTCAGCATCTCCGTCACGGGTTTGGCTTTGGGACTTGTGGGCGGACACGCATTCGTTTCCTTACGCAACAAGGTGCTGTGCATCTTGTGTGCCACAGGCTGCACACTGGTGAGCAAAAGCAGACCC
This sequence comes from Ceratotherium simum simum, assembly GCF_057802395.1. Lineage (NCBI taxonomy): Eukaryota > Metazoa > Chordata > Mammalia > Perissodactyla > Rhinocerotidae > Ceratotherium > Ceratotherium simum. Next base: position 3,402,029 of record NC_141929.1, on the reverse strand, counting down.
ATCTGCTGTCCTCCTGGAACTCTGTCCAGTGACAGGCATAGATATCAATGAACTCAGACACACAGAAGTAAAGCGACAATTGTAGGAAGTGTCAGGAAATCCAGTTTGGGGGGCGGGTTATGATCCTGAAATAGTCAGAGCTGACCTGGCTTGAGAACTCCAGGACAGCTTCCCTGCTGAGGAAGCGATGTTGGTGGTGCAAAGTGACATCGAAGGAGCACATTGAAGGAGGAGATGGTAACTATTCAAACCGTGGAAAACATTATAAGCAGAGAGCCCCAGGTGAGCTCAGGACCTGGGAGGGAAGGAAGATGGCAGATCTGAGGACCAGCAATGGAAGCAAAGGATGTCAGGATGAGTATCGTTGGAGATGTGGGGGAAAGGAGATGGGGCAGAGAACACCGGACTCTTACCAATCATATTAACCATTCTGTGCATGATCATGTTAAAGCCCCCACCCAAGTCACCAGACACCTGGCTGCAGGCAACCACATTGGATTCGTTTGTTCGGTGAACAGGGGAGAGCACACCAAGAGCAACCACATGCATCTCAAACTAGGGAGTCATGAAAGGATGCTTATAGGGTTCTGTGGGACGAGCGTTAGTAACAGGATTGGTCTGCGCAGGGATCTGTCAGAATTTGTAAGCCAGACAGGTGACTGGAAGAGTCAGGGGGCAGCAGGGAAGCGGCATGTCACATGATCAGACTTGCATTTGGTGGAAGAAGGCCGGGTTACAAATATATTTTTAACTGATGGGTAGACGTTCTGGTTCTATTTCACAGTGAAACAAACCATCCCAAACTTTAGTGGTTTGAAACAATGACAATTATTTTGCTCATGAATCCGCAGAGCTCAGCGGAGGCAGCTCATCCCCGCTCCACTCCTGCATCAGGCGGGTGTGCTGGAAGGCTGGGCCCCACATGTCTGCTGGTCAGTGCTGATGTCAGCTGGGGCCTGGCTGGGCTGCCGGTCAGAACACCCCACGCGGACTCTCCACGCAGCCTGGGCTTCCTACCTACACTGAGCCCCATTCCAAGGACGAGTGTCCCAGGAGGGAGAACCCAATGGAAGCGGTACCACCTCTCATAGCCTACCCTCCAAAGTCATGTGGCATCATTTCTGCCACGTTCTTCTCACTGATTCTGTCACAGAGGCCAGCCCATATTCAAATGGAGGAAAATGAGATTCCACCTTTTATTTTAAAGCCGCCGCAGTGAAAAAGGAGGGAAGAAGGATGAGGAATAACGTGGTTAGATTTGCATTTTGAAGGGATCACTCTGGCAGCGTGTACATGGGGACCAGGTGGGCACTGGGACCATAGTCTAAGAGACGAGGGTGCTCTGGGCCGGGGTGGAAAGAGAGGTGCAGAGAAATGAGAGTTTCAAGAGTTCATAGTGATGAAGTGTGGTGGCGAAGAGCCAAGAGCGAGGAATAATTCCTAGGTTTCCGGCTGACTTTGTAGCCACTCTCCCCTCATCTCTTCCTCCTGGCCTTTTCATTACGTCATTGAAGTTTCTGCTCGGATCTCACCTCTGAAAGTCCTCCCTGATGCCTTGGTCTAATACAGCCACCCACTGCCCCCACCCACCAGTCTCCCCTCACCAGGTATTAATTTTATTTATGGCATTTACCTTTCCTGACGTTAGGTGGTATGTTTGTTTCTTTGCTTGCTTAATGTTTTCTCCTCACTAGAGTATAAACTTCTTGATGACAGAGACCTTGTCCACAGTTCATCAGATCTCCATTCTCTTACACAAAATAAGTGCTCAATAAACATTTTTTTAAATGAATAAATGATGGTCGAGGTGGAATTTTCTGAGATAGAGAATCCTTGAAGAAGAAAAGGTTAAGGGAAGAAATGATGACCTTTTTTGGACATGTTGAGATTTGAGTTGCCTCTGAGATACACACAGGAGACATCAATTAGGCAGTTTAAAATATGAACTAAAGCTCAGAGGAGAGTTCCAGGGTGAATAGACAGGGCTCTAGTCTTCTGGGGAAAGGGAACAATTAAAGCTGTGGCTAGGAATGAGTTTACTTAGGGACAGAGTATCAAGCAGAAAGTAAAGTAAGCCTAGAAATGAATTTCGAGGAATCCAAACATTTTGTGGTCAAATAGAGGAGATGCACATGCAAAGAGAACAGAGCAGAAGCATCTAGAGAGGTAGGAGGAAAACCAGGGGGGTGCATGCCATTGAGGCCGAGAGAGGGGTGCTTCAAGAAGGATGGGGTGGCCAACAGTGGCAAAGGCAGCCAGTGGTCCAAAGTTAGGTCCATAAAATGCCTACCTGGACAGAGTGACATCAAGGTCATTGGTGACTTTGGCAAAAGCTGTTTGATTAGAACAACAGCAGTGGAAGCAAGATTACAATTGACTGAAGAGTGCATAGAAGGTTAGAGAATGGAGTGATCAAGTGGTCACCAGAGGACAATGTGGGGCTGATGAATATTTGTTCTTTCTTAATGTGAGAGAATTGGTCATGTTTATAAATCTTTAAAAAAAAATTAATAGTTACCCTGGGGTTTGCAATATATATCTTTATTTGATCAGAGTTTACTTTCAAATAGTATTATATGGATTCACATGTAGTGTAAGAATCTTACACCACTATACTCCCAATTGCTCCCTCACACTGTTTTACTCTTGTTATACATTTTACTCTTATGTATGATATAATACACCGTACATTGTAACTATTTTTGCTTTAGACAGTCAAATATCTTTGAGAGCAATTAAACACAAGAAAAAATAAAGTTCATCTTTATCTTCCTTTTTACCATGCCCAGTGCTTTTCATTTCTTTATTCAATCTTTAGATCCAAGATTCTTACTGGTTTCATATACCTTCTGCCTGAAGAACTTCCTTTAACATTTCTCGTAGTGCAAGTCTACTGGTAATAAATTCTGTCATTTTTTGCTTGTCCGAAAAAAAAATCTTATGCTCCATTTTTGAAAGACATTTTTCACTGGAAATGGAATTCTGGTTGATTTTTTTCTTCCTTTCAGCTCTTTAAAGATATCACTCCATTGTCTTCTGGCTTGCATAGTTTCTGAGGAGAAGTCTGCTGACATGCTAATCTTTGCTCTTCTGTATGTAATGTGTCCTTTTTCTCTGGGTGCCTTTAAGATTTTCTCTTTATCTTCAATTCTCAGCTTTCTATGTCCTAATGAAAGCCAGAGGAGGTTGTCATGTTTAAAATAATGAGAAGGAGCTAGTTAAGAGGTTACAAGAGAAAAAAGAGACTCCTGATCATTAATCCTGAGAAGATGAGACACAAAGTCGAATGGAAGAATGGGCATTAGGTATGAGAATAGACCATTCTTCATTGTAACAGGAGAGAATAACAATGGAATAAACATTGGCATATGTAGGTTGGTTTCTGTATTAGTCAGTTTTTCTGGGATAATCAGTATAACAAACAACTCCAAAATCTCAGTGACTTATACCAACGGGCATTTATTTCTCACTTGTGAGTCTGTGGCTGGGCTGAGCCCAGTTGGGCTCAGTTTTTAGTCTGCTCCACGTGCCCCTGATTCCAGGGAGTAACAGATACTCAGGCATGTTCTTCTCGTGGCAGATGGCAGGAGCAAAAAGGTAGAGTGAAGACTCACAGTGACCAGTGACTCTCACAGCCTCGTCTCTGAACTGTGCCCTGTTGTTTCTGCCCCCATTCCTTTGGTCAAAGCAGGTCAGATGGCCAAGTTCAAAGTCACTGGAGAGGGAAGTGTGCTCCACCTGGGAGCTGGGGACGTGGAATATGAGTATTTGTGTAACAATAATACAATCTACCAGGACATCTTTGGGATCACAAGTGGAGCTTCCCATGTGATGGCTTCTGTGAAATAGGAAACAATCCAACTCCTGCAAATGAATGAAGGAGGGAAGTCAAGTTTTGGGGAAAGTGAAACAGATTTGAAATGGTGTGGAAATACTTTTATATCATATCCAGTGAAACACAAGTTTGAGGAATGTCACTGTAGGTTCACTCTCCAGCAGACTCCTCAGCAATAGAGAAATTCACCAAGCAGACACTCCTGGAGCTATAGCTCTGGCCCTAACTCAGGCTCAAATTTATGTGTAAATCCTTTCCTGAAACTTGGTTGCTCTAGACCAACATCACCTTGTCTCCCTGAGGAATGAATGGAGCAGGAGATGAGAACACACTTTCATCATAGTTTCCCTATTTAGTTTTATAAACATGAAAACTCAATGAAATTGTGTTTTCACAATTAGCTTTTTGAGTAGAAGACATCTACCTCATCCCACCACCAAGGTAATTCTTTTCCTGTGTTATAACAGAGAGGAACCTGGCCAGGTTGCACTTGGCATGAGTAGGTGCTGGAAAATCTAGGTGGCTGACTCTATCCAGGGCTGCTTCTGACCTGCCCCAATTTGGATTTTGCCAGGACATCCCTCAGGTCATTTCAGAACGTTTTTGTTAGAGCCAAATGCACTCTGTGTTCCCTCACTCCACTTCCTGTATGTTTTTAGGTGCCATGGTATCCAAGAGAAAGTCGGGGTTCAATTCACTTCACATAAATTGTCAAAATGCCTGTTCCTGACCTGTGCAGAGAGCTCTTCCAGGCCTTCCCCTTGACCTGGGAAGTATTCCATGCCACTTTCAAGTTGAATTCCATCCCTGGTGCAAGTCGCAAAGGACAGGATTCCGCCAAGAACCCTGGACCTGGCCAAGGTCTGTGGGTCTGGAAGTCAGATGAGGGTATTGCATTCACTTCCAGGGGGACGAACCATTCTTCCTCTTCCTACTAATGCAAACACTCTTTTGGCCACTGGCTTAGTCACTTTTTAATTTGGATAAAAGAAAATTCCTGTTTTCTGGGCGGGAGCAGATGGTCACTTCAGTGGCTTTGGACGTCTGCATTACTCAGGCCCACTCTGGGAAGGTGTCAGGCTAGTGAGAAATGGCTAAGCCATCGATTGTGCAGTCAGATATTGTGATCAGAAGGGAAGACATTTGCGCACACAAGCTTGTGTGTAACTATCCCAGGAAACTGCCCCCAAGGAGGCCAGCACATATAAGCCTCCAGGAGAACACGTGCTTGTTCCCGTGGGCATGACCTGCCTCTGACTTCAGAGCCCCTGGTTCAGCTCAGCTATAATGAAGGCTCCTGGGGCCAACACAGACCAAAACACAAGAGACTGCAGCCAATATGGAATGGTCAAATTCCCCTGGCATATTTCCTCCGGCTCCCTGGGCTGGGAAAGAGAGTCGGTGGTTCACTGGTCTTCCTCACCCACTGACACCACCACCCACAGCCTGCTCCTGAGCATTAGACCTGCCCTGTCCTCCACCATCTGCAAGACAGCCAGGGGACCATCTCAAAATTCACATCTCCAGCTGATCATGACTAGAGTCTGTGTCTCAGGGCTACTGCCCTGCTAGGGTGAGGAAACAGGAGTTACCACACCTCCCTAAATGTGACATTCAATTGGCTACAGGATAAGTCAATCACAGGTGTGCCATGCCCACCATCTCCTAGGCAACCATGTTCTTAATCATGCAGTCCTCTCACCATAACTTACTGGGCTAACCCTCCAAAATGTTGGGATTCAGACAGGGTGACAATCTGCACGTGGGATGCGTTTTGAAGCAAGGAGCCTTTCACTGCTGCCATGTACCTAACTAGTCCTCCAACAAGTTAACCCAGCAGAGCAACTCCTTCAGGCTCTGGGACGAAGTTGGAATGTTGTAAGAATGCAAAATCAATGTGTATGTGGAAAACTAGAAAGGGCCAGGTGCTGCTGCTAAATAGATGGGGTGAATGGCTCCTCAGGCTAAAGGCTGGATTTGGCTAGAGTCAGCGTGAAATTGGCTTTCCTGGTTTGGACACTGATGTCCAATCCTCATGACTTTCTGAAATGAGGCTATATTCATTTCCATTTTGCAGAGGAGGAAATTGAGACTCAGTCATAGGACTTGTTCAAAGTTTCACAGCTAGTGGCGAGAGATAGAGCTGGGGTTCAAACCCAGAGAGCTTCGGGATCATGGTTGCTCCCATCCAAAAGCTGTAATCATTAGAATCTGTGTATTTTTATTAAAATGCTTGATAAACAATAAATAGCAAGATCAACAAGTGACCCGTGTGACTTCTAAGAACATGAGAATTTAGGGGGAAATGGAATTAAGACATTTCTGAGTTTCACAAAGCTAATTCCACTTTTACAAGGTTAATTTCATTTCTCAAATTTTTCATCAAGACATTTCTCATCAAGCCCTCTTCTTTTAGGAATGGGTTACAGGTTAGGTGTAAATTGTTACAACACATCCGTATCACAATTTAGCAATGTGTATCAAGAGCCTCAAAAAGATTCATACCAGTTGATTATGGTGATCTTATGATTTACCCTCCAAATCAGCACACTTTGGATAGTAATGGGGAGTAGTATTACCGGTTCTATCAGGACAACAGGAGAAACCAGGATCTATAAGGGCAAACTGGAGCTATGGACAACCTACTTTAGACCAAGTAAGTTTACATCAAGGACCTATCCTAAAGAAATTCATTCATTCATCCATCACTCATTAATTCATAAATATTAATTATCTACTATATGTAAAATATAACATTTATGTTAAAGGACCATGATAACAGTGTTGATTTTAAGAGCAATAACTAGGAAACCACCTCCACGCCCATTATTGGTGAGATAGTTATATTCCGGAAGACGCAGATGATGGAAGACTATGCAGGTATTAAAAATCAAGTTTTCCCAATAGGAAACATAAGTAAAATATTAAATAAAAGTATGAAACAATTGTACAGTTAGTACAATCCTAATTTTATAAGGATATATAAATATGTGTGTGTTTATGCATCAACAAAGACAAAAATATCAGGCAATATATGGAAGGCGTAATGACAGTTTTCTCCAGATAATAACGTTATGAATGATCTCTGTGTCCTTCTATGTGGCTTCTCTTTCTGTATTTTTTAATTTTCCACGTGAGCATACGGCAGTTTAGCACGAGAAACAGGGCGCGACATCGCTGGCAGGGTCAGGAGAGGTGCATTGCGCATCGCGAAGAGCAGACGCTCCCACCTCAGTCGGACGCGACTCCCTGACTGTCTGACCTTGCACAAGTGGTGTCGCCCCTCTGTTCCCTAACCTACAGAATAGGGACAACGACAGTGCCTTCTCATTGTTCCATTGGGAGGATGACTGAGCAGCACTGGTCACCTCCCCTCCCCAAACTGTCTTTGACCTGGTGCCACCGTCTTGGTCACTGGCTTTCTCAGATTCAAGCTTTTCATCTCCTAGAAGGAGAGACCAAAGCTGAGGTGGTCGATGTCTGCAGTTTCTTCAGCATGACGACGCACAACACTTTGGTAATTCCAGGAGTGACATCTTCTTGCCAGCAACATCGGGCTCTGGGAGCCCCGGTCCTGGACCCTACTAGGCATTCGCTCTCTTCAACAACAGCGACACTTGAACAGATCTTTGTTGAGTGGACTTCTCGATCAAATCCCAGCTGTGCAACCCACTAGCTCTGTGGCCTAGGGTGGGGTATTTTATCTCTCTGTGCCTTGGTTTCCTCGAATGTAAACTGAGAATAAAACAGAACCTTCCTTATGGGGCAGTTGTTGTGTGGATTAAAAGAGATAATGCATGTAAGCACTTAGAACCACATCTGGCGTATAGTGCATGCTTAACTGTATTCACGGTCTGTGATCAGCACTTCCTCCATCATTTGGGGTACCTCTAATGCCCCCTTAAGTCTAAGAACCCAACTGTCAATAGGATGCCCATAGCAAGCAAGTCCAAACTCTGCATTTGTGAATGGAAAATGCTCCTTTGCAGTGTCCACTGTGATTAGAATTGTTTCATTTTAAACTTTTTCTAATTTAGAAAAATACAATACAAAATTTACCATTAGTGCCGTTTAGAACATTCATAATGTTGTGCAATCATCACTGTTGTCTAGTTCCAGAACATTTCATTACCCAAAAGGAAACCCTGTACCTGTCAGCAGTCACTCCCATTCTCCCTCACCCAGTCCCTGACAACCACTAATCTGCTTTCTGTTTCTATGGATTTACCTATTCTGGACATTTCATATAAATGGAATCATACAACATGTGGCCTCTGTAACTGGCTTTTTTTACTTAGCATGTTTTTGAAGTTCATCCACATTGTAGGATGTGTCAGTACTTTATTCCTTTTCATGGCTGTATAATATTCCATTGTATAGATAGACCACACATGTTTGTCCATTCATCAGTTGATGGACATTTGGGTTGCTTCCACCTTTTGCTTGTTGTGAACAATGCTGCTATGGACGTCCTTGTACAAGTTTTTATTTGAACACCTGTTTTCTTTTCTCTTGGGTATATACCCAGGAGTGGAATTGCTGGGTCAGAGGGAAACTGTATGTTTAATTTATTGAGGAACTTCCAGACTATTTTCCACGGTGGCTATACCATTTTACATCCTGGCAATGCATGAGGGTTCCTATTTCTCCACATCAGGATTGTCTCTCGACCAGCTCCTCACCTCAAGGTAGGCCCCTGTCAAGAACAGGGTTGAGCCAGTCTGCCTTCTAAAACGTCACTGTCCCACAGAGCTCCCTGCCTTAATGGGATGTGGCATGGCACCAGTTAGAAGGGCCATGGAGAGGTGTGCACTGCCGCAGTGGGAGGCTCTTTTCTGCCCTGCCTCGCACTCCACGTGTGAGGAAAACAGCAAATCCCACCAGCCCACGGGATGGCAAAGTCCCCAGCACCTGGGACTCTGGGAGCAGCAAACACACAAATGCCATGGGTACTTTGGAGACAGTCCCTGAGAGCACATGTGGTTCCCATCAGGCATGCCCTGTGCAGCGTCCCGTCTGTCGACAACTGATCATTACTGACAAAGTACCCTCCCTTCCAATCCCAGGGAGCAGTCACGCGGCCAGCCTGTGAAACCTGATTGGAAACAGTGGGTTTGACTGAACTCAGCCTGGGGCCCTGTCGTAAACTGCAGCAGCTCCATTTTGTGCTGAAATGCGTGAGATGTGTGAACGCAGTGTCTCCCCTGGTGCCCTGGCTTCTCCCGAGCCAGAGTGGGTTTCACCAAACTCACAGAAGCACAGAGTAGAATGACGATTGCCAGGGGCCGGGGATGAGGAAGACGGGGAGATATTGGCCAGAGGTACAAACTTCCAGTTGTAAGATAAATAAGTTCTGGAGATCTAATGTGCAACCTGGTGACTAAAGTTAATAATACTGTATTGTACACTCGGAAGTTGATAAGAGAGTAGATCTTAAATGTTCTCACCGCACACCAAAAAATGGTAACTATGTGAGGTGATGGAGGTGTTAACTAACCTTATTGTAGTAATCATTTATATATACATGTATCAAATCATCACATTGTCCAGCTTAAACTTACACAATGTTATATGTCAATTATATTTCAATAAAGCTGGAAAAAATAAGAGAAGTGGGTTTTACAACTCAAAGGAAACCCGGGTTTGGGCTGGAAAGAGATTTCCCCAGAACAGGCTGGAAGATGGTTCAGTGGAATGGAAACCTAGGACTGGGAGGTTGTTAGAAATGCGGAACCTCAGCCCCCACCCCGACCTGCAGACTTGGAAGCGGCACTTGGTCCCCAGTGAGCCCTGTGCATGTTCGAGGCTGAGAAGCTCTGCAGAGGAGGACGTGCACCTTCAGGAGGGGATGCTGATCTCCAGGCTGGCCCCGCCAAGTGTTTGCTGTGTGAAGCTGGGCAGGTTCCTTAACTTCTCAAAGCTCCACTTTTTCCCATCTGGTAAAAGGCGTCCCACAGCATTCGGTGACTTTGATAACCCTCTGCTTCAGAATCATCTCACGGCAGGTGTCTAGTTCCTACTGCTGCAAACAAATTACCTGCGAATTCAGCAGCTTACAGTGATAGATTGTCCTGGGTCCCACAGGACTTTCAAATACACCCTGGACAGTCATGAATTTTAAAATCCCATTCATAATTATCTGAGTCCATCTGACCCTATTTTACATATAAATACAATGTTTCAATATGCACTAAATTTCTCAGGAATGTAACTACTATGGACGCCCAGGGAGGTTTGTACTATGCTTGTTCAGAACTTGCACAAGGGTGATCGCCACATCAGAAAATCACGTTGCTAACGACAGTCCTTCTCGTGGTATTTGAGTCATCAACAAACACTCCTGTGTTCAACCCACATTTGTAGATGTTGCATTCTCAGTGCCTCTTTGCAAGCATGCAACAGCCAATTCTAAGTTTTTCATCAGGAGTTTAAGCAGCTGTTGTCTTCAGCATAGTGTATACTGTATACTTTCATTAAAACCTTGGAGCTGCAAATTTATGGAGCTGATTCAACGTAAGGGAAATGCCTGCCATGTAATTTAAGGACCAAGCTAGTCCTCATTAAGTCAACCACCCAAATCAGTTGCACTTTCTAACTGAAAAAGAAACTCTCCCTTTCGTCCATTCAAATACATGTGTTAATAGATGCCTCCAAGGACAATCATCTTATATTGGAATTCTAATTCTAAGATAAATAGAAGACAGATACCAGTTAACTAGAAATGTAGAAGGATGGATGGATGGATGGATGGAAAGAGATGATGGATGGATGGATGGATGGATGGATGGATGGAAAGATAGATGATGGGTGAATGTATGGAAAGATAGATGATGGATGGATGGATGGATGGATGGATGGAAAGAGATGATGGATGGATGGATGGATGGATGGATGGATGGATGGATGGATGGAAAGATAGATGATGGATGGATATATGGAAAGATAGATGATGGATGGATGGATGGATGGATGGAAAGAGATGATGGATGGATAGATGGATGGATGGATGGATAGATGGATAGACAGGCAATGAACACAGCCTTCCCTTGATTTTGTCACCTAGATAAAATTAGGCTTAAAAATATCCTAGGGAAGCTCTCTTTGCTTTGTCCCCCGAGGACCACCCTTGGAGATCATGTACTCCCAAAGCCCCACTTTGTCTTAAACCGTGGGGGTAATTTGTCATAGTAAAATTCCATGCTTTTCTTTAATAAAATACAGGAAGAGCATTGTGAAAGGAGAGGTGAAAAAATGAGAAGAGGAAGGCAGGCAAGTTCAATTCTGTGGAAGTTGATTCCCTTAAAACTATCCATATTCAAGTAACTCCTAGAAAGCCTCCATGTGCCCCTAGGGGAACTAGAGCCGTTCACAACACCCTTTGTGGATTTGTACTATTCCATTAGATGACATCCCTTGTGCTTCATGGGACACAGTTGGACAAGCCGTCAGTCCAGTTCAACCCTATTAGTTTACAGAAGCCAGAGAGAGCAGGTGGCTTGTCCAAGGGCACAGAGCAAGTGGTTAAACTGATCCTAGAAAAACCCCAAGCCCATTTTCCTCGGCAAACTCAGCTGAGACATGGAAGCCATTCTGGACGCAGACACCTCAGACCCTGGCCTCCCCCACATATGTCAGTCACCTGGGAGGCAGACACAGGGCAGCCCATCCCCCAGTACACTGGAAGCTGACTTCCTGAGAAGCTCCTGTGCCTGGCTCCTCAGCAGGCCTCTCCACTGAAGAGAGGCGGGAGCCCGGGCAAGGGGTCAGGGCCGAGGAAGGAGAAGCGGAAGACGGATGAAGCTGAGAGGGATTTCAACGCTGATCGTAGCCCTCCCAGGTCCACATCCCTGGTACCCGGACCTCTTCTGAAGGTGTCTCCAAATATGCAGCTGGTCTTGGAAGCCCACGTGCACCGAGGTGGCATGCCCCAGGATTATAACGCCTGCCGGTCAGCCTGTCTCACTGCCAGACTTGGGAACAGAAAGGACGACTATCTGTGGGTGCTCATTGCAGAGGATATTGCGTCCAGGCTTCATTTCGAGGCCCAGGGCACAGGTTTTCTTTTGCTCTGGGGCTGCCCGGCTGTCTAAGCTTGCAGGCTGCAGCCAGGATTGCTGCCTTTCACCAGGAACCCCCTGGAAACTAAACAGACGTCTCAGGGGGCTGTTTATTCCACCCGAGAAACAACAATTAGGCAGCCAGCAGCCACGACAGGCGCTTGGAGAAACTCTGACTGCAAGATGGCAAGAACCAAACAGAACTCACCAGTAAATCTTACGGTGCGGGGTGGGGGGTGGGGGGGAGGTGGTGAAAAGAACAAAGAAAAGAATAGGGTCAGAGGGACTGTTAAGTTGCAAGAGCATTTGGTGAAGGAGGAAGCCAGAACATGTTCTCACATGCTCTGTTTATGAGAGGAACCTGCACATTTATAGGCCCCTGCACGGTACTTGCTGAAGCTCATGGTTTGTTTTGTTTTCCAGCTGAATTATATATGCGCTTCATTGGTGGAGTCTACAGATGGGGTTTGTTTGCTGGTGGGTATGGCAGCCTCGAACGAGAAAGCTGGTGGACTCCGGAGAGGTCTGCTCGTGCGTCTGAGGACGGAGGAGGGCTGTACCCACCTCACCCCTGCACATCACACCCTCTGCTTCATTACCAGGTACTCGCTTTGTCTTTTTAAGATTTTTTATTTTGGAAAATGTCAAACCTGCAGGAAAGTTGCAAGTAAAGTAACAACCACACGCCTTCCACCTGGATTCCCCTGTTAACATGTTGCCGTGTTAGGGTTCTCTCTCTCACTCGCACACACACACACTCACACTCACTCACACATTATTGTCACTATTGCTGACTTTTCTGAGAGTCGTTTGCAGACATCACATCCCCAAGCCCTTCAGTACGTAATTCCTAAAAACAAAAACATTCTTTCACAAACCCTGACACAATTATGAATTTCAGGATGGTTGTCACTAATACACTGCTGTCTCCCATAACAGTTCATATTCCAGTGTCCCCACTAGTCCCAATTATGTCCTTTATACAATGTTTCCCAACCCGGTGATGTGTCATCACGCTGGTTGTCCCATCCCTTCGGTCTCCATAGATCTGAGACATCCCCAGTCTTTTCTCATGACACGCATTTTGGGATTGTACAGGCCAAGTGTCGTGTAGAATTTCCCTCAGTTTGGGTTAGTCTGATGTTTCCTCATTATTAGACTCAGGCTGTGCATTTAGGGTAGGAACTGAAGTGAGGCTGTGTCCATCTCAGGGCATCCTATCAGGGCCCATGATGTCATCTGTCCCGTGAATGGTGCTACGATTTTGATCACTTGGCCAAGGTGGGGGTCCCCAGGATTCTCCACCATACGAGCACCTTTTCTTTCCATTGCAGTTCAGAAGTAATCCACGGGGACATCCGCTGAGCAGTGCAAATGCCCTGTTCCCAACAGACGCACTCATGGTTTCAGCCTCCAGCAATGATTTTTGCTGAATCAACTCGATGTTTTCTCTAAATACACTCACTTTTTGCTCAATTATTTTAAGAGGAAATACTATACCCTGCCGTAAATGAAACACTAGCATCATTTTTTTCTATAAAAATGAGATAATATAAACACAAAGAAACAAAGTTACCTACAATTGCCTTCTAATGACTCTGAGCTGAGCCTTGCTCTCTGTGAAAAGGAGAAATTATCACCTGTTGGAGAGTTGTGAAGGACCATTAGCACCCAGCAAAGGCTTTCTCCATGTTGCCTCCAAGAACTAACCCTGTAACTGAATACTTTGTAGCACTAAGAGGTAAACGTGGGGACTCTGCCCTGCAACACCCCAAAGACACCGCTCAGCCCACCCCCGCCTACTTACGGGATTTCACTCCTCCCCAGAGTAACCTGGACTCTGCAATTTGTTGATGTTCCAACTTTAGTGATTTGGTGCTCATGTTAACCCTGCAGCTCAGTCTATAACGCAGAAGTGAGTCATTTTCTTCCAATAAACTCTCTCCCAGGGTGTGAAACAGATCTTCAGAACAGAGCCGCTCTGTCAGGGGTGAGAAGCCTTCAGCCCACATGCCCACAGCCCCATTCTCTCTGAGATGACCCCTAGTCACTGCCACAGAACCCCGGTCTGCAAAGGAAGAACACAGTTTGAGAACAACCATCCTAGAACATAATGACAATTGTAGTCTAGATCCCAGAAGGGGTGCATTCCAGAGGACAATGAAGGTGAATTCCAGCATCAGAGAGAGAGTGTGCGTTCTAGAACACACAGAAGGGAACCCAGTGTGGTGTGGGGCACAGAGAGGCCAGCATACTTTCCCAAGTTCATTTATATTTATTCTTGCAGATTTATTAACCACTTAGGAGGAAAAGCATTTTTAAAGCAGATATGCACCATGTCTCAACCTCTTAGAACACCCTAGATTTCACTCACTGCTCACAATAGCTGTGTCACATGGTGTTAAGATGGCGATTAGCCCCATGTCACAGATAAGGATGCTCAGTTCGTAGAAGCAAAGTTTGCCAAGTTACTCAACCATTCGGTGGCAGACCCAGATTCACAGCCAGGTGCCTCTGACCCCGCAGCAGCGCTCATGGGCAGGGGAGACAGGGCTGTGAGACCACCGACCGGGAGGAGGGGCGCCTAGCAGTGTGGTGCCACCTTCTTCCCACTCTAACAGGACCTCCGGGAAAGCTGTGAGGACTGGCTTTTCCTGACTTTAACTCACAGGAAGAAAAACCAGGAAGAGGATGCAGACTGCAACTCTCTGGGTCCATAGCTATTTGGAGTTTGGATCTCGTTTTTTGTTTTGTTCTGTTTTGTTTTAACATATCTCCCTACACACAAGGCTCTGTGAGGGTGGTGATCTCTGGGGAAGCTTACAGAAAGCATTTCACAGGCATCATGTGCCCTGAGGAAAAGCCACAGGTCTTGGTGGTGACCCCAGGACATTATCCTTCAGGCTACTCTGGAGCTTCGCCAGTAGTCAGGGGAGGGCCAGCCTGGTGTCACTTCCACTTTCACAGTCAGAACAGACAGTTTGGACCCTGTGGACCCAGCGCAATACTCTGTGAGGGACCATAGTTGGGTGGGGGGTGGGAGATGAAGGCTCCATGTCCCACAGATGTGGCAGACGCAGCCAGCACTCTCCTCTTCCCCTGGAGCTCAAGCAGAGAGCATGGCACACGACAGCAACTCTGTCCTTGCAACTAGAGCCAAGAGCCTGCAAGTCAGACAGACTTCATTCAAGTCTGCCAATAACTAGCTGTGTGACCTTGGGCAAGTGACCCATCCTTTCTGAGCCTTTGAGTGCTACAAGAGCAACTACAAAAGTTTCTTGGAAAGATTAAACAGGAAAACATAGGTAAAAAACTTGAAGAGTAACTAACACGTAGTCAGTCCTCAATCAATGTCAAATACTATTAAAACAATCAGAAATTCTGGGGAGATCTTGCACTGGAAAGGAATTGTTCTGCTTCAGTTATACTGTGTTTACACTGTATATCCAGGTATGTTGTGTGGGTCTGTTCAGATACACATTGCATCACTGAATGCCCAGCTAGCCCTTCATTTAGGAAACAGTCTTCATACACATACATTGGGTACATAGGTTCAGATATACATTGAGTCACCGGAGCCCCAGCTCTCCCAAGAGCTCGTAGGGAGTTTCCATACAAAAACCTTGTATGCATATGTTCATAGATACAGTGTATCACTGAACCCCCAGCTATCCTGTGATGTAGGAAGAAGCTTTCATATATAAACATTATTTCCGTATGTTCTGGTATATATTATATCGCTGACTCCCCCCCACCTCCCCCCTGTCCTATGATCTAAGAAGTACTTTTCATACATAGTCATTGTATACATATGGTCACATACACAAAGCATCACTGAATACCCCCCAAGTTATCCTATGAGCTAGGAAGTATTTTTCATACATATACATTATTTCTCCTTGTTCAGGATAGAGACGTAGGATCTTTTCATTCATTTAGGTCTTCTTTAATATTGTTCAACAATATTTTGTGGTTTTTATCGTATAAGTTTTGCACTCAGTTAACTTTATTCCTAAGTATTTTATTCTTTTTGATGCTATTGTCAGTGGAATTGTTTTCTTAATTTCATTTTCAGATTGTTCTTTGCTAGTGTATATAAAAGCACAATTGATTTTTGTAGATTGGTCTTGTATTCTCAGCCTTGCCGACCTCTTTATTATTGCTATAGCTGAGCCCGAGATCGAAGGAGCCTGTGTTCCTGAATCACCACGTGGGAAGACATCTGGGAAATCCACAATCTAGTGTCACACGGGCAAGAAATCGACTCCTATTGTGTTGGGCGCTGAGACTGGGGGGTTATCTGCATGACAGCTGCCATCACCGGAGCTAACAATCTGCGACTTCATGCCTCTTCCTTTCTTGATCACCACCCCCCAAATGAGGAGCCTGCCCTTGATTCTCTTTCTTCTTATTTGTTTCCTTCTTAGCTTTATTAAGAATTGAAATTCTTTAGCTATTTGTGTCACTGATAAAATTTCTATCTTGCCCTAAATGCAGAGACTGTGTTTGCCTCATTCCTCACTCTATTGCCTGTTAATGCGGTATGCAGCCCACTAGGCGAGAGCTCGGTCAGTATTTAGTGAGTCTGTGAATACACATTTCTCTCTTTGTTTGGCTTCTGCTGCCATGCTTTGAGCACTTACTGTGTGCTAGGCAGTGGTGAGGGCTTTAAGTGCATGGCATCTCATTGAACTCCCCCAGCATTCTTCTAAGGGAACTATTATTATCCTATTCCAAATCCAGGAAAGGCAGCATCAGAAAAGTGAGGTTGCCTCCCCACTGAGTTAGTACTTAGCTAACAAGAGATAGAGTCAGGTTTGAACCCAAGCTTGAACGCATTCTTCCATGAGACAGCCTCTCAGTTCTTCTGCAAATCAGACGACATTTCCACAAGACCTGGTTCTGTGGGCAGCCTTTTAGCTTTTCCAAATCCTTCCAGGCAGAGTACATATCTGAGAGTTTTGGGGTCCCTATAGCTGCTGAGATCACAACCAGGGACCACCCAATGGGAAAGATGGCGGCTGGAGTGTAGAGAAGGGGCCTGAGGACTTTGGGGAGCTTTCTCTCCTTGCCTGTCTCTCCTTTGAATATTGGTTTAGCTTACACATGAGGAAACTGAGGCTCAGAGAGGCTAAATAACATACACCAGGTCACACAGCTAGTGGATGGCAGAGCTTGGACTGGAAGCCAGGTCTAATCTGACTTTTATCTTTACCTACAGTCCAGCATAAACAGGTGTACCTGGCTGTAACACATCACTTGGAGATAGAGGAACAACCACACCCAGAATGTCCTCAGGATTTATTGGCTACCAGTCTGGAAAATGCCTCTTGCAAATATATATTTAAAATTTTGCACAAGAGCAGAATATAAAACACCTGTATATAAATATCTCCCTCCCTCCTCTGTCTCCAATGCCATGTTCACCCTGATTTATGGAAGCATTTCCTTGCAATAGGATATGCTGGAAAGTTTGAGCCCCGCTCAAGAAAAAGTGGAGTATGTTAATTTCAAGGCAAATTAATTAAAATGCAATCCAAGCTCTTTGGAAATAACACAGAAACAGTATTCAAAGATTGGTGTCCGTCCAGAGAGAAACAGGCCCTCCCGCCTTCGGCCAGCGTGGAGACAACCTTGTTCTGTCTCATTTTCATCTTAGACTTTTGATTTTATCATTCAAGGAGTTCAGCTTTGGGTATCACTTAGCACTTTTTTTGTTAGTATTCCAGTCTTTTCACCTTTTCAATAAATATGAAATACACAGACTGCTGAGTCAGGTGGGGTTCACTTAGGACCCAGCAAGAATCCGATGGTGCATTAAAAGGAGGTAATTTGAGGAAAGTTTAACAAAGGGACTGCCAAAGGTGGAGGCAGAATTTAAGGAAACCAACACAGGATAGCACAGAAGCCCCAGGTAGTAAGACAGGGGTAGTACCCCCTGCAAGGCTGCAAAGGGAGGAGGGAGAACAGGTACCAGAGCCCAAGGGAGGCAGCAGCAGAGCAAGGGCTGCCTGACCAGAGCCCTGGCCAAAGGTGGAGGAAGAAAGCTGAGGGAAAAAATCCTCCGACCTTGCTCCTGCCTTCTGGTCTCTACCATGCCTCCCGTTGGCCAAACCCAAGCAGGAGCTGGAGAGTAAGGTAGCCAGTAATGCAGCCCATACAAGTCAGGCTCCTGGGGCACAGAGCAAGTGGGGCAGGGGGCAAATAGAAGACACTCAGCACAGGTGGTCTCATCTCGTCTCTTTCTAGATGTGTGTCGTTGACAGAGCACTTAACCTCTGTGTGCCTCGGTCTCCTATTCTGGAAAATGGAGACAACAGTGGTCCTGACACGGGTAACTCTGTTGTGAGGATTCGCAGCCAGCCCTCAGCCAATTGTGGCCGCTGTCAATATCTGTCCTGTCATTCACAGGACGCCAAGGGTTGGAGGCATGCAAGACTCAGCTATGTAAAGAGAGCTCATGTCTTGGCCCCTTCCCCATGTTCACATGAAAGCACGCTGAGACCTCACAGCCACACACCCTATATACCATGGGGGTAATAACAACAATAACATCAATAACGTAACTACACAAGAGGATTACTGCAAGGATTGAATGTGTACTAAGCACTTAGAACAGCATGTGGACCAAGGTAGATGTGGCAGACTGAAAACATGGCCCCAGGTTTTCACAGCCTCAGAGATGAGACGTTGTTCCCCCACCACAGATAAAGTCTGTCTCCCCACCCTGTGAGCCCAGGCTGGGCTGTGACTTGCTTTGGCCAATAGAGTGTAGCAGAAGCCGTGGTGCAACGGTTTTGAATCCAGGCCTCACGAGCTCTCGCGCCATCCTCCAGAGCCCCGTACGCTCACGTAGGCAAGCCCAGCCAGCCCGCGGAAGCATGAGGGACCACAAGGGCAGCCGTGAGCCCCCTCGCTGGGCTCTCCCCAGCACAAAACAAGCAGCCCGGCACCGACCCAGCAGACAACCACCAACGCGTGGACGAGCCCAGCTGGGCCCAGAAGAACCTCCCAGCAGAGCCCAGCCCAAGCTGCTGTAGAATCATGAGTTAAGTGAACGGTGTTTTCAGCTGCTGTGTCTCAGGACTGTTTGTTACACAGTAAGAGCTGATTGAAACAGTAAGTATTCAGTAATTGGTAGCAGTCATTATTATTGCTATTATTTAGTAGCAGTTGTATTAATCTGGCTGGTTGGACCCTAAGTCATCTCTTCCCCACAAATATTTATTCAGCTCGCCGAGCCATGAACTTTCCGTGTATTATCTCATCCAATCTCTCTAACCACCCTTCTAGGTGGTGCTCTGGTCTCTGTTTCTCAGCTGAAGAAACAGCTTCAGCAAGGGGACTTGATCCTAGTCCAGGAGGAGGAGAGCCAGACCTTGGGCCAGAGTCCACTGCCGTCCCACTGTCATCGCCGGCCTCTTGGGATGGTCATGTACATTGCCTGGATTTTCTCTAAAGCATGGCGTTCCTTGAGCACTTTAAATTTCATTTTAAGAATTTTGTTATTTCAGGATGGATGGTGACAGGAAATTCTGCATAGCGTTCTTTCTACCCTTGGTGCAACTATCCCAATCACCCCGTGTTGGCCTGGACTCTTTCAGCAACAGGAGCTCACACGATGTAAGCAAGACTCGGTCTTTTGCTTTTGCCGCCTTGTGGCCCTGCTCTTCTCTGCTGGTGACATTCCCAGTAACTCCAGCCAAAGTGCTACAGCAGCTCCGAGTGACGGCCCTGGGTCACGTGCCCATCCCTGAGGTGACCCGTGCATTCACAGGGTTGAACAGTGGTTATCCACAGGTCTTGGGAAAGTGTGCAACCCTGGAACAAGGGGTGAGGACAGCCCAACCTACCTGCAAGGAGGGAGATTGGGGAAGAGGGATCAGTATGCCATTACCCAAATAAGAAGAAACGGCAGTGGGGCCCAAACAGAGAGATTACAAAATCCTAGCTCTGATCTGTGGACTTGCCCTGGTCCAAGGAGTGTCCTGACAGTCCCAGAAGAGGAACAAGCCTTGCACTCTGATCACATCTAATCCTGGAACCTTCTAGAAGGTCAGAAGACGTTACACACCAAAAGATCTAGTTTCTAGATTTACTTAAGTAAATCATAAGATATTTTGGCAACTTCCCACCACGCCATCCTAAAATGGCTGTGGGTCCTTCAGTAAGTCCTATAACTTCTTTGAGTTGTTTCCTCACCATAAACTGAAGATATTAATATTCATACTCAGGCCATAGATACAAAATGTCCTAGATAAATGCCTTAACCAAATTATTCCTTACTGCTTTTTTTTATATAGCATTTCATAAAATGGAGCTGAAAAGAGATGACAGTTTTCTTGTTTGCTCATATTCCTAAATGGGAATCCTACTCATGCCTCGGTCTGTCTTGTCGGCACCCACTTACTGGCTGCTTGTCAACACTTTTCCCGTCTTTGGAAATTGGTATTTCTTGGAAGACAGTTTGGTTGCTGGAAAGAGTCATAAGCAGGTGGCTTTGGTTCATTTCCATAGATAGAAAGTAGTTCCAAGAATCAAATAGAAAAGCATCAAGTCAAATGTCAGCCTCATGATTGGTCACAAAACTCCAAGATAAAGGGTTAATTTTCTTATAACAAATCAAATCATTTTAGTGTATAATTTGAAAAGGTGCCCCAAAAAAGATGTCACAAATAGAGTTCACCCATTCTTGAGTTGAAGATACAACAGCAAAGGCAACAATAACAACTGGCATGTCTTGGACCCCACTCTGTGCCAGGCACTGCTCTCAGCCTTCACCGAACAACTCATCCATTCATCCAGCAATCCTGTGAGATGACAGCATTATTATCCCCATTGTAAAGATGAGGAAACTGAGACCCAGAGGCCCAGGGAGGCTACTGAGAGAGGATGGAACAGGTGGGCAAAGCAAAGAAAAAGAGAAAAACAAGGAGGGAGAGAGGTAAGGGAGACGATAAATGGCTTCCGGGGTTTCTACAAAGTTTCATTTCTTATTTCCTTTTTTCTCTTTTAAAGGGTGAGGCTGTGGCACTGAGAAGGAGAAATAGGCACTTCTGTAGTCCAAAGGGGATCCTGTCACGATCTCCAGCTCTATGATAAAGAACTTAGTGTTCTTACATAGCAAACTTCCCTTCTCCTTAGGAAAACTGTCGCTGGGGTGATCTTGGGAAGGCTGCCATCTAAACGCTGCCCCTGTTTTCATAAGAGGCAGCTTTAGGTTTCCTTCTCTCACTTTTGCATAGCAATGAAATACAAAGAATGCCGGGCCCCCTCCCAGCAAAGGAGCACATTAAAATTCATTCTCTCCTTTCGTCTTTTTACTGTTTATTTTACAAACAGAGACACAGTGTCTGAAAATTCCAGTAGCTCAAAGACACACTTTTCTAGTGAAACCTAACTACTTTCCACTTCTGTATCTGAAAACGAAGCAAAATCTCTCTTCAAAAGAATTTTCATCCAAATGGACCTTCTTTCCTATGGAGGTGGGAATCTCACCCACTCATCCGAAATCCATAAACCCTCACCTCTTTTCCAAAGTCTCCTATGCTGCAGGTCTTCCTCTGAGGAAGTAAAAACGAAGAATCCATGGGTGAGGGCTGGGGCCAGCAAGTAAACAAGCTATTCTATTCTTCGTGAATGCTGACCGAACTCAGACTCTCAAGGAAAATACAGGGTGTTTGGGGACCAATGCTTTAAAAATCAATGGACGGGCAGATTTCTTAAGCAGGACACAAAAAGCACTAACCAAAAAGGAAGATTGATAAATTGGACTTTGTCAAAATTAAACACTTCTGTTCATCAAAAGATAACAATTAAAAAGTAAAACAGGGGCTGCCCAGGGGCGCAGCAGTTAAGTGCGTGCGCTCCGCTGCGGCGGCCCAGGGTTTGCAGGTTCGGATCCCGGGCGCGCACTGATGCACCGCTTGTCAAGCCGTGCTGTGGCGGCGTCCCATATAAAGCGGAGGAAGACGTGCGTGGATGTTAGCCCAGGGCCAGTCTTCCTCAAGAAAAAAGGGGAGGGTTGGCATCGGACGTTAGCTCAGGGCTAGTCCTCCTCACAAAAAAAAAAAAAAGTAAAACAGTAAGTCACAAATGGGAAGAGATATTTGCAACACACATTCTGAAAAAGGACTTATATCTAGAATATGTAAAGAACTTCTACAAATCAGTAAGAAAAAGACAAAATATTCAATTAAAAAATAAGCAAAAGCCATGAAGAGGCAATTCACAGAAGATGGAAATGGTAAAAAAGTGTATGAAAAAGTGCTCAACATCACTTTTCATTGGGAAAACACAAATAGTGACATAACACTACACACCCACCAGAATGGCTAAAATCCAAAAAGACTGATGATATCATCTGGGGCCCTAGACCTGTCTACACTACCAGGGTAAATGGTGCCACCATTTTGGTTAACTGCTTGTCATTTTCTATAAAAATAAATATATAGCTGCCTTGTGACCCAACAATTCTCCTCCTACATATGTATCCATGAGACATGAAGGCGTCTAAGTCTTCACCTCAGGGTCTGCTTCTGTGGGAACCCAAAGGAGATAGCTCATTTCAGAACAGATCAGTAGTTAGGGAAAAGGGCCGTGGAGTCACACAGGCCTAAAATTACAGTCGAGTTCTTCCCATACTGGCTGTGTGAACTCAGACAAGGGATTTAAACTCTAGTTTCTTCATCTGTAAAATGGGGATAGTATTGGACCAACATACAAGGTTTTTTGCAAGAATGTAATAGCTAACGCACACATGGCACATCTCACAATGCTTGGCGTATAGTCAGCACTTAAAAATAATTAATATTATTGTCATCATCAAGTTTGTTTGGAATCAAGTTATGCTCATGCCACAATACAGAGAAATCAAGCTATTTCTAATATTTTATATACATGGTTCTTCTTTTGTTTTTTGAGAGTTTAGAAGAAATTCATCAGTGATTCTGCTTGGAACCAAGGATGTTGGAGAAGGTAGTTCTTGGGACATCTGATTGTACCAATAACAGAAAAAAAATGCTGAAACACTCGTTGACAAGATTCCAGTTCATTTATCTGTTTCTCTACAGAGACCACACACTGTGCAAGATACTTGTAAGATTAGGTTATTTTCTGGAAGAGCAAATTCACCTCATCTCTCTCAGGAACGCTGATTTATTCCACAAGCTTATCCCAAGCCAGACTAAATTTGAGCAGAACTAAGTTCCTTTTCATGAACACTTTTCAACTTTTCTGATGAGCGCGTTTTACGCTGGGAGGTTGGTCAGCTCGTCTTTACTGCGACATTCTTGTCTCCTTTGTTTATTGGCATAAGGGAGCCATTATAAACCTGCGGAACATTTCTTCTTTTTTATGTCTTTCATGTGTTATTTTCGGATCAAGAATGTGATCTGTCCATTTAGAAACTGCCTACCTGCAGGAAAGAAAAACTTACCACAGCTGACATCTCTGATGCAGCCCCAAACAAACAGCAGGCAGCCTGCCTGGGAGTGGATGAGATGTGTATGCTGACAAATGGCACTTGACATCTTCTCCCTTTTTTCTTTCTTTTTTTTCCGCAGTTCCATTGGAATTACTTGGAGGGGAGCTATGCTGGGTGTACATGGTGGCCTCATGACAAACGGAAGACACATGTGAGTGCAGGTCAAGTCATCGTGAGCAGTCAGTTGCTAAGGTCTGGGCTCAGACCTACAGCTCAGCACTGGCCGTGTGACTCTGGACGCACTACTGCCCCTCCAGGCCATGGTTTTCTCCTCTGTGAAACAGAGCTACTGACGACGCCTGCTCACCGAGTCCGAGATGCTTAAATGAGGTATTGCTGGTCAAGTGCTACCAGGCCTGGCCTCACGAAGCCACAGCTGCTATGACCACCCAAGTCAATGGTCGATGCTTTGGGAAGGTGCCACCACACTTTCTGGTTTAGCGGTAGGATTAATTTATATTACATATTTTAGTTGCTGCGCGAGTTCTTTTTCCCTGTGATTATGTGGAATACACATTGGTTAGGAGGCTTTCTGGTGCAAGGAATGGAATGCTCAACTGAAGATGGTTTAAATGACAAAAACATGTAGTTGTGTCATATTTTAATAAGTCCCTAAGTCGGTGGTCATGGGATTGGCTTGACAACAAAGTCGTGTCATCCTTGACATGATTCTTTCCATCTTTCTACTCTGCCATCCTCAACTTTTCTCCCTTAGGTTGTCACCTCATGGTCCCAAGATGGCTGCTGCAACACCAGTCGCCTCAACCACATTCAATGGCAGGAAGCAGAGCAGAGCCAGGACAGTAAAAAAAAAAGAGAATCTCTTCACATGATCCTTCACATGACTTCCTTTCCTTTACCAAGGAAGAAAATTGCTCTCTGAAAGTCTCTGCCGACTTTCTTCCAGCTTGTTGAGCAGAATGGAGTCACTTAGCACCCCTGGCTTCAAGAGAGGCTGGGAAAGCACATATCTGGCCCATCCAGGCCTTTGTAGATGGAGAAAGGCATCGGTGGGGGCTTTGGTGTTTCTACAACAGATTCTGCTACAGGACGTTGGACTGTGTTACCACAGAATTGGGGATATCCAGCCCCCTGCAGCAGAATGAACTGAGAGCTGGGAAGAACTGTGGCACGACCGGGCTTCCTGGTTCCCCCATCAGGTTCTGGCCTTCCTGCTAACTTCCAGTGTGAGCCTGAGCAAGTGCCCCACCCTCTAAGCCTCCCCTGAACGATGAGAGCCTTCGAGCAACCTCCCAAAGAAGCAACCAACAGCCATGTCACTGCTACTTTCAACCACATAAGAGAATAAAGATTACTGGGGCGTGAATTACTGATTTATCGCATTAATTAATGAGAGAGTGAGCTTGTTAAGACTTTCAAGAAGCAGAGATTCTCTGTGGATCTGGGTGGAGGATGCAAGACAAAGAATGCTTTCAACAGTAAAGAGACTGGAGCTGAGTGTTGTAGGATGGGTTGGCTTGCAACAGTCAAGAGACGTGGGAATTCCCAGCAGAACGGTGTCAACCAAAGGGTAGAGGTGGGAAAGCCTCATGTTTTTTGGTTATCAGTAAAGAGACAAACTTTACCTAAAGCAGTGTTTTCAGAAGCCCGTTTTGCCCAAAACTAGTCACTCAAGATGCTATGAGAAGGACAGGGTTCCATGGTCTATTACATTAGGAGACACTTTACACTCTAGCCCAATGCATCCAAAAAAATATAATGCAAGCCACGTAAATAATTTTAAATTTTGTAGTAGACACATTAAAAAGTAAAAAGAAACAAATAAACTGTATTTATTTAACCAATATACCCAAAATATTGTCATTTCATAATGTAATCAATATAAATAATTAATCAGATACTTTGCATTCTCCCTTTTCGAAAGCCAGCGCGTCTTTACACAGGCAGGACACTGCAGTTCGAAGCAGCCCTATTTCTAGTCCACAGCCACATGCGGCTGGGGGTTGGAGGGGGCAGTTCTAACTCCTCGTGGAGGTTGACCTGCAGCAACCTCCTCCTGTCGTCTCCTTTCTCGCTCTCTTTTCTCAGCACTTCTTGCTGGAGGAACTGGTGTTGTAGAGAGCTCACAGCAGGAACTACTGGCTAGCATACTGCTTTTCGGGCTCGTCCCCCAAATACCCCCCGTGGCAGAGAGAGTGGGCTAGGACCTCGGACAGGGTGGAAGGGAGCCATCTGTGATCTTCACTCAAGCCACTCTGCTGCCAGTGTGGCATTTCTTTGAAGTCTTCTGTTTTATCCTAAAAATTTATGGAGATTTTACATTCTACTCCAAAACATATCCATGTTTGTTTGAATATTGAAAATGTTTTGGATTACTTGGCGTCTAGGAAAAATCAAAGCTTAGTGTGTTTACGTTGTAGCTCTCTGCCCGTCCTGTCCACGCTTAGGGTTATGCACGCCCAGTTTAAGATGCACGGGATTACCTGGTCTCCAAGTTCCTGCCGGCTCTGGAGGCCCCCGACTTTTTTCAGACATTAAGGTGGGCAGTACGTTCCCTCGCACCTAGGCGCACCATGAGCCTAGTAAAGCTTTCATTTTTTCTTAACCATTCTAACCTGGAATAACTCATTGGCTGAGTGACGTCAGGCATCGGATCTTCCAACTGCTCCCTTTTCACTGCCGGTAACTTTTCCCATTCGTGCTGAAATAGCCCCTAAAAGTATCCCCAGAAAATGCTTCCTCCTGGGAGAGCTGTAGCTCTTACTGAAACTCTTTGTGAAAAACCAACATTCAGACAGACATTCTCAATATGATTAGCATTTCTAGTCTTTATTAGAGGCAATGTATTACCATTAAAGTGGTAAGTTTTATAATTATTACAGAATGTTTATATACAAATAAATATATTTTACAGTTATAAATATGATTATATTTATTATATATAATTTGTTTTAGACAAAATATAAAAACTATTATAGAAAATTAATAAATAAAAATATAATTATATAAAATAAATATTAAAAAATAAATATATAATATATTATAGATGTGACAATTTTATTATAATAAAATATGATTATATAAAATAAATGTCTATGTTCATAAATAAATATATTATAAAATTATATTTAAAAATTTTTTTAAAGATTACTGCTAACAAGGATACCACTAAGTATCTTTAGCCTAAAGGTCCTGAGGCTAGAGATGACCACAGGCTCCCAGGCAGCACGTGGTGGTTTGAGCCTCAGCAGGAGAGTTGTCAAGACTCAGGGGACCAGGGCAGCCTGGAGGCCGTCTGAGGCAGGTGGCACAG
Organism: Ceratotherium simum simum; assembly: GCF_057802395.1. Lineage (NCBI taxonomy): Eukaryota > Metazoa > Chordata > Mammalia > Perissodactyla > Rhinocerotidae > Ceratotherium > Ceratotherium simum. The sequence goes on along the minus strand of NC_141929.1, from coordinate 3,375,378 downwards.
CTCCTGTGGCCAGCCGCATTTCCCAAAGACGGCTGCCACGACTTACTCCACACTACACGCTCTTCTCACGGATGTGATGTTGACCCATCCAGGGGTGGGTTCTGTGTCCCCTCCTCTTGAACCTGGGGGGAACTTTGTGACTATCTCAACCAGGAAACCATGGTGAAAATGACCACCAAGAATAGGCCATAAAACACGAATCACTTCTACCCTGTACGCCTAGAACGCCGTCCCTACTCTGCAGGGAATCCCAAGCAGCCACAGGGAAGACCAAGTGTAGAGGTTCCGGCTGACAGAGCCTCATGGAGGTCCCCACTAACAGCCAGCACGCCCCGCCAGACATGTGAGTGAACCAGCCTTCAGAAGATTCTAGAACCCAGCCATATATAGTCACCCCCAGCTTTCAAGCCTCCCGGCTGACACCACACAGAACAGAGGTGAGCTGTCCCCACACAGCCTGCCCAAATTGCGGATTCACAAGCAAAACTGAATAAATAGTGTTGTTTTAATCCACTAAGTTTGGGAGGTTTGTTGCACAGCAATTGACGACTGGAACTCACTGGGGTTTCGAGCAGCCCTCGGAGCTGGGCAGACCATGTCTGAGTCAGGTCTGCTGCCCGCTGTGCAATCTCACCACACACACACCCTGCATGTCACACTCACATCACATACACACACCACACACACTCGCATCACACACACATACACACTCAGACCACACATGCACACACACCACACATGCACACACACTCACACACGTGTGCACACAGTGCTGAGAGTGTGCAGCTGATCTTGCAGGTGACACAGCACGTTTGAGGCCCCGCCACACTTCTAAGTGTGCACCCAGTAAGGGGGGCCAGGAGTGCACAGCACCAGGATGAGTACGAGTAACAATAATAACAATGTGGGCGTGGAGGGTGCCTCCACCGTTGCCGCTCCAAGCTGGCTCTGCTCTGAGCGCTTCTCTTAGACAAACTCATCCACCTCACAGTGGCCTGTAGCCATGAGGACGACACTACCCCCCGTCCCAAGCGGGGACGTGTTGCCCACGGCCACACAGGAGAGGAGCAGAGGTGCCCCGACCTCTTATCACCAGTTTCCAAATCATGGAAGTCCCCTCCCAAGTGTGCAGCATGCTCATCTGGCAGCAGAGCTGTCTCCGAGCGGAGCAGTAGGGCTGGCACAGCCATGCACCCACATGGCTGGCTGCAGGAATTGCACTGTTTCAGTGCCCAGCTGCCCAGGATCCCACAGGCCCTCTAATGATATACAACATAAACAATGATTTAACGTTCTAAAATCTAACAGATTCTGAATTCTGAAACAGAGCTGGCCCCCAGGGTGTCAGAGAAGGAACTCAGATAAGAGACCTGTGGGACAGATTGCTCAGACCATGAGTCCCAGTTCTGGACAATTAAAAACAATAAGCCAGCTCACATTCACTGGGGCTGTGCTGGCATTTCACATGGATTATCTCATTACTGCTCACATCCACCCCGCGGGTCAGCCCGCCAGGCCCAGGCGGCTCAGCTCGCGAGGGCCGGATGCACGCTCCCAGCCTTGGCACTGGTCGTGTTTCCCAAAGCCAGCGCCCTCGCTCGCTGCGGCCGACATCAGGCTCCACATTAAACACCAGATTAGAGCTGTTTGTCACAGGATTTGCAGGGCTTTGCCCCAGCAGCCCCAAGAGCCTGCATTTCCCTGGAACATTTAACACAGCTGTCAGGGGCTCCCTCGGGCAGTGAGCACACAGCTGGGCCTGGGCGGGGACAGAGAGGAGGTGCAGTGGTGAATAGGCCTGGCGCCGCCTGCCAAGGAGGAGGAGGGGAGCCCTCATCCCAGACAAACTGCCCAAGCTTTGCAGCCCTGGGGTCCTTGGCCACTTTGCTCCTGAAATGCCGTGCCTTTTACTAAGAGCTTCGGCCTCAAGCCCCTGGATCTGGCTGGAATCCCGACCCTGCTCTTCACTTTGGGACTTTGGACAAGGCACTAAAACTTGTCAAGCCTCAGTTTCCCCATCTATGGGGAACAATTACATGCATGCCATTGGGGGGGGGGCTATTGTGACACTGTGACACAGGTAAAGAGCTGAGCCACCAGAGGACTTGTACGAGAAGGCTCGTGGCAGCTTTATTCCAAATGTCCAAAAACTGTAAACGACCTGCGTGTGTGTCTGCAGGGGAACATGTAAACACACCAGGGCTTGCTCCCACAGTGGAATTCTGCGCAGCAATAGAAAAGAGCCAACCTGCTGTGCCCCACCATGTGGGTGGATGTCACAGACATTATGACAAGTGAAAGATGCCAACACGGAATGGGACATGCTGTGTGATTCCGTGGATATGACATTCAAGAGCAGCAAAACTAACAGTGATAGAAGTGGGTGTTGTGACGCTGGGGAGAGGGGCACTCACGAGGAGGGAGGACGCGGGGACCCCTGGGGGCTGCGAATGCTCTGTGTGTCTCGGGGGGGACACGTGATAACTCAGCGAGCCATGTGCTTCATGGGAGTGCACTTGGTTATGCTTAAGGCACACCTCAATAGAGAAGAAGATGCCGGTGCATCATAACCACTCAAAAGATGGTAGCTCAGGGCCGGCCCCGTGGCTTGGCGGTTAGGTGCGCACGCTTTGCTGCTGGCGGCCCCGGTTCGGATCCCGGGCGCGCACCGATGCACCGCTTCTCTGGCCATGCTGGGGCGGCGTCCCACATGCAGCGGCTAGAAGGATGTGCAGCAGTGACACACAACTATCTACTGGGGCTTTGGGGAAAAAAAATAAATAAGTAAAATTAAAAAAAAAAAAAAAAAAAGATGGTAGCTTAAAGAAGGAGCACGTGGCCCCCAGCGCACGACCACCTTTCTTCAACCAGCAAACAGACAAGAGCCCACAAAGCTCCTGGCGAATTACACCCTTAAAGTTTTGCCATTTTTCTTGACTAAGTGGAGGTCTTTCTGGCCAATTTGGTTGTGCCTTCAGGCCTCTCTCTGGTTACGATATTTTTTTCTTTTGAGGGAAAAAGAGAAGTTGGGGAGTGTGGGGAAGGGGAGAGGGAAAGTGTTGGGACAGTGCCAACGTAACCAGCTGCCTTCCAAGACACGTCCATCAGCAACGCACCCTGGAATTTCCTCTGTGAGCTCCTGGGCTCGATTTTTCCATGAAGCCCTGTGTTCTGGGAAGGGACCCACAGCCTCCCCAAATGCAGCTCCGCAGTCAAGGGCCATCTCCCATTGCAAGACCTTGGCAGGACCAAAAATGACACCGAGATGCGGTGGACGATGGCTTTAATTTGTTCCGGGAATGGGTAGGTCCTCGCTCAGCTCAGAGTGAGGCCCGAACCTTCCCTCCCTCCAGGCCAGAACACCTCCCTGTGGATTCTCTACTCACGGCTGTGTTTATCTCGAAGGCCGCCCGCCCGAGGCTCTGCTGAGGCTGACTGTTTGAGTGAACTTGCTTCTCACCTCCCAAGCAGAGGTCTCTGTCCCCTCTCCACAGGTGGCCTTGGCAGGGGGAAAGCAGGGACCTGGGGGGATGCTGGACTTGCTACCCCTGGCCTGAGCTCACTGGCTGTCCCGGGAGGGGTATGGCCATCTGGACACCGCTGACTGGGCCAGGTCGTCAGAGTGCAGCCCAGACACCCGCTGCCCCTCTGCTCTAGCCTGCTGCAGCAACCCCGGCCTCCAACGGGTCCGATTACAGACCGAGCATCTTAGTCAGGGAGCCCAGGCCCTTTGCTGGCCCCCAGTTCACGCTGAGGAGACTGAAGAACGCTTTCAGACCTCCTGGGGTCACCGATTCAGGCCGGGTCACCCTCCCTATGACAGGGGTGGTCTGGAGCAGAGACGGGGGACTCACCCTCATCCACACCACTGTGCCATACACAGAGCCTTCCCCAGGCATGAACATCCACGGCCAAATCTGAACATTCGCGGGACGGGAGGGCGGGCAGCCCCTCTCCTGCACTCCCCAGGAGGCTCCCACAGGCCTCCAGCCCAACCTTACATGGGTTCCCACACGCCTCCGCCTTTCTGATCTGGACCAGACAACCTCACTCCTCCATCCTGGGGGCGTTACCATCACGGATCTAGATTCACTAACGCCCTTCCGTCCCTGCCCCCAACTCCCACCCCTCCCACCGCAGGCGACGTTTCACTGTGTTTCACGTTACCCACAGACTTGAAGCTGTTCTTGAAAGGCGTGCGTCGCTGTTTTGTGTATATGGATTATGTGAAACTTTTAATTGAAGGATAATATTCATACTGAGAAGTGCACGGCCCAATGAGTTGTCACAAACGGAACATGGCCAGGGACCCAGCACCTGGATTGAAACACCAAGTGTTCCAGCAACCGAGCAGCCCTTCAGGGCCCCATTCCAGGCTCTGCTCCACCCAGAGATAACCACTGTCCTGACTTCTCAGAACCTGCTGGGATTTTTCGTTTGTCATTCATGTCACCTTTATTTTCCCACTCAGACTGCCAGTCCCACCGTGGTCTCTCATCCCCAAGCCCTGCAGCCTGCTCCACAGGGGACCTCCCCCTTGCCCATCACTCCCCAGAGGTCTCACCAACTCTCTCCAGCTCCCTCCTCCACCACAAGGTGCTCCAGGGAACACCCTCATCCACGCCCTCTGATGGACCTCCTGAGAATGGCTTGAAGTAGACACACGAAAGCAGATTTCCTGGCTGCTTTAACTTCCTATGGCTGCTGCAACAAAGTATCTCAAACTTAGCGGCCTAACACAGGTTTATTACCTCCAAATTTATTCTGGAGGTCAGAAGTCCAAAATGAGTCTTGCACATTTGGGCTAAAATCCAGGTATGGGCAGGGCTGGTTCCTTCTGGAGGCTCCAGGGGAGAATCTTTCTTGTCTTTTCCGGTTTACAGAGGCGCCTGCATTCCTTGGCTTGAGGCCGCATCACTCCCACCTCCACTTCCATCATCACAGCTCTTTCTCTCACCCTAACTCCCATTGCACCTCTTATAAGGACCCTGTGATGCCATGGATAATCCAGAATCGTCTCCTCATCTCAAGGTCTGAACTTGATCACATATGTGAAGTCCCTTTTGCTATGTAGGGTAGCATATTCACAGGTTCTTGGGACTAGTGGATGTCTTTGGGGGAGGGGCTTATCCTGCCTACCACACCCAGTATGCACAGGGTTAATGTGTGTAAGCAGAAAGAACCACCTGGAGCTTCAAAAGGTTTGCACCAATCTATACTCCAGCCATCAGAGCATGAGGGTTCCCACTGTCCCACACCCGCCTCCCTTCCTTTCAAACCCTCTGCCTTCCCTCCAAGAGCCCTGCTCAGCCTGACCTCACCTCTGTGTCCGAGACCTGGGAGAATTCAGTCTATTCAACCACCTGTGAGATACATAGGTTTCCAAAGAGTTCATCTTTTAAAACACAGTGAAATACAACACCCAGTGCTGGTGAGGATGTGGTAGAAACAGCAGCCTCATCCCCTACCCATGGGAATAGAAAGCAGATTGGCAACCAGCCCAAAAGCCTTGACAACACTCTGACATTTTGATTCCGTAATTTGTTCTGGCCAACTCACCCAGGAAATAATCCTGAATGCTTCATGTGGGAGGTGCTGAATAAATAGTCACTCAGCTGAACTGAGCTGGACCTCAAGGCAGCAAGGGGCTGGAAGAAGAGGAGGAGAGTCAGAGGTGAGCTCTGGTCTAACTCACACACCCTTAAGGGAAATAAGCAAATGTGAGAGTGAGCGCCACAGGAGAGAGAGTGAGTCCAGGGCTGAGGAGGGACATTCCTTCCTGTCTGGTGGGTGGCCACCCTGTCGTCACCCCTCCTCCCTCCATCGGAGCCCTCGCCCCCGCTGGTAGCAGGGCCATGACTTTCCAGCAGAGCAAATAATAAACACCAGAGAGAGAGGGAGAAGGCAAGGGAGAGAGAGCCTGAGTCAGAGACGGGAGAGGAAGGAGAGGAGCAGGAGAGTGTGGGAACAAGTTGGGGAGAGTTCTCTGGGGATTTAGAAGCACGAGGCTACAGCAAGAGCAGGAGCACAGGCTATCTGGAGACAGCTGCTATTATATGTATTCCGATGGAGCAATCACATCAGACCCTCACTTGATAGAGGTTAATTACCCGTTTAATTAAAAACAATTTAGAGTGTGCCACTCTGGCAGAGAAACAAAAGAGCATCTTCCTCCATCCTGCTGCCTGGAACACGGATGTGATGGCCACCAGCTTAGGCCATCGGAGCCACATCCTTGGATGGCAAAGTGGCGAGCAGGGAGAAACTTTGATCCCTGAAGACTGTGTGGAGCAGAGGCACCCACCAGCCCACTCCAGGACTCCCATCACATGAGAGAGAGATCAACATCTGTCTTTTTAAGCCGCTATTTTTCCAGTTTCTACCACTCATAGCTGAATCTAACTCAACTAATACAGTGACCAGTAAATAACAAAGACATTACTTAATGTCATAAACATCAGAGTTCAAGTCATAATTATTATAATTTTTAATGATATACAGTTATATCATCATATCACTTTTAGACCTGGACCCTACCCTGGGACCCACACCTTAGGGGGCCTCACACTTTGGGGTACCTTCTACAAAATTTTCTATACTCCCTCCAGCAGCTGGGATTAGCCATGTGGGCAGTGCCATCCAAGTGGGACACCCAAGCCAAGATGGGATCCACGTGAGCCTCTGTCCTCATTGCCTCCCACTCCCCAGCCCTTCGCCCTGTGCGAGAGGTCGACCAGATGCCCTGAGGAGTTTTGGGACTTGCGCCTATGGGTCTTCTTGGGGTTCTGTGAACAGGCCTGGCAGGCAGTCTGTTTTGTACAGGATCACATGAGATTGGGCCAGCAGAACAGTGCTGACACTCTGAGTTGGAGGCATTCAGATTGTTTTATTAAGACAAGAGCCCTGCACAAAATACCTGCCTGGAGCCCCACGCACCCTGGGGCGGCCCTGTCATTGTTCCTATCAAATGCTAATAATTACTCTAATGACAAAGAGTCTGCATCAATCCAAAACTCCACGGGAGTAAAGCTAACCCCGCCTCCAAAATGTGAGAGAGTTTGGGACCTACTTCCTGTAGCCAAGTGGGGGCTGCCCCATCAACGTCCCCCAGGACCCCACTCCTCAGGGAGTAGAAACCCATGCATTTCCCTCTTCGCCTCCCTCTCTCCCAACCTGCCCTCCTAAAGCCTTCTCAAAAAGATAAGCAGCCGCTACGTGCCTGTGCTGTGCTCACTCTCTCTCTCTCTCACTCTCCATCTCTGCTTAAACTGGCTGCCTGCAGCTTCCAAGCCCAGCAAACACCAAGGAAGCTTGTTCCAGGAGCAACAATGGAGACAAGGTAGCTTGGGCCCTGCCAGGCACCAAGAGCCCTACATTGACTCATTTAGTCACAAGCCACCTTTTGAATTAGGTTGCTGAGTATGCCCAGTTTACAGCTGAAGAAATTGAGGCACAGGGGGCTTCCCATCAGGACATGGAAATGCCTAGATTCAACCCAAGGCTGTGCCTGGAGCCAGTGGCCCACAGAGGGCGAGGAGTGGGGAGGAAGAGGAAGGTGAAGCTGACGATGCAGGAATCGCAGTGAGCAAACAAAATCACGATGAAATTGTTAGAACATTGCAGCCATAAAGCAAAAAGCTGAGATGATGCCCTCACACCCGCCTTGCATTAGAGTCCCCAAGGGAGGTTATCAGCGTCATCCTCAGACCCCAGCCCCGAGACTGCCTGAGGAGGTCAGGAAGGAGCTGGGGAATCCGTGTCTGAGCTCCTAGGAGATCCGGCCGTGCAATCAGGGGAGGAACTACCAGGTTAAATTCTCCCTAAATTTCTCCCCCTTGCAGCCCCCTGGCCCTTCCACCACCTCTGGGGGAGACAGTCCCCTCTCTGCCTCCTGAATGTCATGCAGGCACGGCTTCTGTGCCTCGTTTTTATATCACAGGTGAGGAGCCTGAGACCCAGAGCCAGCGGGGAGTGACAAGGCCAAGGTCGCACGTGGGTTGCTGACGACGCCTGGACAGAGCTGGGCTCACTACCCTCTGTTCCCTGTCTGCTGACCTCCAGCTCCAGTCTGAACGCACTGGGAGCTGTTGTCCCTGCCGCAGAGAGCAGCCTCTGCTACGAACGTAAGTGTCAAAACCTGAAAACAGACGACAAGGAAAAGGGCTCCACACGGGTGGGTGCCTGTGTCCTCCCAGGCGAGCCCAACCTGACAAGTAGCCTCATCGTTAAAACCATCGCGGTCCTCGCCAGCCCGGCAGCGGGACGTGCCCTCAGGCACCTCCCAGGGAAGATGAGGGCAGCAGTGCCCATCCAGGGCCCGGGGATGGGCCACCTGGGCCATGTGGGCCCATCCAGCAATCTGTTTCCAATTCCCTGACACGGGACGATTTCTGCTCCTCCCTGGCTGCCGCGGGCTCCGCATGCCGCACAGATTACACGCTGAGTGAACTCTCTCTGGGCGGGCGAGTCCGCGGAAGGCAGGACAACACATTCCATTGTCCCTGTGCGCCTTCCCAACGCCCTGATAGGCAAGAAATGTCTCCAAGAGACAGATGGAAAGAAAACATTCCGCAGGCTGAGGCCTCCCCATCGGGCTGGTGAGCCGCATCCCTCAGATGGCTCTTTGGGGGCTGGCGGGCTGGGTCTTTTCTGTTACCAAACAAAGCTCTCTTCTCCCTCCTTGGTCCCTGTTCCCCAGGAAATTAACCTCAGAGTGGAGGTGAGCCCAGGGGACAACTCACCCAGACTTCCCAGCGCAGGCCAAATTGCAAAGACTCCATCTACCAGCATTTACTAATGCCACTGTTACTCATACAGTTTACCACATGTCAAGCCCTGTGCTGAACTCATAACTATCACGACAATAGAGAGTGCAAATAGGGCACCTATACCACGCCTGCACCGTGACCCACGCCTCCTTCTCAACCAATCCTGATGACACAACGCTGAGGTCACTGCTGTGGGCAGCATCACTGTACAGAAGTGATCAGTGGGCAGCGCTCTGGACCCTCCTTGGTGACCAGCACAGTGCTGGTCTGAGGATGGACATGCACAGCTGTGTGTATACTGTCGCGTTGGGTAAATGCTGTCACACAGATGACAGAGTCGCTGAGGATGAGCACCAGGGCCATGCAGAATGCTCTCCCTCGTGGGAGGGGTCCAGAGGAGTCGACCAGTGGAGGTGTCGGAGAGGAAGCAGAACTGAAATTGCCAAGGGCAATGGGCCTGCAAGAGATGGAAGGGGCAGGGGAAGATGTGTCCAGCCTGGGAAGAGTGGAGGCAGGAAGGGAGAGGCTCAAAGAGCAAACCAAGAGGCTGGTGTATAAAACTGTTCCTTCTCTCCTGTGCTCACACTCAGAGCTCTCCACGTGAAAAGGGCCCCAGCCCACCTCTCCAGCCTCAGAGATGTTGCAAAAAACTCAGTACAGAAGGAGAGGCACTCATACCAGTGAAAAATCTCCTTTCAAGAATGACAACTACTTGCCATTCATTCTTCCCATTCTGTGTCCTCATCAGACATCACTAGTCAATCATGGGCCTCTAGAAAGTCTCTACCAATCCATCAGAGTCCATGCATGAAACGAAACCCATTCGCTACACCTACTTCATTCAGATGATTTCTTCCTCCTGTTAATTCCCTATTATGTTCCTTATGGTCATAATTTTCCATCCTCTGGGCCACCAAACTTGGTTCCACGGCCTCCTGTGGCAGCCTCCAGGCTGAGCTCCAAGCACTGGGGTAACATTTTCTGTAATTCAGGTTGTTTTCTCTGAATTACACAGTTCGAACCCAGGAAGCACCAGTCATGTTTGAGAGTTTTCAGCCTTGGGCTTTTGGACCAAACGCTGCCTTCCCTGTGGCCCATTTCTTTCCATTAGAAAGGTATGCATAAGTCTCACTAAGAAACAGAAACCACGTCGCGGCTGTGTAGAGGCGGGAAGGGCCAGGGTGCTGGCTGCAGCCAGGACCCGCAGACCCTCAGGCCAAACGCAGAATGGCTGGGCGGCTGACTCCCACGATGACTCCTGAGTTGGACCTTCCTGAAGTTTCCGCCATCAGAGTCACTTTGCAGTTTTCTCCCAAGCAGCTCCACTGAAATGGAGAAATGCTGCCCAGGAGAGAACCTCTGGCCTAGTCACGCCTGCCTCCTACACAACAAAACCCACTCGAACTAGCTTAAGCTAAGAATAATAAAAATAAAAATAAAAGAATAATAAAAACAAACAGAAAAGCAGAACTATTATAAGAAAAGGTGGAGGGGACCTCAGTGCATCCTGAGCAGTCGCCCAGGGCCCTGCGCTCAGAAGGGACCCTGTGCTTGGTTTAATACTCTGCTGTCACCTTCTTGAAATTCTTAATTTTATCTTTAAACAGCCCAGTCCTGCTGGGGACCTCAAGGCGATGATATAGAACACGCTTTGGTGTATCCCCCCAAGGGGTAAGGGTCCGGGTTATTTATCAGCCAATCCCATCCCTTGCTGACTGAGGAGCCCCAGCATCTCTGGTCTGCCCAGGCATGGGCTGAGATGAGCTGTCAGGTGGGAAATCCCGGGCACTTGCAAATGATCATGAGCGTGTACTGGGAGGTGAGCACCAGGGCATGTGGGCAGGGTGTTGACAACCTCCCATACTGTGAACCACAGAACTAGAGTGTGGATAACCAGGCGGTTTTTACCTAGAATAACCCTAGGGAGAAAACTACCTACCTGCAGCCGTCCCATTCAAGGCAGGGCTTGGTGCTGGCACAAGCCAGAACCCTACAGACACAGGGGTCCACCCTCCCATTCCACGGAAGCGTGGACACGCAGAACATAGCATCCCTCCCCACAGCGCCCCCTCTTGAATTATGCCACAACCCTGCTTGAAACAGAAGGAAATGCAAACTCGGCCCCATGGCCTACAGGGCCAGGCGCTCCATGACCCCTGACCTCTGACCCCTGCCCTCTTCCCCCTATACCTCCCACTCATCATGCTCCAACTATGCTCTCCTCCCCCCACACCCAGGCCCTTCTCACCTTTAGGCCCTTCTCACCTTTGGGCCCTTCTAGAAGCTTTGCCCTCTACCTGCAATGTCCATCCCCCCTTCTCCCCTTTGTGTCTGGATCCTTGTCACTCCTCAGGGCACAGCTCAGATGTCGCCTGCTCAAAGAGGCCTTCCCAGACCACACCAGTTCCCCTTCCATAACTTCTAGTGTGTTCCTGTCTGTTTCCTTTAGAGCGCTCGTCACAATTGATTATGCAGTTTTTATTTGTTTCCTTTCCAGTCATCTGTCTCCCCACTAACGTGAAATTCCACGAGGCAGCTGCACGTCTGCTTCACTCACCATACATTCCCAGAGACTGACGCTGTGTCCTGAGCCTCAACATTTGGCAAATGAATGAATGAATTTGGCTTCCTGAAGTTCTCCGCCTTCAAGGGGAACTTCCAGCGGTCACTACTAAAATAGGAAATGTTTTAGGCATAGCAGTCACACACTGGCCCCCAAAGACATCCACAGGTTGGAGGGTTCAATGGCTCCCCCAAAGATGCCCATGACCTAATCCCTGGAACCTGTATTCACATGTTACCTTAGGGGAATGAAGGTTGCAGGTGGAATTAAGATTGCTAATCAGCTGACCTTAACATAGGGAGAGTGTCCTGGATTATCCAGATGGACCCAATGTCATCCCAAGGATCCTTAAATGTGGGAGAGGGTGGCAGAAGAGAGACAGAGAAAGAGATGTGATGACAGATGCAGAGGTCAGAGAGATGCAGTACTGTTGGCTTTGAAGATGGAGGAGGGGCCATGAGCCAAGGAATGCAGACAGCCTCTAGAAGCTGGAAAAAGCAAGGAAACAGATTCTCCTCTGGAGCCTCCAGAAGGGACCAGCCCTGCCCACACCTTGACTTTAGCCCAGTGAGACCCATTTTGGACTTTTGACTTCCAGAACCAATTTGTGCTGTTCTAAGCTACCAGATTGGTGGTACTTTGTGACAGCAGCCATGAGACACTAATACACAGTGACGACACTTTCTGTAAGAAACTCATCTGATTCTTACAAGGAACCCTGTGCAGTGGGACTATCAGTATCCCAATTTTATGGATGAGGAAACTGAGGTGCAGAGAGACGAAGTCACTGCCCGGGTTCTGTAGCTAATAAGTGGCAAAACAGGGCCGTGGACCAGGAGGTGAGTGTGGAGTCCACGCTGGTGTCCACAGCGCCCTGCCTCCATGTAGCAGCTTCCGTGATTGAAGGAGATGACAGGTGTGAACACTTAGCACAGGCCTGGTGCGCAGTAAACCCTCAACACGTAGGCCTGGCTGTGGTCAGTAGGATGATTCCTGCTTAGAGGTCCACTAGCTGTCCTCTTCTGGAACGATCCTTCGTCGCTTTCCATCGCTCCCCTTGCCCCTGGGCTGGTTACTGCACAACAGCAGTTATGATGTAATAGAAAAGCCATGGGTTTGGGGCTGGTGGCAGAAAACCGGGGTTAGAATTTCCACTGGCACCAGCCAGCACGTGCCCTGTGGTGTGTCGTGGACACACATGGGAAGGACTCTGGCCCTCCCAGCACATGGGTGGTGTATGCAACAGCACTCTGTCTGTTCCTCCATGGTCTCTGACCTGCCACTTTGTAAACTTGCAGAGCCCACGAGGGCTTCCTGCTCACCCCAACCAGCAGCAAAGAGATGGGCGAATCGCCTCCTGAATGTGGGGGGCTCAGGTTTTCCTTGCCCTGTCTGTGGGGGGTGGCTGCCCATCCTCTCATCCCACCCACATTCTGGAGCAATGGGACATGTGCACGTGGAGATGGATCGTCTCCTGAAATGATCGCTCCGGGAGGGCAGGCTCAGCGCTGTGAAAACCAGCTGTGTCCTCATCTAAGAAGAGGGCAGGCAGCCATTGAAAATAGCCCTGCCCAGCTCCCTCTGCGGCCGAGACATCCCCATATCTTCGCTTCCTGCTGCCTCTCTCCCCCGGACCCTGGCGCCGGGTGTGCATTTGGCCCTGAAAAATGAGAAAGGGCTTGGCTGGGAAGCCGGAGGCAATCGAGCTCTGCAAAGGGGCCCCGCATTTTTAAAAAATTAAAAATTAAAAGTAAATCATCAGTGACTTGGAGAAAAACATTCCTCTCCAATCCAGAGATTCTTAACCTTAGGGGGAGCTAGGACCCCTTTGGAAGTCTTATGAAACCAATGATCCCCTTCTTAGAATGCTTTTAAATACATAAAATTTGCAGGATTACAAAGGAAACAATTATGTTGAAATACAGTTATCAAACTACTTTTAATTGTGATCTGTCATATATGTGCTTTCTTGGAAACACGGCTCTCACAGAGTCTCAGAGCTTCTTTTAACTCGAAAGAACACTGAGCTCAAATTATATTTCAAAGTAGTGGCCATCACTGTACTATGATGAGAAAACATCTGGGATTTTGTTGTGACCAAGTCACACATTCTGTTAGTGCTACTGGCTTGTTGCCTTTGTCCATAATGGGAGAAATGCTAAATTTCAGTCAGAGTGTAGAGAAAATAAAGAAGCAATGTTTTTCCATCCAGGTTCACCAATCCCTGGAGTCCTCTCCACTGATACCTTGGTTAGGAAGCCCGGTGACAATCATAAGACACCTGGCTGCCATTTGGATCCCACTCAGAGAGTTAGCAGAGAGAAAGCCTCAGCAAGAGCCTTCAACAGTCTCAGGCCAGCACATGAAGTGTAAGATATTCTAAACTTTATGTTTAAAATAGAAGAAGTACACCCTCAGGGAGGGGAGAAATTTGTAGTAGATGTGGTGGTTATGTCTAGGTATAGGATTTAGGGTAAATTTTTTTCCCTCTTTTTGCTCGTCTGTCTTCTACATACATACATTATTTATTATGATAATTAAACTTATATAATAAAAGGCAGCATTCACTGGATAGAGATGCCTGCAAACAGACAGCTTTTGTGTTAACATTCTACAAGTTAGTACTGGTTGCATTTTCCACAATGGATGCATATTACATTTTACATTAAAAGCTACTAAAAAATCATTGAATTATATACTTTAAACGGGTGAATCATATGGGATGTGAATTATATCTCGGTAAAGATGCTAAAATTTTTTAATAACTAGTTTTTGGAGACTTGACTTGGACACACGTGTTGACTTGGACCAGTTAATTAATTAATTCAGTTAATCAACCAAACAAAAAATTATAAGCCATTTGGGAAACGTAAACATTGTATGGATATTGGATGATACTAAGTAATCACTGTTAAATATTTTAGGCGTGATAATGTCTTCGTTACGTTTAACAGAAGCAATCCTAAGCATACAAGGAATCGCTCTGTGTTATTTCTTACAGTGTGTGAATCTACAATTATCTCAACATAAAAATTTTAATAAAAAAAGAGAGATCCTTATCTTTTAGAGATACATAGTTACAGAAATAGTTACAGATGAAAAGATACAGAATCAGGAATTTGCTTCAAAATGACCTTGGCTTGGGGGGCGTGAGTGGAAGTTCAGGAAACAAGACGGGTGACTGATGATTGTTAATGTCGGGCAACAGGCGAGGAACTTTGTTCTCCTTTGGTACACATGTGAAATTTTCCATAACAACATTTTTAAAAGCTAACCTTTTTTTAAAATTAATTGGGTAGGTAGTAATAATGAAAAGTACACAAGGTAATCAGGTTTCTAGAAAAATTGTTTTGTGTTTCAAAAACTCAAGAAAAAAAGAATTATGGTGTTTGTCACTGTTTTCCTTTTATTTTATAAGTTGACAAATTTTGAGTAATAACCTATGGTCCTTGATCCCCACCAACATGAACCAGCCCCAAAGGGGAAAGGCAGCCTTGCCCAGCATTCCACTTGCAGGCAGCCCCGGGGTGGGCGAAGGAGTCCTGGAATCAAGGTCCAGACGCGGGATCCCAGGCCTACCTCAGCTGCAGGCGATCTCTTCCCCACTCTGAGCCTCAGTTTCCCACCATCCAAGTGAGAGATTTTCCAGTAGAAGAATCTCCAGGCTTCTTTCCAGCTGTTGTACTCTGTGATCATCGGAGCCGTGTTTACTTGGGCTCTGGTTGAGCAGGGATTGGGGCCTGCGAGCCGCCCTCCATCACGCAGGCTCTGACATGCCCCTTGCCAGGACCCCAGGGAACTCACAGGCCCCTGCCGCTTCCCAAAACACGGGCGTTCCATGCCCCGCCGCAGGCCCAGCATGCGAGGCTGGGCAGAGGTATCCACGCGTGTACTCATCCTGATTGCAAAGGGCCAGGCCCAAGGGTGTTTACAGGGACCCCGTCAGTGAGGGCAGAGGGTGTGGGCAGAGAGCCCCTCTCTGGCCGGGCCATGGACATCCTCCCTCCCTTCAGGGCCTCACCCTGCCCCACCTTCTGGCACCCCGTGAGCACACACTCATCTTGCCAGCTGCTCCCTGGGTGTGACCCAGGCCATTGCAAACATGTGGGACCTGTGGTAGCCAAAAGTGACGAGGGCTTCCTGGCGTCACGGGCTGGCGATGAGGCATGGACAAGGTGCGGAGCTCCTTCCAAGTGCCCTAGACTCTCTCATGTGGCCCAAATTCATACGGAAGCCCTCAGGCCCCACCTTCTAAGCTGCCACTTGGATGGCATGGCTTACCCTTTCAAAAGCCCTGCAGGGCTCCCTGCTCTACCTTCGGAGATCCCAACCCACACTGCCATCCAGGATCTGGACCCCCTGGCCCCAAACCACCATTCACCAGATCTTCAAAACTCTCCTGACTGTGCCCTCCTTACGAATGAATATTCTCCAAAGTGGGTTCCATGGAAACGCGTCCTACAGGAAATTTGCAGGCCTTAAGCTACTAAAAAGCTCCATGGCCAAATATGTGAGGCAAACACCGGGTTAAACAAATTTCAACGTGTCTTCCACGGGCCTTCTCAGTGACGTTACCAGGCTGAGGGGCATTGTGAATTTGAATGAACGAGAGGGGCACAGGGATGTCACATTTTCTCTGCTGATTTGACCCCAGAACTCGTACGTTAATGGGCATCTTGGTGACCGATACTTGATGTACTTCAGGGAATATGGCGTTAGACAGACTGATCTCGCTGTCATCAGTGTGATCGGGGCTGCTGTAATGTCCCAGCGTCTTCTTCTTCATTTGTCTGGGGTTTGCAGTTTCTTGACAATCAAGCCCATTCACTTCATCTTGTGCTCTGGCAACTGATCTTTTTAACCTGAATGCAGGACTTTATATTTATCTGCCTCCATCTAGTTGGACTCTTATCCTGGTGACCCTCCAGTGGTCATGGCTGGGACCACACTTGTTCTCAGAGAGTACACCTTCTGACCTTCCAAACTTTCGAGCATTCAAGAAAATTTTATCGAGCACCTAGTGTATGCATAACTCTAGGACGGAGGCATGGGGGCCAAGTGGAGAAAGCCACCAAGGAGGAGTGAGCTGTCTCCCTCAGTTCATACTTCGCAGGCATCCCAGCCAGCAGGGCCACAGCAACGAGTTTGGAAATTACCGGAAGATGTTTCACTAAAGTCAGGAGTCTGATCCTGCAAGTCCAAGATCAGGGCAGCAAACAGAGGCGAGAGTGAGAAGTTGCTAGAATTCTCAGCCACGGAGATGGCAGCCATCCCAGTTTGGACACACAGTGGTGACAACCTGACCCCCAACATCTTTTCTGCAGTTTGTGGTCATTCATTACGGCAGCCCCAGGACACTCAGACATACCTCTCAAGCATGTTCAGCTCTAGACCCCTGAAGCTGACCACCAGGGAGCCCAAGATCCCTTCCTGGGCCTTCGACTGGCCATTCCACCCCCACGGAGGGTGCAGCCCCCACTCCTGTCAGAGGGTCTTCAGGAAGGAGTCCCAGATGCACTACGAAGAGCCAACGTGTTGAAACTCAGCTGCCCGCTGGGAGTTGTCCCAAGTCCCACCTCTGGCTAAGAAATGAACCCTAAAGCCACAAGAGGCTGGGAAATGTCAGCAGCCTTAGACGCCACGTAGCCCAGTGTCACTACACGACTGGACCCAGGGCCTACAGCAGAGTGAAGGGGCTGGCAAATTCTTCCTAGATAAAGCAAGTGTAAAACTGGACACAATTATTAAAAACAACCATGTCAGGGCTCTGGAAATTAACCAAAGGCAGACAACAGACTAAGAAGAACAGCTTGAAGAACAGCTTTGGCTTGGGGTAAGAATGCCGGGAATCTGCAGCCTTCTTGCCCAGAGCTGCCACTATCCCACGCCCCCACCCCCTGGTCAGCAAGAAATGTGGCTTTACCAGCACAGGACCGGCTTTGGAAACCAGCACTGGGCTGCCAGGGGGCACGCTCAATGTGGCGGGGGGGTCGGCTAACAGTGGTGAGCTGGAAACTTGCAGGGGAACCCCAGCTCTGGTGGCCGGAGGCTGTGAGCTCAGTGGGGAGGAGCAGAGAAGCAGCCACAAGTTTAACAGGGATCCTGGAAACAAGAGCAGCAGAGAAGGTCAGGACAAGATCTCCCCTCATCCCTGCCTGTCTGGGAAACGAAACCAAGGAGCCCACCAGACAGTGAAAGCAAAGGAGATGGGAGGATTGACTGAGCTGCGAACACACTCCTCAACCACAGAGATCCAGCCACACATGATGGAAGCCTTCGGGCTCGAGGTTTGGCACAACCTCGGCCAGATTCACAGGCTGAACACTAAGCTGTGCAGATACCAGGGGACTACCAGGAGGCCAGGCTGAAAAGTTAAAGCATGACTGAAGAAAGTCTGGGCAGAGACACCAGGTGGCTGCACACTGCGGGGGAAACTGATTTCACAGTTTATGTCCAGGAAAATTACTTCAAAAAAAAAAAAGCAAAATCAGTAACAAAACAACTCAGAAATACAATGCAGAATCCAGATTGGCTGCAACTTTGTATCTAAAATGCCCAGCACCGCGGAGGGGCCCACGGAGCGAGGAACTGAGGCCTCCTGCCTACAGTCTCGTGCGGGGCCGTCTTGGAAGTGGATCTTCCAGTCCCAGTCAAGCCTGCAGATGAGACAGCAGCCCTGACCACCATCTTGATTACTGCCTCATTACATGCTTCATGAGAGACTCTGAACCAGAGACAGCCAGCTGCACTGCTCCTGAATTCCCGTCCCCCAGAAACTGTGTGAGATAGTAAATGTCTATTGTCGCAGTAAGTGGCTAAGTTTGTGGATGATTTGTTACACAGCAGTAGATAACTGGCTTCTGCAGTGGGGACGGGGTTGGGGGAGAGAAAGGGCTATGTTTTCCCCTTCAGTGCAGGAGATATGGAATCTCTGGAGGAAATTTAAACTCAGTTCCACAAACATGCATTAGGCTCCTGGACCCACAGAAATAGTATGTAGGTGAGCATAATATTCTGAACATTAAATAGAAGTCACCCATTGTTAACTCAATTTGCTCTTTCAAGTTTGAAGGATTTTTTCCCTCCCTTTCTACACAAAGCAGTAATGGCAGGATCCCCTGGAATTCTCTTCTTGTGGATGGAAACAGTGGGGTTATGGATGTAAAGTGAGCAAAGTCTTAATTCTTGGTGTCCATCAGCAAAGATCTCAGCCCAGCCCTGAAGGGATTCCATGCTTGGAATCAAATAAAATCAAGAAAATCAAATAAAACTGCACATGTTCCAAAGAGGGGGCTGCCGTTGAAAATGTGGTCATAATTAGCTCCCTTGTGAGATCATCCCAGGAGTGAGCAGGAAGAAGGGCAAGAGAATTTGGGCTCCACTAGGCAAATATTTAGAAGCTGTACGCAAGCATAGCTGTGAAGAACTGAGAGAGACCCAAATACGGCGGCTGAGTGAGCTGATGGCTGGGCAAGGAGATTGTTCCGGATAAGACTGGCGAGAGCACAGCAGGAGGCCACCAGGACAGCACAGTGTTTCAGGTGATAACGTTGAGGCCAGAGTGTCACTTCCACACTCCGTCCCCTGTCGAAGCAGGAGACCCAAGGGGCATTTGATTCGGACACCAGAGAGAAATCGTACCTGCAGGGAGATGGGAATGAGCATGGCAATGGGTGTGATTGTGGCCGTCATCATCATCAACATCAGCAACCACGTCCCATTGCAATCCTAGGAGGCTGGCCCTATTCTTCTTCCCATGTTACCGATGAAGACTCTGGGATCAGAAACGTGGATTCACTTGCCTAAGGTCACAGCTAGTGAGTCTGTTAGAACCAGAACCCAAGCCTGGGTCTGTCTGACCCCATAGCCCCATGCCTTAGCTGCTCCAATATACCTTCCACAACAGTTAATGAATAACACGCCATTAAGAATTCCCTCTGCAATATTTCAAGAGTACAAGCACCCAAAATTCTGAGGCCAAGTCCTTAGCTGTTGGATGTCACATTGTAGCCCATTAAACAGTCCTTAGGAAAACAGAGTACTGGTGACTTCTGTGCTGTAAGAGGGAGACTAAGGAGGAGAGTTCTGTTTTTCTTTTTCTTTCTGTCTTTCTTTTTTTTTTAACATCACCTAATTCCACTTAAGGGAAAACAGTTTGACTTGAAAGGGAAAGTGACTGACAGGGATCACAGCTTGTTGAGGATAATTGCTTTTTTTATGGTCCCCTCCAAAATAATAGTTCATTCAATGATCCTTACTTGATTTCTTTCACTTTAATTAGATTTTTTTTGAATAAGTAGAAGTTTTGCATGACACAAAATGCAAAAGGAACAACAGAGTATCCAGTAAAAAATGTCCTCCCCACCATTCCCCAATCACCCCATTTGCCCCCCATCTCTGTGTCTCATTCGGGAGACATTTTCTGGAAAGTTCTTTTCTACCAAATGGTAGCAGATTATTCACTAATTCTACGTCTTGATTTGTTCACTCTACAATATATCTTAGATAAATGAGTTGCCACAAGTAAAGTGTGTAACATGGTTCCTGGCACATAGTAGGTACTCAATATGTCTGTTACTGTTGTTGCTATCATCATCAACATCATCACCATCATCTCCATCTTCATCTGCATCAGCAAGTCATTCCACACTGGTACATAAAGGACGTCCTCTTTCCTTTTTTCAGCTGCACACTCCTCCATTGTATGGACATATCATAATTCAATTGACGTCTCTAATTGATGTAATTTTACTTGACATTTAGGTTATTTCCAATCTTTTAAGGTTACAGATGATGCTGCGTTGATAACTCTGTGCATGTGCCATTTTGTACACGTACAAGTCTAGTCCCAGGATAAAAGTCCTACAAGTGGGATTGCTGGGAACAGGGCATGTGCATCTGTAATTTTGATAAATAGGACCAAATCTCGCCACAGACAGTGTACCAACCATCACCCCCATCAGCAATACAGGGTGTGAGAGGTCCCTGCAGCAGCTGTATCAGGGACCTGAGCACCGTCGTAAGCCACTCACCCAGCACCCCACTTCCTCCTGGATGCCCCACAGCTCACATGCCAAAGGGCCCGCTCTGCCCCAGCACAGCACCCTTGAAGCCAGCTCCTCCTGGCCCCCCATTCCTGTTCTCAGCACCGGCGTCTTGCCACACTGAAGGCTCGCGGGCACCAGCTGTCTGCAGTTCTTCCTCCACAGTCCTCTCTCCTTCCCCTTCGCAGCCCGTTGGCCCATATCAGGTCCAGCCTCCATCCCTCTTGCCTGGACCACGCCAAGGCACCGCACATCCTCAGCAGCACAGGGCCACGGGGAAGTTTAAAGAGAGAAGGCACCAGAGGGTCTTTGCAGAAGCAGGTTCAAGAAGGGGGTGATCAAGTCCGCTGACAGAGTCCCAAGCGCTCGCTTGTGGGGCTAGGGTGCTGATGTGGACTCTGGAGGGAGCAGCTAACTGAGCTGTCCAAGGTGAGGGGAGCGAGGTGCCCAGGGCTCACTGTCTAAGGGGTTCCCGCCCCCAGGGCTGTGCAATGCAGGGCCGGCACCTGGGAGTGGGCCCGCTTTAGATTTGTGCTCTGGGTGCCTCTCTGGCCTCACCCTAGTCCCCTCCCTGGGACCCACACCCAAATGAGGTTTCAAGATGGGTTGTGCGTGTGAGAAGGCCAGGTCGCTCCCCACGAAGCCTGGGCACACCCCCAGCTCACCTGCTGGGGCCTGGCCGCTCTGGGGGCGGGAATTGGCTTCTCTCTGGGGCTCTTTCCCTCCCTGCACTCCCAGGGCTGTGAACTCTGGAGGCTGGCCCCTGCTCCTGAGGATCCCAGAAGGACAGAATGGAAGGTTCTAGGCAAAGAGCCCCCTCAGGCCATTCCAGTGTTTCTTTAGAGGAGGTGGGAGCCTCGTAGACTGGAGCACACGTGGGGCTGGGCACCTGGAGATGCCAGCCGCCCACCAGCTGTGCGATCTTGTACAAGGTGCTTCCCCTCCCTGGGCCTCAGTGCCCCCATCCACGGACGGGGATGGCCCTGCTTACCTGGCAGGGTTGCTGCTCCTGGAGCATCTATCTCTTTCTTACAGGCCCGCGGCCACCCTCACTCCTTTGGTGTTCGCCTCTTGTGGCTGCCATAACAAATCACCACAAACTTAGTGGCTTAAAACAACACAAACTTATTCTCATGCAGCTCCGGAGGCCAGAAGTTCAAAACGAGTCTCATTGGGCTCAAATCAAGGTATCAGCAGGGCTAGTTCCTTCTAGAGTCTCCAGGGAAGAACTATTTTCTGGCCTTGTCCAGCTTCTAGAGGCACCAGCGTTCCTTCGCTTGTGGCCGCGTGGCTCCCATCTCCTCTGAGACATGGGCGTCTTCTCTTCTGCGTCGTTTCCCTCTCCCTCCCTCGTAAAAAGACATTTGTGATTACATTTAGGATCCCCTTGGATAATCCAGGATCATCCCCCATCTCAAGATCCTTAACTTAACCACACTTGCAAAGTCCCTTTTGCCAGATAAGGTCACATTCATAGGTTTGGGGGATCTGGACATCTTTGGGGGAGCCTACGCTCTCCTCACCACAGGCTTCAGCTGGCTGTTCTGGAGAAAGGAGCCGATAAAAGTCATTTTCTAGGATGTTGAAACCCCCTGGGCTGGGATGCACTGTCATTAAGAGGCTCAAACTCTTGGCCCAGAGAGAAGACTGGAGTCCAGTTGAGGCACAGTTTGGCTGTTGCAGGAGTGGGAGAGATATTGTGGCCCCCTCCGGCCACGGCAGGGAGGTGACTGCTTATGGTTAACTATAGGAGAAGCTGTTCTTGCTCAGACTCTGTCTCTCAAAGTAACACTTGGGGCAAACTGGAGCTCAGGCCTTCCAAAAGCCACAGTCCCCGGGCCACTCTCTGCCTCTCTCAGACCAGCCGTCATTTTCTAAAGGTGGGAACTAGGTCTCAAAAGATCCGAGACTTTTGGCCTCTCGATTCCACCAGGGAACCTGGAGGGCCGAGGGCAGAGAGAAGACGCCTCCGCGGCCTTGGCTGCGCCAAAGGGCTGAGAGGACGTGAGAGGGAGTTGCCACTGCCTTTCTGGGCCACAGCCCAGGTTACTGATGATCCAAATCGTCCTCCTGGGGCCGGCCTGGTGGCGTAGTGGTTAAGTTCGCACTCTCTGCTTCAGCGGCCTGGAGATCGCGGCTTCGGACTCCAGGCGTGGACCTATATACCACTCGTCAAGCCATGCTGTGGCGACATCCCACATACAAAATAGAGGAAGATGGGCACAGATGTTAGCTCAAGGCCAATCTTCCTCACCAAAAAAAAAAAAGTCGTCCTCCATACAGCCCCGCCCCCGGCGGCTCCAGCGGGAGAGACTGCCCTCACCAAGCTGCCTCCAGGACAGAGGACGAGGGCGTCCTCCAGCCCCACCGGGGAGGTCTGCTCTCCCTCACTGGTGACAGACGGATGGACACATGGGGACCCAGCCCGCTGGGAGAAGAGGAAGGCCTGACAGCAGCGCCAGGGGCTGTCGCGCACACAGGGCCCTGGCCGCCAGCCTGTCGCTCCCAGAGCCCAGCTGCCCAAACCTCCAGGGCAACCCCGGGTCGGGAGGTGGCCTCGGAGTGCCTGCCTCAGTTTGCTGTCTCGGTCAGCGGGGTCTTCATGAGCAGCTGGCCAGGCTTCTCCAGCCCAGGTTCCACGCACCCGACACAGCCACACCGCTGCGGCAGAAACTGCTCTCCTCGGGAGAGGCGGAGGGAGGCGAGTCTCTCTGGGAACCACTCTCGAGTTCGGTGGCGTGTACCTCACATCTCCCCTCTGCCTTGAGGACGTAGATGGGGAAGACATCACGAGGTGACTTGGAGGAGACGCTGAGGCTGGGGCAGGGTGGCCCATGGAAGCTTCCAGACGCCGTGCTGGTACTCTTCCGCCTCCTGGACTCAGGACCCGCCCCTCCTCAGCAGCCGCTCCGTCGGCTCCCTCCCACACTCATCGTCGTAACCGCATCTCGCTAACCGTGCCAGGAGAGGGGCCGGTGGACTCACCCCACGTGGTGCCTTGTCACTTGGGAAGGCTAACCAAGCATCTGAGAAAACGGCCGCATCCATGAGCCCTGGGCGCTGAATTTCCACCTCAGAACGCAGAGCAGGACTTGCTTGGTGACGTCGCAGGGTCTGGAGTGCCAAGGCCCTCCTGGAGTTTAAAGTGTGTCACTGTGTCCTTAGCTTCCTCAGAGATTATTTGCCAGCCGCACTGAACAGAATACAGAATTGACAGATGAATTTAAGCACTAAAGCTGGGGATTTAATCTCCACGTGTCGTGCTTGATATACAGGCCAAAAGGACGAACGTTGACAAGACCCAGTTCAGGAGACCCGGGAGACCGTTGCCAGGTTTTGTGAGAAAGCAGCTGAAGAAAGAAATTTTTCACCACAGAGTCACAGTCCACCAAAAATAGAACTCATACTCTAATAAAATACGTCCTGAGATTCTATTTTATTTCTAGAGCTTCAGTAATGAGACATCTTGAGACTGGGGAGAAAATATTTCTCTGGATTCTTACATTAGGGGAACAAGAACAGTCAGGAATGTTTGGCACATAGGAACGCTTAGAAAAAAAATTAAAATAAAACCAAAAGGCCAGCCCCACGGCTTAGCGGTTAAGTGCGCGCGCTCCGCTACTGGCGGCCCGGGTTCAGATCCCGGGCGAGCACCGACGCACCACTTCTCCGGCCATGCTGAGGCCGCGTCCCACACACAGCAACTAGAAGGATGTGCAGCTGTGACATACAACTATCTACTGGGGCTTTGGGGAGGAATAAAAAAGGAGGAGGATTGGCAATAGACGTTAGCTCAGAGCCGGTCTTCCTCAGCAAAAAGAGGAGGATTAGCATGGATGTTAGCTCAGGGCTGATCTTCCTCACAAAAAATAAAACCAAAAGCAGGCTGTTCAAAAAAGACCATTAAAGACAAAGACTCTCGGCAAGTATAATCAATGAAAAGAGATGGGAAAGTACAAACAAAAAGCATCAAGAACAAGAAAGGAACACCATGCTCATGGGGGAGGTTTTACAAGTCCTAAGAGACTCCTCCACACAACTTTTAACACAAGCTCAAAAGTGTGATGAAATGGACAGTTGACGTAGAAATGTAAATTACCAACACTGGTTGAAGAAAACGCAGCGATGAATAGACCCATAAACATGTCGCTTTTGCCTCCATCAAATGGCCATCAACCTGCCGAGCCCAAAGGCTGTTGTGAAGGTGAGAGGAGGACATGTGCCAGTGGGACCCACGAACGTGAAGACAGACACTCTGGCCTCAGTCAGCAGATCCTACCCTAGAATCCCCTAAGGAAGATGCAGGAAGTTTCAGGAAGCCCTGAAAGGTATTGTGTGAATTTAATGGTGTATTTCTTTCCTATTGCTGCTGTAACAAATGACCACAAACCTAGTGGCTTATACGAGGGACCTAGAGAAGTCAGATCCACAGAGACAGGAAGTAGGATGGTGGGTGCAGGGCTGGGGGAGGGGGATGGGGAGTTGTTGTCTAATGGGGACAGAGTCTTAGTTTTACAAGATGAAAAGAGCTCTGGAGACGGATGGTGGTGATGGTTGGACAACAACGTGCATGTCCTGAACGCCACTGAACTGTACACTTAAAAATGGTTATAATGACAAATTTTATGTTGTGTGTATTTTCCACAATTTTTTTTTTAAAAAAGAAGGAGAATTTCTGGAGCAGATGAATGTGCAGGCCCTTCCCAGCCTGTGACGCCCCTGGACCTGCAAGTGCAGTAGACCCTGACAGGGCCTGCAATCAGCTCGCAGCAAGCCCTGACAAGATGCAGTAATCAGAAGCTGGGTTGTAGGGTCACATCCCGGGCTCACAGCTTACCTCTGCTACCAGCCAGCTGTGTGACCTCAGGCAGGTTACTTAACCTCTCTGAGTCTCAGCTCTCCCTCTGTAGAAGGAGGATAAACCCTCCCACTTCTTAGGATCACCATACCTGGCGCCCAGCAGTGCGGTTACTATACATCAGCTAAAGTGGCCCCTCGGTGATTATAAATAGGTGTCACATAGAGGAGACAGGAGCCCAGCATGCCCCTCTCAATTCTACTTTCTTCACCAACTCCTCTCCTTTCCCGACCCTGCTTTGTGTTTCTCCATTTGCTCCTGTCCCTGGCGACACAGCGACGCCACCTCAGAGCTGCTCTTTTGCTGAAGCAGCTGAAAGGGCCACATTTTCCTTGACTCCCAAGATGGGCAAACAAACCCAGCCTGACCCTTGGGAGCCCACCCGAAGCCTGTAATGAGTGGGGTGATTATTCCAGAAACAGCCTGCCTGACGCCCCTGCTGCTGAGCACAGCAAACCCCACCGGCGACACGGGTCACAGTGGCGACATCGGTCACTCTAATTCCCACTCACCACAGGCTCCAGGAACACAGATCCCGGGCGGGGGCCAGAGTCCCTCTGGGTCTCCACTGCTAATTCTAAGTGAACCTCAGGGCCCCAGGGGTACCGTGTCAGGCCGCCCCCAGGGCCCTGTCTGGGACTGTTTCTCCCTGATGGACAGGCACTGAGATCTCCTCGGGGTTGAAGGGAGCGTTTTGCCCCTCTTCCCAGCCTGTCCTGGACCTCTCGCTGCTTCAAAGGGAACCAGAGCTCCTGTCTCGTGGTCACCATCACAGCACAATGTCACTTGGGATTTGTCCAGCCGGACAGTAACGCTGAGCCCTGGAGACGGATTTCCTGGAGAAGAGGGCTGTGACATCTGTTTTTATTGCTTCTGAACCCACTCTTTTACTCCCCCCTTTGAGGGAATAACAACTCTAATTGCGCTGAGGCTGCCCCGGTGGTCTGGCCCCCGGGGCCCGTGCCACGCCCTCTCTGTGGGGAGCCTAAATTGTGGGTCGGGTAAGTGACTGTCAGCAGCATTGTCTGAGAAGGCAGGAGCAGCTCAGGCTCCTTGTCATCCATGTTGTCTCAGTAAAGCCACCGACCCACTGGGAGGGAGGCCAGGAAGAGTCTTTCCAGAAAGACAGAGTCCGTTCACCCTAGCCAAAAGGTGGAAGCAGTCCAGAGTCCATCGGCGTCGATGGATCCACAAAACGTGGAATATTATCCATCCATGAAAAGGAGTGAAGTGCTGATCATGCTACATTGTGGACCTTGCCAACATCACGCTGAGTGACAGAAGCCAGACACAAAGACCACATCGCGCCTCATTCCATGCACGTGAAATGTCCAGGATAGGAGAATCCATAGAGACACAAAGTCCATTAGTCTTGCTTAAAACTGGAGCTGGGGGGAGAGGAAGGGGACATAGGAGTGACAGCTAGAGGGTACAGGATTTCTTTTTGAGGTTCTAAAAGTGACCGTGGTGATGGTTGCACTTATCTGCGAATATACTAAAAACCGTTGAATTGTACACTTTAAATGGATGAACTGTATGGTATGTGAATTATATCTCAATAAAGCTGTTTTAAAAAAAGAGAGAAAGACAGACAGAGCTGGGGCAAACCCAACATCACCACTCACCAGCTGTGTGACCTAGGGCAGGTGGCTAACCTCTCTGTGCCTAAAAAAATGGCCACAATGACACCAACTGCTCTGTCACCTGAGGATTCATTAGACAAGGTATGTGAACATGTAGCACGGTGCCTGGGGGTGAATACACACACCCCTTTCTCCCATCCCAAGCACAGACCATAGAGAGATTGGCATAGAGAGATTGGCACAGAGAGCAGGCAAGTGCGATGGACGTATTGTGGAGAAAGCTGACTGGAGAAGCTTGTTCTCATTCAGCCGGTGTATGGATGAGCTAATTACATAGGTTTCCGCTTGCTGGCCTCCTCTGGGGCTCTGACCCTGCATGACTTATGGCATGGAGGGTCAGGAAGAGGTGCCTCCTACTCTGCAGGTCCCTCAGAGGGGAGGGGTGTGTCTAGGCTGACCACAGCCCAAAGCTGCTGAAGATGAAGAGGCCGGAAGCCTGGGGGAGCTACCTCCACCTCAAAAACGGGGGAGTGAACGCATTTCCCCCAACAACAGTCGATCAGTGTGTTTGTGATTATTCTAAGCCATGAAGAACGCGGTCCGCGCCGGGCAGGCGGCAGGCGCTCCGTAACCTTTTGTTAATGTGTTAACATAATCCCGCATTTATATATGTGCAAGTATTGGGAAAAAATGGAAAGTGTGGTCATGAAGGATCAGCAGTGCACACCTCTGGGAGGCGGAATTACAGAAGATTTGTATTTTCTCTTTTGCACTTCTCTGTATCTTCCAGGTTTTTTTTTCTAATGAGCATATATTTAATGTTATTTTTAAAAAACATTTCTTTGTGGGTTCTGAAGATTTGGGGACATGCTCCCTGCCCTCAAAAAGCTAAAAAATCTATTTAAGAAGACAATACTTTATAGAGCAGACCATTGGGAGAGGGCATGTAGTTTAGACAAAGTGTGTGATAGGAACTCAGAGGAGGAAGAGGTCCTGGGGGCAAGGGTTGCTTCCCACAGTGGGAGAGTCAGCCTGGTAATTCACACACCAAACAACAAAGGTTCTCTTCCAGTCGGACAATCCCAGGTCCCACACATCCAGGTCCCATAATTGGTGTCAAAGCCAGACTTCCACATCTTTGGCTGCAATGGCAATTTCTGACTGCCAGCAGCACTTTTATGTTTGACGTCCAATCCTCTGAAGTACGTTTCCAGCCATTTTGAGTCTTTACCTTGGTCCCATTTGTGTGGTTTATGATTTATTTTTAAATGCCGATGGTCAAGCTTATCACTCAGTACCAGAAGTGATGGCCACTCGGCACCTACCCCTCAGACTGCAGGGCTGGAAGACTGGGAACTACATTTCCCAGAATCCCTTGCCCCAAGATTGTTCTAGACTACACTCCACCAACAAGAGCCATCCACACAAGATTTGAGAAGTGGGAGAAAGCCTGAAGACGTTGCTCCCTTAGCCCCACTGGGCAGACACGTGGGATCAGGCAGATGAGGAGTTTCGCAGCAGCTGCCTGGGGTTCCCGCCACACACCCACCTCAGTGCTGCCGGCCGCTGTATCTCCTGCTGTTCCTGTGACCTCCTGGTTAGCCAAACTTGAGTGGCCACGAGTGAAGACTTTGACCCTTGTTCCTCTGGCTCGTCAGTGTTGAAGACATCTGATCCTCTGAATTAAATCTCTTCTTTCTCCGAGCGATGGCAGAAGTCCTCCAGCTGATTCATAGGTAATAGTAGCTAACGGTCATCGAGCATCTCCACCTTCCAAGCACAGTGCGAAACGTTTCACCTGTGTTACATCACCGTACAAGATCCCTATGATGATGACGATCACTCCTATTCTTGCCGTGTTCAAGTTCACAGAGAAAATAAGAGGCGCAGCTGGACGTAAATTCAAGTCCACCTTACTCCGCAGCCAGGACCCGTCTGAACACTTTATTGATGTGCTCCAGCTGGCTCCTCGTGGAACCTCCGTGGAACTTCTCCATGAACTGGAGCTTCTTTATCTACAAACCCAGAAAGCGTGGATGTGTCTCTAAAGATACATCACTAGAAATAAGGGTCCCAGAGGACCTAGGAGAAGATGTGCGTCTTTCGCTTCTTTAGTTGGCATCTCCTTCGCTCCCTCAAGACCTAAAGATTGTTAACAAAGTGCAAAGTCCAGTCTCACCTGGGTTTAAGACGAGCCCAGATGGGATAGATATTGCCTGTTTATGGAGGCATTTATTTCCACGGGAACTTGAGAATACAGGATTTGGGGAATTCTTGGCCCATTTTAAAGACAGTAACCCCAAAAGAGCCATTTCCTGGGTCCCTTGGAACTCTCTTACTGTTTATGCCATCTCTAGGAGGATAAAATGTTGCCTTAAGCAGTTCTAAATGCAGCAAAACCTTTGTTTTGAATCCAACTCAAGTGAAGGGTCGAAGGCTCCCAGCGCGACTGGGGGCTGTGGGGAGTTCTCTGTCCTTCTCGGCTCTGATCCCTTCAACCTACTCCACTTCGGGAAGGAAGTAAACCAATTCAAGAAACGAGACTAAAGTAGTTTTGGGTTTAGGATGATTATTTTTGAAATTGGTGGAAAATATGTATATATTTATTTTGGGCCCATTAAAGCTTTGAAATGTTAATGTCTAAATTGCCAGGATTATGTGAATTCCCTTTCAAAATCATTATTGTAAAAAATCTGTAGCATGGCTGGAACAGTCTCCCAACCCTGCAAAGTGATATCACCGCTTTGTCCTTGATCCTTTTCCTTTTTAATCAAAGCAGATGTGCCTGTTCTGTTCCTCTGACTTCGGAAAGTCCTCGGGAAGACCGTCTCCCCTTTCTGCCACAGGAGCTGGACGCTTCTGCTGACAGTGAGTCCTGGTCTGAAGACCAGCTCAGGATCCCCTTTCCATGGAAATGGTTCAGGGAATGCTGGAACCGCACGATTTATTATGCTAAACATTTCCCTTCAGTAAAAAAATAAATTGTGGTAGAGTAAGGTTTGGAGCGCCAAGCAGGTGGTTCCAAGCAGGGAGCAGGCACATCCCAGGGCCAACCAGGGAGGGAGGCCAAGTGGCCCTGGTTTCAAATGTCTTCAGATGTTTCCAAAGTGAGAACACAGCAAAGTTTTGAGAGTCCGGAGATTGGCCGGACTGGAGGCTATGTCAGCCAACACCAGCCTGCACACCTGACCCCCAGAGCCCCAGCAGGTCCACAGTTGGGCCGCAGGGGCAAGAGATACGCTAGGAGCACCCCAAGCTCTGGGCCCCCACCTGCACTCCATCTCTGCAGCTGTCTGTTTGATTTTGATATTGGGTTCTGCAATAGCTCTCAATTGAAGAAAGTTATCTGGGACAAAGAAAAGTTTAAAAACCTTGTATCTTCTCCAACATTCTCATTTTTCAGACGAAGAAAATGAGGTCCAGAGAGGAGAAATGACTCACCTTAGGTCCGAGTGTTAGACTCACAGGCCCTCAGGGCTGGAAGGACAATAACATTACTTGTTCTGTGCTGTGTTACCTGTGGCAGACCCCAGCAAGCTGGTCACCAGATTTTTCCCTTTTCTTCCTGAACGCACAATTAGACAATTTCCCAGCTGTTGTTGGGTATGGCCACATGACCAGACTCTGGCCCATAAGTGTACCTACCCTCTGTCAGCTTTTCCTTGTGTGCTGGCCAGATCCAGAGGACGCAGTGAAAGATGCAGAGCCTTCAGGAAGGAGCCTGAGTCCCTGAGTGACTGTGTGGAGCAGAGACCAGGTGAGCTACCCCACCAAGAAGGAATAACAGTGGAGGGTACTGTGAGTGAGAAATAAACTTCCATTTATTAAGCCATTGAAATGCTGGTTGTTTATTACAGCAGTTAGCCTAGGTGACCAATTCAATACTGCAAAAGAACAGCCACTCTTCTATTTGTTTCATTTTGGCTTTTTGCCCACCCAGAATCCATCTTGCCTTCTTTTGGTTACCACTTTTCTATTTTCCTCCTCCCTCATTAGTTCATCCTACTGTCAATCAAGACGCCCCACCCTCCATAAGCCTGGGGGTGGGCACAGAACCCAATGTCAGCCAATCCAAATCTCTGTCCTGGGACCTTGGATTCCAAACAGTGTAAATGAAGGAGAGAAGTGGTTGCAGTTGATTCATCTCATCTCTGCTCTCTGGTTCTCAAGTCACTAGAGCTACTCTAGTTCCAGTCCTTTCCAAGACCTAATTGTTAAGCTTTTCCTCCATGCTCCCACTATATCCCTCCAATTAAATTTTCTTTTTTTGTCTTTTTTCTTTCTTGTTTGCCAAGTCCATTTCTATTCCTCACAACAAGAAAAACAACCCAAAACACCCCAAATTGATACATTATAAAAATGAAATAATAACAGGATTGCCTAATGTAAGGTGGTGTGTCATATCCCACCTAACAGTTTTGGAAAATATCACCTTATGTAAAACTCACACCTACCCTGCCAAGGAGATAATAACATTTTATAACCCGTGAGACTGAGACTCCAAAAAATGTCACTTGATCAAGATCACACAGCTAGTGAGTGGGGCAGCTGGAATCAGATTTAGAAGGCCTGAGTTGACCTCCACTGTTCTATCTGATGCTCACCTTCACAGGATGTGAATGCATTTTTTTACATGTTTTTAATTGAAAAAGTAACGCATGTATATATTTTTTTAAAGACCTTCAATTTCTCTTATCACCAGAACCACTTTTAATAGTGACTTGTGCATCATTCCAGAATTTTTCTATGCATATACCAGCATAGGTCTTTAAAAAAAAAAATCTAGGTAAATTGCCTTATTCTAAACAGTCTCTGTATCTTACTTTTTAACCTTATACCTTGGGGATTATGCTGCACTTGCACACAAGCCACCCTCAATTGTTGAGTGGCTACCTAGTCTTGCTTTATAGGCACATAGCAGTATTTATTTATAACCATCTACCGAGAGACATTTCAGTGGTTTTCAGCATTTTCAGCCTTTCAAAATTCAATATTGACTTCATATATTTATTTGAATATTTCAAATGAAATATATTCATTTTTATATTCTTGGGTCTTTGGGCACATGTATGAGTTCATCTGCAGGGTGGATTCCTAGATGTAAAATTGCTAGATCAAAAGCCACACGAATTTTAAATTTTGATACACGTGAACTACTTGTTCTCCCAAGAAAAGGGCCCTAACTCATACTCTATGCAAACACATCTCGAAAAAGTTGATAAGTGGCATCAAAATGTGAGATAGTATTATGGACAATCAAAGGAATGTTGTTGGTTCAGAGTTGCTGGGTTCTATGGCATAGAATCCCTGCTGTTTGCCCATGAAATACCAAGATTGTAGCTTTTGACCCTTTGGGTAATGGCCTAAAGATATTTGCCCTGAATCAATAAAACCCACAAACCCAAACAAACCAGGTTCCCTCCACCCCCGTCAGGAGAGGGAGGGTTTGATACACCCCCAGCCAGTTCTTCGTGTCATGAAGCACTCAGCTGAACACGTAGGAGCCTCAGAGAGAGTTGCTGGTTTAGATTACCAGAAAAATAATGTGGGACTGTAAATAGGCCTTATGACTTTTTATGAGGAAGCCATGTGATGCTTTTACTGCCTTCACAGCAATAAATGTCAACATCAATTTAATTATTTGCTGCTTCCCAGCCTGCCCCCTCTCCACAGAGGGAAAAATATCACGGAGTGTTTTCACCTGGCCTGCAGCCCCAGGGAGGACAACTAAATGAATGCATGAGATGCTGTCTTCAGCAGAGGGTCTGAACCACAGTACTTCCAGTTGGAGCAAGGGTTCAAGGGGTAACTCGCAGACCCCATGGTTCCCTAGTCTACCTCCCTGGACAACCTCACTATTCCTTGCACATGACCATAGAGTGAACTGCAGTTCCAAACACACACAACAACTGCTTTCTCATGTTAGCATTATAATGATTCTGAAAGATGAGAATCCTTAACTCTCTGAGCCCTGCTTTCCTCATCTGTCAAAGGACGTGGTGCCGGGGTCAGTGGTGGAGCCAGGAGGTAGAACAGAACATCCTGGATTCTAGTGCAGCAACCTCATGAGTTTCCGTGGTCTCAAACTGAAGGTCTTGAGAACAGTCTACAACTTTTTCAGCAATCCCTCTTTGATAGTTCTCTAATCTCATCTCCTCTTACCTCCTCCTCCCCTTACCCCTCCAGCCACTCTCAGCCACACTGACCTCCTTGCAGTTCATTGAACATTCCAGGTATGTTCCTACCTCAGGGCCTTTGCACTGACTGTCAGCTCAGCTGAGATTCTCTTACCCAGGTTTCTACATGGCTCCCTGTTGAACCTCTTTCAAGACTTTTCTCAAGTGCCACCTCCTCAGAGAGGGCTCCAGACCAACCATCCTATTTAAAATTGTAATGCCACCCCTACCCCCAGTACTTTCTTTCCCACTTCCATGCTTTCTTTTTGCTCTGTAGCACATGTCATTAGTGGACATACATTACATTAACTGATTTATTTGTTTGTTATCTATCTACCCCTAGACTGTAACCTCCATGAAGGCAGCATTTCTTTCTGCAGTTTTGTTTTACTTTGTTTTTGCTCTTCTCTGCTATATCCCCAGGGCCCAGAACAGTGCCTGGCATAAAGTGCCAGTGAATTATTGGAAGGTGAGTGAATCAGGGCGAGGTGATGTGACTAAGACGTTGTGCTATGCTCATCAATTCCTGTTCCTCTTCCTGGACACACAAGAAGACTACATTTTCCAGCCTCCCTTGCAGCTAGGTGGGGGGCATGTGACTGATTTCTGACCAATGGGTTGTGGGCAGAAGTGTTCTAAGCCACTCCCAGGCCTTGTCTAGGAAATATCTTCCAGGATCCTCCAGCTCTCTCCTCCACTTTGTCAGTGACTGTAAGGCTACATGACAAGGGGGTGGAGCCTCATAAAGCAGCCTGGATCCCTGAGTCACAGCATGGAGGCAGCCACCCTGGAGAGTCACCAACCTAAACTGGACTTTGTGCGAGAGAGTAGTGGACTTTTATGGTAAGAAGCCATGGAGATTTCAGGGTTTATTTGTTACTGCAGCAAAGCCTAGCCAACCCTACCTAATACAGTAATACAGGTGGAAAAATACTGGACTAGAACTCAGGATGCCTGGGTTATAAATACAGTCAGTTCTTCTATAACATGACATATGTGTCCCTTAAAATCACTGCACTGTGCAAAACTGCACAATAAAAACTGCAGGGCTTATGAGAAAGAAATGGATTTAGAAGCATCGCACTCAAAAACTTCACCAGTGACACATTAAAAAACAAATAATAGGAATCTAATAAAAATGGTACCTCAGTTTACACATGTTAAATGGCTAAGAAATACATAAACACTACAGTACATATGACACTTGACCTTGAAAAAGACCTGAAGTTTGCCAGGGAAGGTGGCACAAGAAGGGTTGCAGCTTGTGAGTCATTATGAGTGGTGAAGGGAAAGTTGTCTGAATTCCTCATCTAGAAAGTTCTACTAGATCAGCAAACTTCGGCTCTCAGGCCAATTTGGCCCACCATCACTTTTGGTAAATCAAGTGTTACTGGAACACAGCCAAGCCCACTCATCTGCATTTTGTCTGTGGCTGCTTTCACGATACAATGACTGACACAAGTGGTTGTAACTGAGGCCAGCAAAGCCTAAAATACTACTCTCTGGCCCTTTACAGAAAATGTCTGCCAACCCCTGTATGAGAGGGTCTCTGGGAGATCATTGGATTTGCCATCTTCCATACCTCAATCTCCTAAGAGAGTGGCGATTAAACCCCTCGTCCTGATCCCTTCCTACATGGGCAAGGAGGGATGTGTGGGCACACACGCCCACATCACAGTCAGATCTTATCTAGGAGACCGTCTAAGCCTGTGTTCAGCTCTGCCCCACCCCGGGCACTGTGCCCATACCTGGGAGCAGCTGTCCTCCCCACCCCACCCACGAGTGCCTTCTGGTCACCCACACCCACCACGGGCTGGGGGCCACTTGAGCAAAACCTTCCATTTCCCCTTCCTCTCAGGGGACGCCTCGGAAAGCCCGTCTGTCTGGGCCGCTGATGGGCTGGAGGGAAGGCCACGAGCTTGACCTACGAGTCAAGTGCAGCAAGCCCAGACTAAACATCCTTAATTAAGCTCCCACAAAGGTTAAATGGGCAATTAGACTGATGTTATAGGCTGAGCTGGTTTACCCTCTGCCTCTCGCGCTGGAATGAGGCTCTGTTCACAGATGTGTCCCCAGCACCTAGAAGAGATCCAGACACAGAATAGGCGTCCAACAAATGTGTGCTGGATCAATAAGTAAGTTCATGACCTGTATGTTTCCTGGGTGCCAGGCAGCGTGCCCACATGCCTTCTCACCTGTAATTTCCCCAGCAACCAAGTACACCCTTTTCACAGAAGGGGAAACTGAGTCTCAGGGCTGCTAAATGACTTACCTAAGGAAACACAGCAAGTTAAGTGGCAGAATTCAAACCAAGGCCTGGCTGGCTCCCAGACCGAGGCTCCTAATCACTACAGAATACAAGGATTGCATATCAAAGCTGAGGACAGGTTCCGTGTGTGTGTCCATGCCCATGTATATGTAAGTCAGAGGCAGTTCTGGATAACTGGGGTCATAGCAGCATTCCCACTCACTGGCTTTCTCCAGAGCTAACCTGAAGGGAAAAGAAAGGGTCTCTTCCATGAATTGAGCCCAACCATCATCTCCCTTACCTGTGGAGGGGCGGTTTCATTAAGAGGAAAGGTAGGCATTCCTGGGCTATCATGTGGATGAGCAGAGAGGGGCTGTTATTCATTCCTTTTGGGTGCATCTGGGACAGCACTGGGGGTCTAGCCTTAGGCTACTCTTGTCTCCCACCTTCAAACAGAAAATAAGGGCAAGGTCTCCTGTAATTCCCTCCACACAGACGCCAGGCAGCTCCCGCCGCCCTCCAGCCCTCTCCTGCCCAAAGCAGGGCTTCCCACCCCGCTCTTTGCCATCATGGCACATATCAAATACAGTAACATTTATGCAGCCCACAAGGGACCATCAAGAGGAGGTAGGAGACATCTATTTGGGATCTGGTCAAAAAAAAGCACCATATTTTCTTTATATTTTCTGCTTATGCTAAGGAAAAAAATAAAATTCAAAGCTGGGGAAAATGCTGAAATATTAAAAGAGTATAAAACTTGCAAATAAAGGCAATTTCACTTTTTTTAAGTAAGCTCTTGATCTTGTTTCATGGATGTAATTTTTTGGAATTAGGTTTTATGCTTGAAATGGCTACGCACAAGCCCAGGTTCTCCTAGTCTTTGTTCCTCCCAAAGCATATCTGACGTGAGGACTTGAGAGGAAGTAATTTATGAGGGGGTGACCCCCGGAAGCACAGGTGAGGAAATAAGAGAGACATAGAAAGGAGACAATAAGGGGGGCATCAAAAATGGGGACCACTGTGGGCACGTGGGACTCAGTCCCACTGGAGACCTCTGAGAAACCATGTGGAACACACTCCAGAATTGCCCCACTGCCACCACAAGAAAACTGCAGACCAATATCCCTGATGAATAATGATGCAAAAGTCATCAACAGAATACTAGCAAACAGAATCCACCAACATACTAAAAAGATGATACACCGTTACCAAATGAGGTTTATCCTAGGAATGCAAGAATGGTTCAACATATGAAACACAATCAATGTAATACACCACATTAATAGAAGAGGGCTGGGGCGAACTACATGATCATGTCAATTGACACAGAAAAGGCATTAGACAAAATCCAACACCCTTTCATGATAAAAAAAAAAAAAAACACTCAGAAAACTAGGGAACAGAAATTAACGCCCTCAATATGACAAATGATATTTATGAAAAACCCACAGCTAACATCATAATGGTGAAAGATTGAAAACCTTCACCCTGAGATCAAGAACAAGCAAAGATGTCTGCTTTCACCACTGTTATTCAACATTGTACTGGACGTCCTAGCCAGAGCAATTAGAGAAGAAAAATAAATGAAAGGCACCTAAATTGGAAAGGAAGAAGTAAAACTATCTCTATTTTCAGATGACATGATCCTATATACAGAACTGCCCCCCTTGAGGGCAGGGAATCAGAGGCACACCAACCCTCATCACTCTACCCCCCCCACTGCCACCACCCTGCACAGAGGAGAACGATGTCCCCATCCCCTCACTTCCAGGTCACAGCTGGGTGAAAATGAAGCAAGCTCCCACGTGCCGAAGAAAGTTCTCAAGAAGAACAGAAGAGAAACTCAGGTGCTTGAGGTGGGAGGCTGCCAGCTGCCTGGAACTCCTCTGCCAGAGCTTCATGTGAATTAGGGGGCCAAGGGGATACGGGACAAGGCATCCACAGCATCCACCACTGGTCAAGACATTTTAATGATGATTTCTTCAAGCTCTTAATAATCACTGTCAAAGAGATCTTTTGGTTGCACAAGCAGGCAGTTTAAAAAAATGTTTAACCAATTTTTATAACTATTTAAAAATGTATAATAATTGAAACTGCTTTAAAGAATGACACTGCACATCATTTTATAATAGGGACAAATATATATTTTTAAAAAAAAGGACTTGGGCTAAAAAGAATGGATTTCAAATCCAGTTGAATTTTTCCATATCAGATATTTCAAAATAAGGATGTAACCTTTTCTAGAAATTTCACATAAATGGAATCATTGCATATGTACTCTTTGGCATCTGACTTCTTTTGCCTAGCATAATGTTTTTGAGGTTTAGCCGTGTAGGTGTATGGAGGTAATTTGTTCTTTTTCATTGTTGAGTTGAACTCCATCGTACACCTAAAACGGGTGTCTTTCATGGTGTGTAAATTACACCTCAATAGAGCTGTTTAAAAATCAATAAGGATGAAGCTCTGATCTACAGAGCGTGCAAGCATCCTTGATCCAGGCACCCTGCAGTGAGCTGTGTTTCCCCACCATGACCTGAAGCAGACAGGAGAACCTAATGTCTGTGAAGACAGAGATTCTGGTGATTTCCGCTCCAGCCAGCTCAGGTGTGTGCCATGCTCCCTGTGCTGGAGGGAACACAAACTCCTCCAGCAGCTCCAGGGTCCTTGGTCCATGATGGACAGTGACCCTCTCTGCAGCTGGACACTCACCTGGACACCCAGCTCGAGGGCACCTCCTGGGCTGCAGATGCGAGCAGCAGGTGCCAACGGCCACTCACCCAGAACGCACCATCAGACAACAGGCTGCTGGCGGCTGGGCAGGGTAGGGCCTCCAGTCTCCCCCTGGACTGAGGGAGAGACTGTCCTAGTAGTGCTGTAAGCCACGGCACAAGGCTGGGCCACTCTGGCCTGGAAAGACCATCTCCATCTGGTGGCCCACAAGCCCCTCAGCCAAGCTCCTTGGCCTTGACCTTCCATGTTCCACTGTTTACTCTGGTCCCAAGAGCTTGTCTCATTCTCACAAGCACGGTAAACTCTGTCTTCCCCCAGAGCCTGTGCGCATGCTGTCCCCTCTGCCTGAGCCACTTACTTCTCCCACCTGTAAACACCTCTTCATTCTGCAAATCTCACTGCAAATGCCATGTGCTCAGGGAAGTCCTGGTCACCCCCGGTCAGGTCAGATGAGCTCGCAGCACTGTGTCATGTGAATTAAGTCCTCTGCGTGACGGTGTGGAACATCTGCCCCCGCCGGACTGAAAGTGCTCAAGGGTAGGGAGCACACCTACCAGCTTGCTGTGGTGCCCTCGGTGTCTAGCACAGTGTCTGATACATGGCCCCACGCGTGAAACACTGGGTGAAAGCATGAGTGAATATATGAACTCACGATGGTAGAGTTTGGCCAAGTTACTCCACCTCTTCGAGCCTGATCTCTTATTTCTATAACGTATCATCCACACTGGGGGCTATTGTGACAATGCCATGAGCTAATGTGCGTGCACACAGCCAGCCCCACGCCTCACATACACCATGGTGAATCTTCATTAAACTCTTCCTATGGGCCTGGACCAGAGCCTGACATGCATTTTAGCCCAGAGTCCTCTCTTCAACATTGCAGGGCTTCAATATTGTCACTGTTCCCAATTAACAGATGAGGAAACTGAGGCAGAACAGTGCTAAGCGACTTGGCCCAGGTCTGATCTCAAAGAGCCGTGCTCTTAGTTACAAACTCTGCTGCCAAATGAGGGAAGCAGGATGACATCAGTCAGACAGATCTCCTGCTGGTCTGCATCAAACAACAACAGTGGTCTCCTCTGCGAGGGGCACACTGGGCTTCATTTCATGCTTGGCCCGCCTGTCTTCCCCCCAGGAGCATGAATGACGTGTGTAAGAGAGAATATGGAAAACGAGTGAAGGAGGGAATTGCTCATTCCACCCCCAGGTCTGGGTGGCCCCTGGGTCCCAAGGGGTCCAAGGCTCACATGTGGGGAACACCCAGTTAGATGCCCTCAAAGACCCCAGGCCCTCCTCCCACAGCCATGACCTTTGACCCAGCTGACCAAAGGGAAGACCACCAGGGAAGCGGAGGTCAGCCAGCAAGGGGTGGCTGCTGGGAGGGTGAGGGCATTTCCAGGAGGAGAGCTTCTGGGGGGTCCCTGGGAGGGAGGGGCAGGCTGAGAGCCTGGAGAGGGGAGAGAGGGGTGCAGGGAGGGGGCTCAAGCTGGGAGGTCACAGGAAGGGGCGGGCTCTGTAGGGGCTGTCCTCACTGCCAGTCATAAGCTTCCTTCTCTCTCAGGACCCCTTTCCTTTGAGGGAAAACGAGAGGGGAGGAGGCAAGAAAAACAAAGAGACAAACAGAGACAAGAACAAGAGACATGAAGATGAAGACAGAGAGAGAAAGAGAGGCAGAGACGAGAGAAGGGGATGGAGAGACTCAAGGAGACCAAGAAAGACACAGCAAATGGGGCGACAGACCTAGAAAAACACACAAGGAGACAGAGAGAGGGGAGGGGAGGGGAGAAGGGCAGGATCTTGGCTCTGAGCTAGAAGGGCCACAGGGTCAGCCCCCTTCTTTTACAGCCAGAGACTTCACAGAAGACCTTCAGATGGACTCCAAAGAGGACAAGACCCTAGCAAGGTCCAGAGCACGAGAGGTGTCCGGAGATCTCAAGTTGTGTCCAAACCAAGTAAGGCACCCAGGGCCTCCCGCCCCGCGTCCTCCCCTCTCCCCTCTTCTGCCCCGTCCTTGTCTCCCTCTGCTGACTGAGGAGAGGGCTGATGGATGGTGTTGGGGGCAGGAGGGGGAGGGAAGGAGGGCATGGCTGGCAGGTTTGGCGGCAGAGGCCTGCTCCTCATTAACGCTAGCTCAGCCTCACAACACAGCGCTAATTACGGCTGAGTATGTCATGTTATTTTGATTCATATTTCCTGTCTGGAAAACAGACCTGAGTGTTGGGCCCAGGGCCAGGAGGGAGGCCAGGAGGGCAGGGGCAGGAACGTGCCCCCTCACTGACCAGAGCCCCTGCAGGAACCCAGAGCTTTCCAGAGGCTGAGCTGTAGCACCGCCGCTCTCCACCTATGCTGCCCCCAAAAGATCACGGGGGGTGCCAATGCTGACCTCTGACTCGTGCCGAGTTCAAACCCTACCTTGTGCTCCTCCCAGCCCAGCCTCGCTTGTCTCATCTGTGCAATGGGAACGTGCAACACTGCAGGGTCTGCAGCAAAGCCCTCAATGCCAGACAGGCACATGCGTGGCACCGTGGGGTTTTGAAGTTATTACTTCAAGGAGCAGAGGCCGCAGGGGCAGGAGCCCCCTCTCGGGAGAGGCATAGCAGATGGGTAGGGGTGGGCTCTAGGCTCTGCTGAGCATCCAGTTTCTCTCCCTGGACAGTGGGTTCACACACACACCCTCCTCACCAGGCCTGGGGCAGGTGAAACAGGTCCGTTCATACACAGTTCTTAGAACAGCGTCTGGCACAGTCAGTGCTCAGCCAACGGAGCTATTTCCTCATCTTCATCACCATCCTGCTTATGACCAGGCCCAAGGAGTGCCCACCAGGCCGAGGGCCTGTTTCTGCTTCCTTCCCCACAGAGAGTTTCTAGGGTCTTCCAGGACTGAATCTGACCTCAAATGAGTGGAAACTCATAGCGTCGCAAAGTTGGCTCTACGCGAGTCCATTCTCAGAGAATCACGTGGGTTTGCAGCACAGCCAGGCTGGGAGGCTGGAAGCTGGTCGGGGGCTGCCAACTGAAAGACAGCCTTCTACCTCCTTTACCTGCTGAAAAAGCCGCGAGCCGGCCCCAGGGAGAGCTCGCAGGACACGCTTGGGGGCTAGGGGGCATTCTTCCTTTAATCGGTGATAGACAAGCCCCCTGAGCTCTTTCCACGTGCCAGACGGGGTCCTGGGTCCTGCCCTCCAGGGCTCACCATCTGCTTGGGGTGTAATATCCGCAAGACAACACCACGTGTTACCCACGGCCAGTGAGTGGGACAGATGCCACATGCCCTCCCCAGGAATCAGGACAGAAGACAGCTCACTGAGCTGTGCCCACGTATATACGCACACACACACACATGTACATGCACACATGCATCAGTATACACACTTGTATACTATAGATATATACACACGTGTGTATTCTTATAATGGTCATATGTAAATATAAAAATAATGCTATCCTTTGTATAAGAAAGAGAAGAAGATAAGAATCTGTTCGCAAGGAACAACCCATGTCCATCAAGAGATGAACAGATAAACACAATGTGGTCCTGCAACACAATGGAATGTTATTCAGCCATAAACAGGAGTGAGGCACTGACACAGGCTACAATTAGCATGGACCTTGAAAACATCATGACAAGAAGCCAGACACAGAAGACCACATATCATATGATTCCATTTATATGAAATGTCCAGAAAAGGCAAAGCGGTAGAGAGAAAGTGGATTAGTGGTTGCCAGGGGCTAGGGGATTCACTGTAAACCAGCATGAGGGATCTTATGGCGGGATGAAAATGTTCTGAAACTGATTTCAGAAGATGTAAACTTACTAAAAATCCTTGAACTGTATACCTGAAATGGGCAAACTTTATGATATGTAAAATATACTTCGATAAAGTGGTTTTTAAACAGTCTCTGCTTCCTTAAACACCGTGTCTTTTGGGTGCCTGCAGGGGCACCAGAAGGACGCAGAGAAGCTGACACTCATTCTTGCAGAGGTGGAGGGATCAGCTGACGCACAGGGACAGGAGAAAAGCTCATCAAGAATTCGTCTCAGCTGGATTTTCCAACCATGGGCGTATTCAGCAACTCAAATGTGTTAATTTAATATAAAAATAAACTGATGTCCATCTGAGGGGCCTGACCGTCCCCAGACTCCGGGGCAGAGCCGCGCTTCTCTTCACTCCTCCAGGACGACTGAGGAGTGGACCCCGCGTCACCCGACCCCAGGTCTAAGCCCTTGCAGGGCTCATGGCTGAGTGACCAGAAGGTGATGAAATTACGGGAACCGAGTGGTGTCCTCCTGACCTTTGTCCCAGGGAGATAACCATCGCTGCACTGGGCGGCTGCTTGCTGATTCACCGAGAGCCCCTAC
This sequence comes from Ceratotherium simum simum, assembly GCF_057802395.1. Lineage (NCBI taxonomy): Eukaryota > Metazoa > Chordata > Mammalia > Perissodactyla > Rhinocerotidae > Ceratotherium > Ceratotherium simum. The sequence continues at coordinate 3,333,048 of NC_141929.1, read as the reverse complement.
GCGGCGATTTCGTCACAGCTGCCTTGGCCAGAGAGCCCCGCAGGGAGGGCTTGCTGCATCTCAACTCATTACAGCCCCCTGGGGAGCACCATCGCCATCATCTTCATCCCCATTTGAAAGAAGGGGAAACTGAGGCCCAGGATTTCTCCAAGATCCTAAAGGGTGGAGCAGAGATCTGAACCAGACTGGCTCCTTGTCTTACTGTTCGCATTTTCAGCTGCTTCTGAAGGAAGCCCAGGGTCATGGACCTTCCTGCAGAGGTCACAGGCACAGGTAACTCTTGACTCAGATTCCACCACCCACACTGCTCCCCACCACAGAAACAGCCCACAGGCCCCTTTAGTTAGCCCTCCTGGAGGAACCAGTGAGAAACTGGGACGTCCCAGGTGGTCCTCCTGCCCTCCGCCTTGTGGGGACACTGTGGCAGGACCCCTGAGGTCAGAAGCAGCCCTGCACCTGCCCCCACCTCGCAGCAGTGAAAGCCCATCCCCTTCATTCCACCGGCATTGCTTTCCCGGGGGACCTCAGACCCACAGTGTTAGGTTTTAACCTCCTTGGCAGGTCTCGAGAAAACATTTTGGACATATTTCACTAGCAAAAACAAAGCCTTACAGCCCAAATGGTACCCGGCAAAGATCAGGGGAAGGGGGGATGGGGGCGGGAATCAGACTAAAATAAGAAAAAATGGATTCTGTTTTTATTGAGGTAAAATTCACACACAATTTTCATGTATGCAATTCAGTGATTTTTTTAGTATATTCACAAAAGTGTGCAAGCATCACCACTATCTAATTCCAGAATATTTTCATCACCCCAAAAAGAAATTCCGTACCTATTAAGCAGTCATTTCCCATTCCCCCTCCCCCACAGCCCTTGGTAAACCACTAAGTTACTTTCCATCTCCACGGATTTGCCTATTCTGGACATTTCTGTGACCTTCTGTGTCTGGCTTTTTTCAGTCTGCATAATGTTTTGGAGGCACATCCATGTTGTGACATATATTGGGACTTCATTCTTCGTCACAGCCGAATAATATTCCACTGTATGGACAGACGACATTTTGTTTGTCCAGTCTTCAGTCAGTGGGCGTCTGAGCTGCTTCCACTCTGGCTGTTATCAATAATGCTGCTCGGAACATCTGTGGACGGGTTTGCGTGTGGACACGCGTTTTCATTTCTCTTGGGTATACTCCTAGGAGTAGAATGGCTGGCAGAAGTGAAGTCTTTTCTGAAGGCTGGTGCTCCCTTCGAGGCAAGACACCTTCCCATTGGCATCTCAACCACGGGAAGGGGGCGGGGACTGCCCACCACCGAGACGGGCAAGAGGCACTCAGGAAGTGGTGGTGGGCAGGGAGGGCTCTAGGGGTCAAGATTCCAGGTGCATCCTGAGTGGTGGGCTTCCGCTGAGCCTTGCATGGTGGGGGCACTGGGAGAGCCGAGTTTGAGAAGTCCAGGGGGCCTTCTATGAAGGAGGCACAGCGTGAGCCAAAAACGCCATGGTGGGTGCACACACGGCCCTCAGACCACTGGCAACGTTGTGTGGAGGGAGGGGCCCACAGGTCACCAGCTGCAAGGGCCGCTGTGCTGTAAACCGCTCCCAGCTGTGCTGCCCGATGTTCGTCAACCTTGAAATGCCCCTGGCCCTGGGGTCTGCCCAGTGGAATCCTGCGACAGACCCAGGTAAGCTCACTACAGGTGAGAGGTAAGAGCCAAAATGTGTGGTTGATGCGACACCCAAAACATGTGAGAATTTTTTCTCTTGAGTATCCACAAGATCATTCTGGGCAGTAAAATCCAATCCAGAGATCAGCCCTACACAGAAGGGTAACCCCCATAAATGTCCATTCATTCATCCATTCATTCATTCCACAAATATTTCTGAGTCCTGTGCTAGGCGTTGAAGATGCACCAGTGGGCGAGAGACAAAAGTCCTTACTTTTGCAGAGTCCACAGTCTGGTGGGGAAGTCGGATATCATATAAATAAAAAATTATAATGCAAAGCATGGCGGGTGCTAACAAGAAGCTGGGCAGATGAGACAGAGGAAAGCGCAGAGAAGGGGGAGGATTGGCCACACAGGGCGGTCAGGAAGGTGTCCTTGAAGCCGGAGCATGAAGGGGGAAACAAACCCACGGAGAGAAGGGCTGGGGCAGCATCCCATGTGGAAGGACAGGTGCGTGAGGGTGCCAGGTGGGACAGAGGGCACTGCAGAGGCTGTGGGCAAGGTGGGGGCACGCAGGACAATAGCGGGGAGACTGGTGGGATTTGGGCTTTCTCACAAGGGCAAGAGGAAGCCAGGGAAAGATTTTGATGGGGGGGTGTGATATGTTCTGTGATGTGTTGTCAACACCCCCTTCTCGGCCTCTCTGGCTGCCCGACTGGGGGACGGGACTAGAGGCCTTGACACGGCCCAGCCAGAACCCGTGGTGGCTGGGGCCGGCGTGGTAGCAACGCAGGGGGACGACAGAGCCGAGACGGATTTGGGAGTTGGAATGTCAGGATTGTTTGCGGAGGAAGAAGAAAGACGCAATGGTAACCAACAGTGTGATTCCAATTTTGACATGTCACCAAAAGTCCTGGCCTGGAAAATCGTGTCGCCCATGTGGAAAGGCAGGGCCGATGGTGGAGGGATCAGAGACGGCCACGGAGGCGGGAGGCAGGAGCCAGCCCCCAGGACCCCGTGTGCCAAAGGGACAAGCAGTCTGCTCAGCAAGCACCTTATCCTCAACCCCAGCAGCCCCAGGGTGCAGCCATGCAGAGGGCTCCTACCCTCCACCCACTCCCCGTGTGCAGAATTCTGCTTCCCATCTGGAACCTTCCTCATGAGTATTATGCAAAGAAATGAGAAAGCAGAGTCTCAGCTCTGGACAGAGGGTCACAGATTTCAGAACGTCATCCATCAGAAAACACTGGTTTCTATTTTCACAAAAGCCCTGGGAGACGAGTTATAACGCCCGAGGCCTGGGAAAGGCCAAGGAACGAAAGGCCTCGAGGGTGCTCTCACCTGGAAACAACAGACAGAGGGGTGCGGCTGGAGGAGAGGGGTCCAGAGTGGGTGGGCCCAGGGTCCTGCAGGGACACCACAGCGAGCGCTGGACAGTTCCTCTTCTTTATGTTGAATTACCTATTCAAAAAAGAAAACTTGATGTACCTTTCTGTACCAAAAATTTGTTTTGAGCCAATGCTGGGAAGAACACATTCTACAACAAAGCCTGGAGAGTAAAGCAATTGGATAATAACATTACTATTACGTAACAGTGTTAGTCATTATAATCGTTAGTAACATAAATAATCACTACTAAACATTGATAGATAATTAATATTATAATTAACAAGTAACTACGAATTGATAATGAGAGCCATTCTACATGCTCCACATTTAGTCCTCACAATGACCCTATGAGGTAGGTACAATTTTTACCCTCGTGCACAGATGAGAAAGTGGAGGCTCAGAGAGGTTGAGTGACTTGTCCAAGGTCACTCAGCTATTGAATGGCAGAGCTGAGATTCAAATCCAGGCTGTCTGGCTTCAGAGAATTGATTTCCTAGTGAACTGAGGGTTAATTAGAAAGCCCTCTTTGTTTCAATCCTCACTAATATATCAGAAAAAAATACAAATACAACTCTCTGATCATAGTATATGAAAGACTGGGCTAAGTCCATGCATAGAGGACCTTTAGCAAAATAAACCCATACACACAGGGTCTCAGGCCAGAGGGTCTGTGGGTTCCCAGAGCCCTGGGGAGAGACAGTATGCACCTTGGGAGGATTTCTCATACTCCTCAGGCAGCAGAAGGCCAGCAGGGCCAGGACGAGGTCACCCTGGAGGAGCAGGGCCAGTCTCCACGGCCAGTGGGTGTGGAAGGGACTCTCTGGACAGAGGCCTCCTTCAGTGAGCGCCCACTCAGCTGTCCAGGGGGGAAGGCCCGAGGTGGTGGAATGCCCACCCCTATGGCTCCCTGCAGCTCCCCACGGAGGCTTGGCTTGGAAATGCCGCCCATGCACCCTTGCTTCCATCCATCCGCCCGTCCATCGGTCCGTCCATCCATGAAGCCTCAGGGACAAATTCACAAGTCAATACAGCGCTTACATAACTAAGTGCTGAACTGGCCGGAACAAGCCATGGGTTTAAGGAATCAGCAGATGCAACGACTGGATGAATTTTGGGATCAGGTGACCTGGGTTTAAACCCCGACCCCACCGTGTGCTGCCTGCGTGACCTTGAGTGGCTGCCAGTGCTCCAGTTAACAGGTCCCTAAAACCACGCACCACGCCGCGGTTCCCATTCCCGAGGAGCCAGCGTTACACGAGGCGGTTAGTACAACCCTGGTGGGCGGGGACAGCCTCCGGCTATCCGTACTGCAAAATAAGGGTATCGGTGCTTAAAAAAAACGAAAGCAAACAGACCAAAATGTTAACGGAACTCAGTCCTGGGTGTTGGGGTCACATGTGATTTTCATTTTCTTAAAGATAATTTTCTGAATTGTCTAGATTTTCTACTATAAATGCGTAGTTTTTATGGGAGAAAAAGAAGCGAATTATTTCTTTAAGCAGAGGTTCATCGCATCTGACAGTCCTCGCTCTGCTGGCTGGACTGGAAGGGGTGCGATCAGGGACTGCGGGGGTCTGCAGGCTGCCCCCCGGGGTTCCCCAAGACAACCAACACACGCAGGCTGCCAACACCTCCGGTGAAAACTCCTTCTCTCCATAACTCCTGGAAACCTGCCCTGGGAAACCGTGCGGGGTCTTCCGGGGAAGCTCGAAGGTCAAGCCCAAAAACCCACGTAGAGAGAAAGCCCGGCTTTGGTTGGCACCTGACAGGCCCACCTAGGACGGGAAGCTGACCTGGAGGCCACGCGGCCGGCCCCGGGGAGCTGAAGGTGTGGCAATGCAGACTGCTCTGCCCGCCAACCTGCAGTAGTGACCAGCCCAGGGGGGCATGGGCACCCCAGCCTCTGACCACACAGCCCCTCGTTAAAAATGTCCCGAAGTCCAGCAAATGCCAGGGGTTAACCTCCAGGACCGCCAGGTCAAGGTGGGGCCACGATTATAAAACAGCAGGAGGCTCGGAGCCCGGTGTTTCTGTGTCTTTCAGGAGCCTTGCATCCCCTCCTCCCGTCTACATCGGTGCAAAGATACTGATTTAAGCTATAAATTGAATTAAAAACTCACATTTAATATTTAGTTATGGTGTGGTTAACGGTTTTATGGGCCAGGCTGTTGCCTTCCTATTTGCTTACAATGTTGTCCTTTATGTCGGCCAAAACCAGGCTGCTCGAATGACAAGGCAGACGCCAAGTTATTAACAATTATTACCTTTTACAGGCATTTTTGGCCCCGGCATACTTTTTTGGTGGTCTCATAATTTCAAAACAGGGACCTTTGAAATCGTACCCTGAGACCAAATGGGCCTGCGGAGGACACTTCCTGCCTCCCGGCCGAGTCCGGCCCATTTCCCCTCATGAAATGTTCCCCCCACACTCACACGGCATGAGCTGGGACTCAGGCCTGCGGCACAAACTGTCTTCCCAGAGGAGAGGAGCCCTGTGTGAGGCCAGGGGCCCGCGGGGCAGGACACGTCACACTGCTCGCTGGGACAGAGGGTGACATCAGGACCACGAGTGACAGACCAGCAGTGACATGGGTGGCCTTTGCTGTCATGAGCTGGGGGCACGTACAGGCCCCACACGAAACCACCAGCCCTGAGGCCCCACCGTCGGCAATACCCCTCACGGAGCTTTCTGAGCCTTGCAAGTCTGGACCAGATTGTTAGCTGCATAATTATATCCCATGAACACGTGATCTGGACACGGGGTAGGGTCTGTGTGTGTACACGTGTGTGTGTGTGTGTAAGAGAGACAGAGAACAGAGAGAGATCTCATGACCTTCCAGTTTGCAAAATAACTTTTATGAAATATATCTTCCTTAATATCTTGCTTGCTTTAAAAAAATGTGAATATATATATACCTATATGGAAAGCCAAGGGGGAATAAAACAAAATTCACATTATTCTTCCTTTTGGGTCCCACGTCCTCCGAAATTAAACACTTCTTTCTGAATTTTGCAGGGAGGGAGTGGGGCAAGGCATGGGTTCTCATAAGTAGAGAACAGGCAGTAATAATGAGGGCTGGGTTTGGAGGCTGGTTTTTACCCCTCCCTCCACATTTCAGGGAAAAGTGCAGATGTCTGGAAGGTAGGGGGCGGTGAGGGGAGGGGAATGTGTGGACCAGTTGGACCAGATGTTCTTTCTCACTCCTGGCCTCAGCAGTTCTGCCCCACACAGGGGGGACACAACAAGCTGCCCACCAGCACCCATTTTAGTGGTGGGCTACCCTCCAAATGTCTCAGTCCATCAGCGGATGAATGGATAAACAAACTGTGGCATATCCATACAACAGAATATTACTCAGCTGTGAAAAGGAACAAAGTAGTGATACGTGCCACAGCATGGAGGAACCTGAAAACCTTATGCTGAGTGACAGAAGCTGGTCACCAAAGGCTGCATATCATATGATTCCATTTACATGAAATGTCCAGAATAACTAAATCCATAGAGATAGGAAATTAGTGGCTGCCAGGGCCTGGGGTAGGAGGAACGAGGAGCGACTGCTAATGTGTATGGGGTTTCTTCTGGGGGTGATGAAAATGTTCTGGAATTAGATAGTAGTGATGGTTGCACAACATTGTGAATCTACTAAAAACTACGGAATTGAACATTTTAGATGGGTGAATTGTACGGTAGGTGAATTTCATCCCATTAAAGCTGTTTAAGCAAGAAAATGTCTCCTACATTTATCCCAGCATTTCCAGCTCCTGCAGGAGGCTCCCCCCAGTCTGGTGCCTGGGTGGTCCTGGGTCAGCAAAGCTCCTTGGGTGGCCATGACCCTACCACAGACACATCTGATTCCCAAGAGAGACAACCCGAGGTGCAACGGCTTTCTGCAGAGTCACGCGCACTGGGTATTCATTTTTCAGGGGTTCCTGGGAAAGTCGTCTCAGCCTGGCTGGACCCCGCTGCAGCTGTCACTCTGTGATGAGACTTGTTTTCACTGGATACCAGGCTGGCTGCTCAGGGAGCCTGGGGAACAAAGCTGGCCGATGCTGCCGGCTTGTGACACAGCAGTGTGGATGCAGGCATTCGAGCTGTGTTTGAAAAGGTAGGCGTGGGGGTGGCTTTTAACTCTGTCGTGAAGGACAAGCCAGTCCCTTTTGTCTGCGACGACCCAGCCCCTGAATGGCCATACTGAGAAAAGTCAGCCACATTCTCTAGACGAAAGCCTAAAAGGAGGGGCCGTGACCAGCCGGAGACGGACGCGGTCTTTGCTGCCCCTCCCTCTGGGAGCCAGTCTAATTCCTCTCCTCCAGAATCAGGGCCAGCCCTGGGGACCTGGGTGGCCAAGGGGATGTGGCAGAGAGACATGTTGGGAAGCCCAAGGCTAGATCTAAGAAGGCTTTCTGCTCCTGTGTTTTCTCTAGGGACACTCACTCCAGGAGCCCTGAGCTCATATGACCACTGTGAGACTGCCATACTACAGAGCCCACCTGGAGGTGACAGTTCCCACTGAGCCAGCCTTCCGGTCACCCCTGCTGAGGCACCAGACATGTGAGCAGAACCACCTTGGACCCCAGAACAGCCCATTCACTGGCTGAATACCACCAGGCCTCCATGGATGTGATGTGGAGCAGAAGAACCACGCAGCTAAGCCCTTCTCAGTTCCTGACTCACAAAATCATGAGATGAGATAAAACGTTGTCATCTTAATTCCTGCTACCCAAACTCCTGGCGTTGTGTAATCTCCAGAAATTCTTAGTGAGGGTGGTGCTGCTGCCTAGAGTGTGTCTGGAAACTCGGGGCACATTTGGTTGAAACATGGATGGGGTGCTACCGGCATTGTGGGAGGGGAGTGCAGGCAAGGGATGGTTAGGATCCTGCACCAGGCGAGACAGCCTCGTTCAACCAAGAACCGCCCCACATCCCATGCGACTCTGGCGTTCACAGAGACAAAAGTTCATTTTATAATTTTCCCAGCCTGGAACATGACTCTTTTTTACATACAGATATAAAGCATTTTTTAATGATTTTAACATATCCTGAATCTTCCAAGAATGCAACCACCGTGTAAATCAAGGGATGACTACGATGTACGCGGTTTAAAATCTTACTAAAAATTGTTCAGCAAATCCCAGTGAAAGCTGGCGAGGCCTGGTGGCATCTGAGCCATCCACACAGCTCTCAGCACGGTTCCTTTGGAGGCTGTCATCCTGCTGGCAAGCCTTTGAGTCCATAAGAATATATACTTGGTCCATATTTCAAAATCTCAAGTATGAAAAGAAGAGCTTGACAATATGCCATGGAGAAGTATCTTCTTTAAAACCCAGTTGCATGCATGATAAGTGGGTAGGAACATTGACTACTTGGTCGAGACTTCTGGGAGAGGTGAGCCTGAGCACTTACGTACTGAATCACATACTTTCAATAAATAGCTTCCCCTTCATCCCTCCTTTGTATGAGAGTTATGGTGTTGTTTTTGGAATTGTGTTTGTAGATGGGTTATGTGATGTGACTTCCATTTCTGGAGAAGAAAAGAAGTGTTACAAACAGTCATCATAAAAAGGAGACACTGGGTCTGACAGGGTGAAAACCATTGTGCTACATGGACCCAGGTCCCTGGTGCCAGCCAGGAAGGGTGGAAGTTTCTTGAAAGGGTCACAGGACCCGTAGCTGTTGTGATCCCTTTTGCTTGCTCCCCCCTGCAAAGGGCTGTGAAGATGGCAAGGACGATACGAAGAGATCGTTACAAGAGAGAGAATAACACTTTGCTGGATATTAAGGACCAGCAAAATGAACAGAGATCTTGACGCACAGATCAAATCAGCTGGCAAAATGGATCTTTAACTCCCCCAGAGCAGAGCTGGGCTGTGGTCCCTGTTGCCCAGCTGCTGTGTGACCCAGGGCAAGTCAGGCCCCCTCTCTGAGCTTCAGTATTCTTATCTGTAAAATGAAGGAATTGAGTGAGGTGATCTAAAAACTCCTCCAGGGGACACAGAGTCCCTGGCAAGAAGGGATCACGCCTCTCTGCTTGGGGATCCCCGGAAGATGGCGCCTCTGCCGTGACCTGCCTCAGTCCACAACTGGTCCTTCGGTACATGGGCCGGGTGAGGAACAGTCTAGAGACCGGGAGGGGAAAAAAGGAACACCCATCTTCATCCTCAAAATCAAAAAGCCCTCTTTCAAACTCACCAATATGAAAGATGGAAAAGAAAAAATCCCACAACATATTGAGGTTCAGAACATGCATAGCAAGGTCATTTCTGGAGAGAAAAAGTGAAAAAAAAATAGAGCTTTTCAGCCTGTGAATAAAAAGTGTCCTTTAACAGGCGATAATTATATACAGGAAGGCAATTAAAGTTTTAATAATTTAATTACCTTCCTGCAAACCCATCAAGGGAAAATATGGAGTGAAAACATTTTTTAGGGCCGGCAGCCACGAGGACAGCGATCAAAGCCTCTGAGATAGCTCAGCGCTCAGGCAGTTGACACATTAATTTTTACGGCCTGACCGCCGTTATTAATAGAAGAAACGAGATGGAAGTATTTTTCCACCGTGGGGGGGACCGCATCAACATTTGATGCCTGATGTTACAGCAAACATAGTTTTGGCTTCTCAGTGGAAATAAATCTTGTTTTCTTTGACCTTCATTTGGCTTGAGGCAGGGCCAGCTTTCAAGACTGGGCTTCACAGAGAGGGCTCCCTGCTCAGGGCAGCCATGTCGGAACATCAACAAGAAACCGTGAAAGGAGATCAAAGGGAGTCCAGTTCAAAACCACAGGACAGAGCTGGCATGGCAGGCACCGCGAGGCGGGAGCAACTCGAAGCCGGCGCGCCCGCCAGAGATGGCCTGCCGCGTCCGCCCAACCTCAGGCGTCCTCTCCCCCCCTGGGACCACACCTACCCAAGCCCAGCTGTACTGCTATTTACTTAACATCTCTAAATCCACCCACCACTCTGCTATCGTCGTTTTTACTGTTGTAAAATACACATAACGTAAAATTTACCATGGTAACCATTTTAAAGTGGCCGATTCAGGGGCCTCAAGTATATCGGTGATGCCGTGCAGCCAGCAACCCTATGTGGTTCCTGGGCTTTTTCGCCCCCCCGAAAGGAAACCTTGCACCCATCAGTAGCGGCCCCTGCTCCTCTTTCCCAGCCCCAGCCACCACCAGTCTGCTCTCCTCTCTGGGTCTGCTGTTCTGGACATTGCACATAAACCGGATCAGACATGGTGTGGCCCTTTGTGTCTGGCTTCTTTCACCCCTGGCTTTTTAAACTGAAATAAGTGTATCTTAAAAGGAAGCTTGTATGATTATCAACAATAGGAGACCTGGATCACTCGCCATAGATAGAAAATGACCACAGAAATTAACACGTCACCAAACTGCTCAATTCAGCAAACATGTGTTGGGCTCCTCCCATGACCCAGTCACTGATTATCTCTGTGGATGGCTGGACGCAAGCCCCCTGGGAGCTTCTGAGGAACTTTCTGAGTTACCTGAGTTTTCCTCCGAAAGACAGGTGGTAGGGACTGACTCCCACCCCGTCCCAGGTGGAGGGACACCTCCTGGGGATTTCCTCCCCCCACCCTCCCAGGCTGCAGCTTTGGAGAAATCCCTGAAGCAGAACGAGGAGCTGTGCAGGGTCCCGAGAAGGAACGCAACTGGCGTACATGGGAACTGTCCACCAAACTGAGAAGTGGGTCCACAGTCCTTTCCGCAGAGTACTTTCCACAGCCCTGAGGAAACAGGAGAGGGCAGAGGGAGCCAAGCCATTGCACCGTGCATCCAAAAGGATCCTGACAAAACCTTTGTCAGCACACACACTCCATTTTGTGCTTCACAGCAACTTTCAACAGTCAGTGTTGTGGTTCCATTTTACAGACGGGAAAATGGAGTTTCAGAGTGACGATGTAGTTTGCTCGCGGTCCCGCGGCTGGTGCTGGCAGATCCAGAAGTGGCTTTGAATGAATTCAACGCTACAAGTACTCCCAAAAGGCCACCTTCTCAACACCCCTCTCTGGGAGCCGGGGGGTCCCCAGGCCTTGCTATTCCAGGACAGCCCTAGGTCCCGACTCCTGTTTCCACCGGAGACTCCTCTTGCCACTTCTCCTGCTGAAGAGAACATCTCCCACGTCCTGGAATGCAGCTTGGCAGCAGGGGGCTCAGAGTCTGCCCGGACCTCGCTCAGCAGCCCTGCTCCCCTCCCAGTGCTGAGGTCTGACCCGCACCACGGGCCGGGCGTCGGCAGGCAGGCGGGACTGCACCCTGCCTCCTCTCCTCCTGGGCTCAGCAGGTGCCGGGCGTGGGCCTGACAGCACGGATTCCGAGAGATGCTCCGTCAGCCCCAGCCTTGACCCAAGGCCTGGCTGGGTGGGTCTGGGATGAAGGGCCACAGCACCAAGTCAGGGCCTCACGTGGTCTCAGATCCTGTAGAATCTCCCAGATCCTCGTGGATGCCTGGGCTGGGCTCCAGCCCTCCCCTTCACAGCTTGCAAGGGCAGGCTGTAATCTGAATCTACAGCTGTGAGGCTGTGAGGGGAGGAGATGACCAGGGATAGCCCCACCCTTACTCAGGGCCCTTCCAACAAGATGGAAGGTCCAAGAGAGCCGCCAATGATAGGGGGGCCCATTAGCTGAGCAATCTACTGACTCTGGGGTCGTCTCATGGGCCAGGCACCTCTTCTCCCCCTTCTTCCAACCTACCACCCTTCCTTTGTGGAATGGGCCCTCCCCACAGCTGGCAGGGTTGCCAACACAGGACCCCACCCCCTGGCCATTGTGATTGGTGGAGTGACGGGCACATGATGGAGCTATCATGTATTCCCTGGGATATCTCCATGTGGGTCTGGGGGGGAAGAGAGTCCTCTGTGGTAACAAGGCTGCAGTCACACATTGAGCCTTGTGGGGACAGCCATCCTGAGAGTAAACCAATCCCCAAAGCAGAAATGGGAGGGAGAGACTGATGGGGTGGCACCTCCAGCTCTGGGTACCTCTAGGCCAGCTCCCACCTGCCCTTCCCACGAGTCAACAAGTCCCCTTGTTTTGCCTTCGCCATCTCAGTAAGAATTCTTACCCCTCATGTTTCTTGAGCACGCACTAAAGAAATTAACTCATTCAGTCCCACGGGAGCCCTCCTCCAAGGACATGAGGCATGCAGAGGTCACAGCTCACCCAGGGCACAAAACCAACAAGTGGCAGAGCCAGGATTTGAACCCAGGCCTCTACGCTCCTTGACGTCAGCAGGGCCTTGCAGGTGGGTGTCATGACTGCCAACCAAAGGCCAGACCTGCCTTGACGTTAAGTGTGGCCACACGACCTGCGATGGCCAGGAGATGGGAGTAGAAGTGACGCTGTCTCTTCCGGGTGAAAGCATTTCATCTCCGCACTCCTCGGCCCTCCCTCCCCAGCCTTTGGGGTGAGGAAGCACATGCTGGTTTGGAGGTGGCTCTAGATCAAAGCAGCCTGGACACTGAGCAGATTCACACGGGGCAGCTGTCCTGGGGAGCCGCCTCCACCCACAGTCATCTTTGCAGCAGCAGGAAATCAACACTTGTCCTCAGACACCAAGAGGCTCGCCTCCCACTACAGCAGAGCCCGGCCGTTGTGACTGGAAGCATTTGCTGCCTAAGCCCTGGGCCAGCACTGACTCCTGCCTCTTCCCAATGAACTGAAATGCTGCCTCCTGCTGGTTTTCTGTTGATTAAACGGGCCGTGTAAAGGGAGGCTTCATCCCCACCATTCAGGTATAGACAAGGCCCCCCTGGCGCTGGCAGCGTCCCTGTGCCCCCACCTTTCAGGATCCAAATAAGGGGAATCCCTCGGTGTATTATGTCTCTGAGACCATTAACAACAGATACTGGGACTGAAGATGATGCATTGGAAATGAAGCCCCACTTATGCCTCAATTACTACGGAGAATGGCCCCTTTGGAAACCTAAAGGCCTTCAGTTAGTGGAATTTCTGCCAGAAAGTTACTTCTCAGAAGTAATGACCAAAGGGGACCATAGTGGGGGGAGGCTTGAAAATGATGAGATTGGGTTAAAATGCAGGGTATTGACCATGTGGGACTGCACACACATTTTGCACACAGCGTGAGGGTTTCCTGGGCCGAGTCTCACCCTTGGGTCCATGTTACTGAAAGTTCATTCCCGGGATTGTTCTCAGCAATAGACCCTCTCAGAGTCCAGAGCAGCCCCTCCAGCCTTCACGACATCAGAACTCATCTTTCTACACACATCACTGTGTCGGTCAGTAATTAGTTATTAAGCACCTACTGTGTGCCAGGCACTGCTCTAAGCACCAGGGACATATCAGTGCATGAGACCCAGCCTGCAGAGAATTCATGGTCCTATGGGGGAAGGGAGACAAATGTCCATCCACAAATAACTAGGAAGGGTCGATTAGCACTGTGGACACAATCGAAACAAAGCCCCATGTCTCACATGCCTAGGTGGTCCTTGAGCCGGAATGATCAGGAGGGCTTCTTGGAGGAGGGGACTTTTGAGTTGAAACCTGAATGAGAAAAGGACTCACTAAAGATGATCAGAGCTGAGATGGAGAAGGAGACCCTGAGGGGGTGCTATAGCCATCTGTGATTGAGGCTTCCACCACCTGCCTCCCCTCAGGGCCGGATCCAGGCTAAGATAGTCATAGAGGGGGCGATGAGTGGACACTAAGAGTTCAGCTGCCAGATCAGACAGACTGGGACACCAGCCTGACCTGCCAACCACTCGCTGAGTGTTCTTGGTCGGGTCACCTCCCCTAACCTCAGCTCCCTCACCTGTAGAGTGGAAAGAATGATGATACTTGCCACTGGGTCTGTGCACTCCTGGGCATTCATCCCAGAGAAATTCAAACAGGTTCACATAGCAGGTTCAACAAGGTTGAACAAGCGTCTGTCCACGCTTGTTCACAGTAGCTTTATTTGTAACACCAAAAGGCAGAGCCAGCCCAGGTGCCCTTCAACAGGTGAGCGGACCGGCAAACGGTGGAACATCCACACCATGGAATACACTCTGCGAGAGCAAGGAAGGAGCTAGTGGCGCAAGCAACACCTGGACGGATCTCCAGGGAATTCACTGAGTGAGAAAAGCCCATCCCCAAGGTTACATACTGTGTGATTCTGTTTCTGTGACGGAATTTTAGAAACGGAGGACAGGGATGGGGTGGGGGTGGGGCAGGAGGGAGGTCACCACGCGGGTCCTTGCAGTGATGAAGCTGTGCATTGTCTCGTCCAGCTATGACATTTGCACAGACTGTGCGGGGCAGCCATGGGAGGGCCATCAAGAGTAAAACGAAGCAGGCGGATTAGAGAAAAATTCAAAGCATTGCCAAACGAGCAGAAAGTCTCCGTTTTTTTCTCTGATATCCCCAGTCTGGACTTAAAGTGGCCTGACACACAGGTACCAGGCTCAGAGAGAGAGCGAGACAGAAAGGGAGACAGCACGAGCGCTCCTGTGGGGGAGTGAGATGGCTGGGGAAATCCCATTTCTCTTTTTATTTTCTTCTGTTCCCTCGCGCTCAGTTCTCGGACAATCCCGTGGCTTAGGTGATGACAGCAGCCCTGGGAGCACCCCCCAGCCCCTAAACCTTAAGAAGGAGTAGCACCTGCCTCACTGATCAAAAAAGCTGTGGTTCCAGGAGATCAGGGCGAGTCCCGGGAACTTCTTATCTCTCTCTGTCCTCCTGCCTCCTGGCCCTGACCCGGGCGCAGTTATGAACAGCCTGCAGCAGAGCGGAGTTAACTCAAGGCCCAGCTTCCGAATGGAGGACCCACAGGGAGCCAGGGAACCAGAATGCCAAGGGGACCACAGAGGGGAGGAGCCAGGAAAGGGACCCTTTATAGTTGCTCATGAGCTCCCAGGCTCACCCCTAAGCTGCACGCACACACATGTGTCTGATCCTAAACAGCATCCCTAAGACCCTGAGAACTGAACACAGAATAAGTCATTGCCCAGGCCCAAGGCTGGCCATCAGGTGGTGCACACGTGGGGCAGCACTGACTGGCACGGCAGAGGCTTTGGAAACTGAACAGCCACTAGGACCACAGCTCACGGAAGCCAGTGCGAACTTGCTGCCTGAACCCGACCAAGTCGATCACCTGATAAAACAAAACTAGCAAAGTGCTCCACAGCGTTTAAACAAGACCTAGAGCCTCACAATATAATATTCAAAATGTCCAGGTTACAAATGAAAATTATTCAGCATACAAAAAAAAAAACAGGAAAATCTCAGCATGTATAAGCAAAGACAAGGAGCAGACCCCACACCAAGACAACACAGATGTTAGAATGGTCAGAAAAAGACTTTGAAGCCCTTGCCAAGAAGTAAGGGCAAACACTCTTAAGGTGAATGGAAAAGTAGGAAGTCTCAGCAAAGAAAGAGAAGGTATAAAGAAGAACTAAATTGAGATTTTAAAACTCAAAAGTACAATAACCAAAATTTTAAAGCTCACGGGGTGGGCTCAATAACAGAATCAAGGTAGCAGAAGAAGAAGCCATCGAACATGAGGGTAGATTAATAGAAATTATCCAATCTGAGTAGCAAAAAGAAAAAGAAACAAAATTTTTAAAATGGAAAAAACAAATGAACAGGGACTCAAGGGCCTGTGCCAGAAGATCTAACATTCGTGTTCTAGGAATCGCAGAAGGAAAGGAGAAAGAATCCAATGCAGAAAAATATCTGAGGAAATAATGGCTGAAAACTTCTCGAATTTGTCAAACAGTAAAACCTATAGATTCACGAGGCTCAATGAATCCCAAAAAGGATAAATTCAAAGAAACCCACGCCTAGCTACATTATAATCAAAACACTCAAAGCAAAAGACAAAGAAAAAAATCTAGAAAGCAGCCAGAGAGAAACAACACATTACTTATAGGAAAAAAAATGAAGCAAAACCTGACAGAACTGAAAGGAGAAACAAACAAATCGAGAGTTGCAGTTGGAAACTTCCACACTCCTCTCTCTGTTCAAGGGCACAAATAGACTGGACATCAGCAAGGATGTAGGAGAAGTGAACAGCACCATCACACAATTGGATCTAATTCATAAAACACCACCAACAGCAAAATGAACTTTCTTTTTGAGTGCACACAGGACGCAAAGATAGAAGACCATTTCCTGCATCATAAAACAAACCTTAACAAATTTAAAAGAATTGAAATCGTACAAAGTATGTTCTCTGATAATAATGAAACTAAACTAGAAATCAATTACAGAACGATAACAGGAAAATATCAAAAATCGTGGTAATTAACATACATCTAAATAATCCATGAGTCAAAGAGGAGCTCTCAGGGGAAATTAGAAAATATTTTTAATTGAATGAGAATAAAACTGTGACATAAAATTTGTGAAATCCAGCTAAAGCAGTGCTGAGAGAGAAAGTTATAGCATTAAATGCTTATATTAAAAAGAAGAAAGGGTTTAAACTAATGATCTAAGTCTCCATCTTTAGAAACTACAAAAAGAAGAGAGAAATAAACCAAAACAAGCAGAAGAAAATAAAGAACAGAAATCAATGAAATTGAAAAGAGAAAAATAATAGGGAAAAAATAATGAAATGAAAAGCTGGTTCTTCAAAAAAAAAAAAATTGATAAAACTCTAGCAAGAGTGACAAGGAAAAATAGAGAAGACAAAAATTATTAATATCAGGAACACAAGAGAGCATGTCACTCCAGACCCTCAGACATCAAAGATGTAATAAAGGAATACCTATTACACCTGTGAACACCTATGAACAACTCTAGGCCCACAAATTTAACAATTCAGATAAAAATTAGAAAATTCCACAAAATTAGAAACTACCAAAATTCATCCAAGATGAAATAGATAACATGAATAGTTTTATAACTATTTTAAAAATTGAATTCATAGTTTAAGATCTTTCAAAAAAGAACTTTCCTGTCCAGGTAGTTTCACTGACGAATTCTACCAAACATTTAAAGAAGAATTAACATCATTCTACACAATTTATTCCAGAAAATAGAAGAGGAAGAAATACTTACCAATTAATTTTATGAGACTGGCTTTACTCTGATACCAAAACCAAAGAAAGTACATGTTAAAAAAGAAAAAAGCTACAGACCAATATCCTTCATGAACGTAGACACAAAAGTCTTTAACAAAGTACTAGAAAATTGAATCTATCCTTCAATATAGAGAAGGAATAATACACCACAACCTAGTGGAGTTTACCCCAAGAATGTAAGGCTGGTTCACTATTCAAAAATCAAACAATATAATCTACTGTATTAACAGTCTGAAGAGGAAAAACTATATGATCATGTGAATTGATAGAGACAAATCATCTGACAAAATTCAATACCCATTCATGATTTTTAAAAAAGTCTCTGCAAGGGGCTGGCCCGGTGGCGTAGTGATTAAGCTCACACGCTCCACTTCTGCGGCCCGGGGTTCGAAGGTTCAGATTCCAGATGCGGACCTATGCACCACTTATCAAGCCATGCTGTGGCAGCGTCCCATATAAAGTAGAGGAGGATGGGCACGGATGTCAGCTCAGGGCCAATCTTCCTCAGAAAAAGAGGAGGATTGGCAACGGATGTGAGCTCAGGGCTAATCTTCCTCATACGTACACACAAAAAACCTCTCTGCAAGTTAGAAATACAAGAGAACTTTCTCAATCTGATAAAGGAAATCTAGCACCCCCCACCGAAAAAACAACCCTCCAGTTAGCATCATACTTATGACAATGAAAGACTGGACACTTTTCTCTTAAGGTTGAGAATAAGGCAAGAATACCTACTCTAAACACTCATACTGAACATTATCCTGCAAGTCTCAGCCAGTGCAATAAAACAAGATCATACAAATCAGAAAGAAAGACAGAAAACTCGCCCTCTTCACAGCATGGCTCAAGTAAAAAGTCTGACCACGCCAAGCATGAGTGGGGGTGTGGAGAAGCTAGACCTCTCCTGCACTGCTGGTGGGAATGCACAATGATGCAACTACTTTGGAAAACAGTTTGGAAGTTTCTTAAAAATATGAACATTTTCTACTATATGATCCATTATCTACTACATGATCCACACCACTCCTAGGTAATTGCCTGAGAGAAAGGAAGACACTTGCCCATGCAAAGTCATGCACACACGTCACCAGCACCTTTCTTTGTCACAGCCCCCAGCTGGAAACAACCCAAATACTCGTGACAGATGAGCAAACAAATGGTAGACCCATGCACTGGAATACCGCTCAATGATAACAAAAGAATGAAGTGCTGATATATGCTACAACATGCGCCAGTCTTGAAGTGATCATGCTGAGGGAAGTAAGCCAGTCAAAAAAGGAGTACACTAATATAAAACTAGGAAATTCACACTGATATGTGACAGAAAGCAGACCAGCAGTTGCCTGAGAATGAGGGGAGGGGAGGATGAGAGGGATCACGAAGGACACTAGGAAACTTGGGTGGGGGGAACGATGACATTGTCATTATTTTGATTGTGGTGCAGGTTTCATAGGTGGATACGTATGTCAGAACATCAGAGTGCGTGATGTAAATGTATGCAGTTCATCGTATGTCAATTATACTCAAAGATATTTTTAAAAACACAACAGGAACAAAAACTCAATTACAAATGAACAAAAGACTTTAACAGATACTTCACTAAAGAGGGTACACGGATGACAAATAGACACATGATAAAATATCTAACATCATTAGCCATTAGGGAAATGCAAATCAAGACCACAGTGAGATACCACTACACACTCACTAAAATAGTTAGAATTAAAAATACTGACAATGCCAAGTGCTGGTGAAGATGCAAAGAAATGGGAGCTCGCATCCATTGCTGGTGGGAATGTAAAGCAGTGTGGCCACTCTGAAAAACAGTTTGGCAGTTTCTTAAAAACATAAACATTCACCTACCATATGACCCAGCAGTCTCACTCCTGGTATTTAAAGACGTGTTCACACAAAAACCTGCACACAAATGTTTATACAAGTTTATTCATAATCGCCAAAAACTGGAAACAACCCAACTGTCCTTCAACTGGTGAAAGGATAAACAAAACGTGTACATCCAAACAATGGAATAGTATTCAGAAAGAGCAAACAATGAACCACTCATACACATAACAGCTTAGTTGGACCTCAAGGGCATTACGCTGAGGAGAGAAGCCTTGCTCGAAAGTTTACACACTCTCTGATTCCATTGACAGGACGTTCTGGAGGAGAGGAATTTTCATGATGGGGAACTGACCAGGAGTTTCCAGGGGCTAGTGATGAGGGGAGGATATAACTGCACAGGGGTAGCAGGAGGGAGATTTTCGGAGCGGTGCAACTGTTCTGTATCCTGATTGTGATGATAGTTACACAAATCTATTTAACATTCATAGAACCCTACAACAAAAACAAAGTCAATTTTAGTGTATGTTAATTTAAAAAAAATAATAAGGTTGGGGGGCCGGCCCGGTGGCACAAGCGGTTAAGTGCGTGCACTCCACTGCGGCAGCCCGGGGTTCGCCAGTTCAGATCCCGGGCGCACACCAACACACTGCTTGTCAAGCCGTGCTGTGGTGGCGTCCCATATAAAGTGGAGAAAGATGGGCACAGACATTAGGCCAGGGCCAGTCTTCCTCAGCAAAAAGAGGAGGACTGGCAGATGTTAGCACGGGGCTGATCTTCCTCACAAAAATAATAATAATAATAAGGTAGGCAGGAAAGATCAATGTTGAAGCTCTGTGGCCCCCCACCCTAGACCCTGTGCTAATGAAGAGAAATGTCCCCCAGACCATGTGACTCCGACTCAGGGCAGTATAACCCTGACTCTGCCTCAGTCGACATCCAGGGAAGGAGAAGAGATCCTCCCAGTGCAAAATGGAGAAAATTCGCATAACCATAATCCTCCTGCTCAGCCGGTTTAGCCCTGAGTCTAGAATGAGGTAATAATCATACAGCCTGAGGAATCTTAGCGTGGAGGAGAAACCCCAGCAAACCCAGCAAGGGAGAAGATCTACCAGAAATGGGAAATTCAAGCCTGACCAGGGGCCTCAGGGCTGCACTCCCTCTCAAGACTGGCATCCTCAGCTGGGGCACGGTGACACCCCCACAGTGGGCTCTGCGCCTCCAGTCTGCAGCCACATGTGCTGCAAGGGCAGGCATTGTGGGCAAAATCCCAGCGCACTGTCGCTCGGCGGGCACTCTGCCCCCATGGGTGGGACAGTCCTCTACGGTACAGGGTCGCCACGCACATTGTGGGACATTTTGCATTCCTGGCCCTCAGCCCCCAAATGCAGTAGCCCCTCCCAGTCACCATGACAGCCAGAAACATCCATTGCCGTGCATGTCCAGGCGACCCTTGGGGCGGTACTACCTCCAATTAACTATGTTCAAGGGGTCAGGAAAAGAAAGGGACGTCTAGCTGGAAGCAAGTGCTTCCTTCGCCCTGATGTGGAAGTGTGTCCTCGAGTCCCAGGGGACGATGCAATTTCATGTGATGAGATGAAAACTCTCAGTGTACAAATATCCTCCATAGATTTGATCCCCCATCTGGGAGAAGAGATCCTGGTTGTGACCACGCACCCCCTTCCATTTCTTGGTGCCCTCTGAGGAATGGTCTGTAACCATCAGACTGAACCACATGGGCCAAGCATTCAATAGAGTTGCATCTGGACCTCCAAATTGTTGTTCAGACCATCAGCAAGGCAGCCTAAGGTCATAGACAATGCCCCAGATTTGGAGACAGAAAACCTAAGTCCAGGCCTGGACCTCACTGCCTTCCCTCTCTGAGCCTCAGTTTCCTCATCTGTAAAATGAGGATAAGAGGTCAAGCTCCTTCCCACATCAGTGTTTTGCACATTCTGTTCCCTGTTCTGGGAATGCTTTTCCCAGGCTCTCCTTACGGCCGGTTCCTTCCTGTCCTGGAAGTTTTCTCTCCAATGCCGTCTCCTCAGAGGTGCCTTCCCATCCAAAGTAAACTCCCCCCCAGTCACATCACATCACGGTGTCCTGTTGACTCCACCAGGCATTTGTCGCTACCCAGTTGTCTCTGCCCCCTCCTTGACTGTCCTGCTCTTCCAGAGGAGAGTGTGAGCACCATGAGGCGGGATCCTGGTCGCCCACCTCCCTCTGTGCCCAGCACTCGCACCAGGGCCACACGTACAGCACGTGCAAGGTGTCAAGGTCTGGACGAGCCTGTGTGAGCAAGGGGTCTGCACCTCGGACCTGGTGGGTCTCACCAAGCAGACCGCAGAGACGCCCACCCACACTCCCTAGGAAACCAAGAGCAGCAGTTTGGTGTAAAAAGCCTGAAATCACAAGATTCGGGATGCCTGTCAGAGTACAGTCTTGCTAGGAAATCAAAAGGTACAAATTGCCACCAAATTCAGAACCAGCAAGAGTCCCAGCTGATTCGCCAGACCAGATGTGTCTTCCCTCCACGTTGCTTACATCACCACATCTCCAGGAATCAGCTTTCAGCACAAGAACCAAGTCCAGGGCTCCACGCTCGGGCTTCAATTACATTTGGACACTAAGCTTAGCACCTAAAATGGAACTGAACTTCCCCATAGGTCCCAACTCCCCAGCTGCCCGAGAGCAACCATCGGCCGTCATTCAGACTGCGAGAGCAGGGTCTGCACTTTGTAGCACTCGGGCCCTAGGTGTGTCGCCTTCCCGCCCGGTGCCTCAACTTTCCTCATTGGTAAAATGGGGGTGATGCCACTGCATAAGGAGCTGCTTGAGAACCAGTTCATACAATAGCAGCTGCACACAGCAGGCAGGAATAAACACGACTTTGACCAGTATTCCTCACCGAGCCTCTGCGCAAGCCAGTTCACTTTCTGAGTCTCCTCTTCTCATCTGCACAGTGGGCACGGAAGTCCCTTCCTGCTCGGAAGGTTGCTGAGACAGTCAGTTTACGTCCTGCCGGAGAACGTGCCGGTTCCCCAGGGACATGTGGTCTGGCTCTCTCCTTGCAGACCTGAGGGGAATTAGAGAGGGGCTAATGAGGTTTTAAAAGCAATTTTTCTTTAAGCCAAAGCCATGGAGATGGCCCCTCTCCTGAACTTTTAATCAGAGCTATGAACTGAGAGCTAGGGGAGGTGTGGGGGATGTGCTATGAGAGTCATTGCCGTGGAGTATTGGAACGCAAGATGGAGCAGCGGCTGACGGTGCGGGCTCCCAGCCAGCCGGAGCAGCGGGGGAGAAAGGGAGGAAGGGCTGGGGCTCTGGGGGTTCTAGCTGCACAGCACCACACCTGGCCCAGATGGCACCCCTGTGCAAATCTGAAAATGACATCCCTTCCCCAAGACACTTTGCTGCCATTTTCTGCAAAATTGACATAATAAATATATAAATCTGCAATGACTATCACGTGAATAGTGCCTGGGGTTGTGCAGTGCACAACCTGTGTGATTGTACTCAGCAGCCCTGGGAGCCCACACACCCAGTAAAGCTTAAGGAAACCAGCTGAGCGCAGATACGTGGATTTAAAATGGTTACGAAACAGAACATGCGAAAGGACCTCAGCAGATGTGGAGAAATGGAACATTACTGGTGTACATTACTGGTGGGAATGTAAAACAACTCAGTCACTGTGGAAATAGTTTGGCACTTCCTCAAAAAGTTAAACACAGGGCCCGGGCTGGTGGCACAAGCGGTTGGGTGCGCGCGCTCTGCTGCGGCGGCCCGGGTTTCACCGGTTCGGATCCCGGGCGCGCACCAATGCACTGCTTGGCAAGCCATGCTGTGGCAGCGTCCCATATAAAGTGGAGGAAGATGAGCACAATGTTAGCCCAGGGCCAATCTTCCACAGCAAAAAAAGAGGAGGATTGGCAGATGTTAGCACAGGGCTGATCTTCCTCCCAAAAAAAAAAAGTTAAACATAGAAGTTCCACATAACCTAGCAATTCACTCTTAGGTATATACCCAGACAGAATTGAAACAAAAACTTGTACATGAATGTTCACCACAGCGTTGCTCACAATAGCTAAAAGGTAGCAATAGCCCAGATATGCATTAGCAGAAGAATGGATACGTAAAGTGTGGTTTATCCATACCAGGGCATATCAGTCAGTCAGAAAGACAGTGGAGCACTGACACACACTACACCATGGGTGAGCCTCGACAACATGATGCTAAATAACAGAAGCTGGTCACAAATAATCACAATTCCATGCATGTGAAATGTCCAGAATAAGCAAATCCACAGAGACAGAAAGCAGGCTAGTGACTGCCAGAGCCTGGGGAGAGGGGAAATAGGGAGTGACTGATGAAAGGGCACCAGGTCTCCTTCTCGGGGGATGAAATGTTTAGAAACTAGGTAAGGTAATGGTTGCACAGTATTGTGAATGTACTAAATTCTACTGAATTTAACACTTTTGAACAGTTAATTTATGTTACGTGAATGTCACCTCAATGTTTAAAATACCTCAGCAGTTACATTTAGGAAAAACCAACGAGGACAGAGAATAACACACGGACTGGGTACCCACCCCTTATGCTAGAAGGATACATAAGCTCTGGCAGGAACTTAGATCCCCCTGGGGAAAGGCGAGGAAGAAGGGGTGCAGAGGAACTTGACTCCAAAACTGGAGTCTTAGACCAGATATGACTGAGGTCCTTGGAACAGCCAGACTGGATCTTCCAGGGATCTGTGGAAATGGGATCTCGAGAGATAAGTTTGATTCTAGAGAAATAAGGGAGCACACGGCTGTGCACACCTGACTTCATAATCATGAACGTCACCGTCTGCACTTGGACTCGCATCCTGTTATCATTCCCATTGTATGGACAAGGACACCAAGGCCCGGGAGGCTAAACCACTTGCCCAGGGGACACAGCTAATACCTAATACGTGCAACTGGGCAGCCTAACCCCAGAGCCCCAGCCTGGACCCACTCCCTCTACCACCTCCCAAGTGAAGAGAGGTCATCAGGTTAAAGAGGCCACTGCAGTAAAGAAGCAGAGGGTTGGAATAGAATTCATGCTTGTGGGAATATGCAAAGCTTGAATCATGGCGATGATGATGGTCATGATGGTGATGGTGGTGATGGTGAAGGTGGTGATGATGCTTCTGCTGGTGGTGGTGATGGTGGTGATGCTGCTGATTACAAGGATGATGGTGGTGGTGGTGAGGATGATGATGATGATCATGGTGATGGTGGTGGTGGTGACGCTGCTGATGACAATGATGATGGTGGTGGTGGTGAGGATGATGATGATGATCATGGTGATGGTGATGGTGGTGATGATGATGATGGTGGTGGTGGTAGTGGTGATGGTGGTGGTGGTGATGATGATGATGATGGTGGTGGTGGTAGTGGTGATGGTGATGGTGGTGATGATGATGGGATGGTGATGGTGGAGATGATACTGCTGCTGATGATGATGGTAATTGTCTTAGCCAGGTCGGATGGCTATAACAAAATACCATAGACTGGGTGGCATAAACAACATACTTTTATTCCTCACAGTTCTGGAGGCTGAGAACTCCAAGATCAGGATGGCAGCATTATTGGGTTCTTGGTGAGGGCCCTCTTCCTGGCTTGTAGATGGCTACCTTCTTGCTGTGTCTTTGTTCGGCAGAGAGAAAAAGAGCTCTGGTCTCTCTTCCTCTTCTTATAGGGACACTAATCCCATCATGCGGTCTCCACTCTCACGACTTTCTCTAACCCTAATTACTTCCCACCTCCTGATACCACCACATTGGAGCTACAGCTTCAACATCTGAATTTGGGGGGGACAAATATTCAATCCATAACAGTGATAATGATGATGATGACGACAACGACAATGATAGAGATGGGGAGTAGTGTGCACAGCACAGGGTGGTTTTAATGATTTATTCGGGAAAAATATTTAAAACCCTTTGCATAATTTCTGGCATATGATAAAGCCCTCAGGGAATGCCAGCCATTGTGACAGTTGTTGCTATTGTTATAAACTTCTGGTTTTAAATCTGACTTTCTAAGCAATTTTAAGTAGATTTGTAGGCATCCCTCAACCTGTGACCTATATGAAGACTCTTCAGGTTACAGAAAACAAAGGCCCATTGCAAGCTGGCTCATGCCCTTCAGGGAATTCACTGCTTCTCCTAATAGAGAGTCTGTGCTGCAGTTCACATGGACCAGGAGGCTCAGCAGTGTCTCCTGGTCCTGGTCTCTCTCCTTCCCTCCGCTGTTTTCCAGTGTGCTGGTTTCATTTTGAGTAGGTTCTTCTATGGGAGTGGCAAGGAGCATCGGGCAGCCTCATGTTCAAATCCTCATAGCTTGGCAATCCAAAGATAGAGGGAGTGTCTCCTTTGCCATGTTCCAACAGAAGACCCCCTCACTGAGGGCTCTCAGCAGACTCGTGTGGGTCACAAGACATCAACTCAATCACTGTGGTCAGAAAGGTTGGAGCATTCTCACAGCTGAACCTGGGTCTCGTGACATGGGATCCAGGTGGACCAGGGGTGGAGGGAAGGGATTCCTTGAAGAGGAACGAAGGAGAGATGGATGCAGAGTGGGCAAGATCAGCAGATGACCACTGCATGCCCATGACATTGAGAGACCCAGGCATGGACAAGCCTGCTCATTAGGGGAAGACATCTATTCAACTAGTATTTATGGAGGGCTTGCAATACTCCAAGCAAGCCTGCGAGCTGACAATTTCCTGTAGGAGACCCACACAGAGCTGGAGAAACTGTGCTTCTTACCCAGCCTCCAGGAGAGAGGCTGGGGTCCACTGCAGCATTGGATGAGAGAAGACACTCCCTCCTTGGTTCTTCCAGTACAAGAACAATGGGCTAACAATGACGAGAAGGAGCAGCCCAATGGGAGGGAGCCCACCCACAGGCTTCCTGTAGGGGTGGTGAACACTGGGTGGCCTGAAGGCAAGGTATGCTGGGGTGAGTCTGGTTACTCAGAAAGGCCCAGAGCCAGTAAACCATGGGGTCAAAGTTTGGCCCCCAAGAGCCACTGGGTTGAGTTCATTCTTCTCAACTGATGTCATGAGGCATCTTCTGGAGGAGGAAGGAAACGATTTCCCCAGGGATGCACATAAAGATGATCCAGAGGGTGTTTCTGGAACTAGGCAGATGACAGGTGCTGCAGGACTGACAGTGGTACGTGTGAGAGAGAGTGTGTGTGTGGGTGAGTGTGTGTGCTGTAGGAGGAGAAAGAGAGTGTGTGAGAGTGTGTGTGTCGGGTTGCATGAGCAGGAAGAGAGAGAGTGCAGAGACTTCAACATGTCTCAGCAACTAATCCCCTGACACCAGTTATGATAATAGGAAACCTTCACTGAGCGCATCTCACGTGTTGGGCTCGAGGCCGAATGCTCCCCATAGCTCATCTCCTCCACCCTCAGTTCAGCCGTACGCAGGAGGTACAAACTAACACAGTTGCCATTTTTCAGAGGAGGGGACGGCGGCTCAGAGAAGTTGACTGACTGACACGGCCAACATCACAGTCCGGGACTCAGACCCAGACCTGCCTGATTCCCAAACTGCAACCCTGCCCCCAGAGCCCGCGCCCCCCCTACCCTGACAAATGACCATCCAGCCTCCCTGTCCAGGATTAGGAAACTCACGGAACCTGAAGAACACAACCCTCCAGGCCAGGGGGTGCAAACTGGGGACGGTGGGGCTGGGTTCACTCCTCACATGGGTTTTGTTTGGCCAAACCTTGTTTTGTAAAAATTTGGATTTGATTATCTTCAGGCAGCTCGTCACAGTCTCACCATGCCATGTCTCCTTACACCCCAAATTCCAATTATGGACATTACCTGCCGCCTACAATAGGCATCTGAGTGCATGACCGGCTGTAGACGGTCTGACTGTCAGACGGCTCTCTGTCCAGTGAGCTGTGACCCCGGCGCTCCTTGATTGTGCTCTCCTGTCTGTGCACAGAAGCCGTGCAGTCCGTCTCCCACGATGGGGAGGAGCATGGCGGTGACAGTGAGAAAGGTGATGACGATGAGGATGGTGGTGAGGACGATGATGTTGAAGAAAAAATTATTCATGACCCTTGTTAAAATGGTAAGGCAGAATTTATTCAGGACTCTCACAATAAGTATAGGGCCTGCTGCAATGAGATTTTGCAGGAGGAAAGAGAGATTGCGTTCAACTCGGAATCAACAGGAAAAGTGAGAATTTATAGCCAAGGAGCAGGTGGGGGTCCGTGGATGGAAAATTAATAGGAAGAAACCTCAGGGGTGAGGGAGGGTTTTGGCGTAACTGACCGAATAGGATTCTTCTGCAGGCAGGCCAGGTGGTCAGCTCAGCAGGGGAGAGTGGGGATGAGGACTCTGGCCATAGATAGAGGCCGTCAGATATCGAGGGTGGGGGATTCTGATTAAACTGACTTAGCAGAGTTCTTGCTAAAATTGGGCTCTTGAGGACAAGGCCCAAAGACAGAGCCTAGAGTTTGGTCGAGGGAGAGTGGTTAAGCGGTTACGTCACTGGCCCAAGTCCCACCACCGGAGAACGCCTGTGATTCCACCCTCGACACGTCTGCCGTCGTGCGGCCCCACACTGCTAGCATCCGCTCATCACATCTAGAGCACACAAAGACAGCTTTTGGTTGTGGCTTTATTTCAGGTATAAAGATGTCTCTTTGAAATTTTGGAACTATTCGTGGCCCCTTCTTTATCACCTTCACAGAGCTCCCAGAGTCCTAGTGCACAGTTAGGAAGCGCTGGTCCAGAATAAAACTGTGTTCAGTTTGCCAGCTGCGGGGAGTGCCGTCAGCTAGCTGTCAGCCCCTTTGGGGTCTGTCTCCACTGTGGAGAGCTGCCTGGCCCAAGCCAGCCCTTCCTGGGGTGTGGCTATAATGACATTTAGGTCCATGTGGACACACTGACGAATCTTCACGCCAAGTGCCCCATCAGACTGGCCCAGGCTTTATCAGGCCTCATGGCAGTTCGACTTCTCCCTCTACCCAATCCTGCTTCCTCTGCCTTCCCTTCAAAAGTCTTAATCCCGCCCCCTCCAAAAAAAAATCATGTACCCAAACTCTGTCTCGGTATCTAGTTCCAGAGAGCCAACCTGTGACAGAGGCAGGAGAGGATTTTGACCTTTCCCCGTCAGTTACACAATCGCAAGGCTGGGGGTCATGGGCACATCTGCTAGACACTCCAGACCTACATCAGAAACCCTCAGTCTCTGACTCAGAGCAGTGGGCCGAGGATGGAGACGAAAGGGAGGGAGGGAAGGAGGGAGGGAAGGAGGAAGGGAAGGAGGAAGGGAAGGAGGGAGGGAAGGAGCCAACACCTTTCTGACTGCCCGTTACCCTCCTGGCTGAACACACTGTGGGAAATCAGAGTCTATCATTCCTTTCCCCAACAGAAAAGGAAGTGCCTTCAAGACCAGGAAAAGGCATTAACGCCCAGATCTTTAACACCACGCCTGGCAGCCAGGCAGCTTTCAGCAAGTCACGGCTCTGTTCGTCCCACCATGAGGGGTTCTCCAGATTTATTCCCATCGCTCAACAGAGACAAATCAGACTTGAAGTCTCCTATCTAGAAAGTTTCACTGAGAACGATTGTGTTCTTGCACAGACAACTCTGTCTGCAGGGGTGAGGTGGGGAGGCCAGCCCTCTGTCGTGGGACCTGATTTCCAAGTCCCTGTTGCTGCTGTATCAACAAATCCCACTTTGTTTGGTAGCAACGAGACCCCTATCCTTTCCCTTGTTAATTTGCTCACTGGAGGCTTGGCATAAAAGGCCTTTAGCTTGGAGAACCTGCCTACACTGCTGGTGGGAACGCAAACTGGTACAGCCACTATGGAAAATAGTATAGAGATTTCTCAAAAAATTAAAAATAGAAATACCATATGATCCAGCTATCCCAATACTGGGTATTTATCCAAGGAACTTGAAATCAACAATTCAAAGAGATTTATGCACCAGTATGTTCACTGCAGCATTATTCACAATAGCCAAGATGTGGAAGCCAAGTGCCCATCAACTGATGAATGGATAAAGAAGATGTGGTGTATATTCACAATGGAATACTACTCAGCCATCAAAAAAGACAAAATCGTCCCATTTGCAACAACATGGATGGTCCTTGAGGGTATTATGTTAAGCGAAATAAGCCAGACAGAAAAAGACAAACACCTCATGATCTCACTCATATGTGGAGGATAAACAAACAGATGGATAAAGAAAACAGATTAGTAGTTACCAGAAGAGAAGGGGGCTGGTGGGTGTGTGAAAGGGGTAAGGGGGCATATATATATGGTGATGGATAAAAACTAGACTATTGGTGGTGAGCATGCTGCAGTCTATACAGAAACTGATAAATAATAATGTACACCTGAAATTACACAATGTTATAAACCATTATGACCTCCATAAAATTTTAAAAATTAAAAAAAAAGACCTTTAGCTTTAAAGCTCTCTGATGAAAGAGGAAAACGTCCTAAGTCCCCAGTGGCCTTGAGGCCCTGTGTCCTCTGCAGAGAGTGAATGACACAGCCACTGTCAGCCCCAAAAGGGGGTTTCAGACAGGATGGCCCATGCTCCTGGGGCCGGACGGGGGTGGGGGAAGGTGGGCGTGGCCCCTCCAACAGGTGAGGGTCACGTGAGAAGTGAGAGGCGGTTTTGCAGGCCCCGAACCACGTTTCCCGCGTTCCAAGGAGAGGACCATCCACAGCAACATTCCAGCCATAATCCAGAGGCCCTGGAGCCCTCCCTGGGCGTCTCCTTGGGCAGGAGTCACGGCTGCTAAGGGGGGCATTTCAGATTGCAGAAAATTGAAACCTATCAGGGGTACACACACACGACCAATTCACGCCTCGTCTTCCCTTCTGTGTGTCAGCCGGAGAGGGTAGGTGGGAAGGTGACTTTGAAGGTTGGAGGAGAACTGACCTGAGAACGCAGTGAGCAAGCATCTTAAACACCACAGAGAGCCTCTGGAAACTGATTGGAACCATTTGTGTGGTCGACAAGAATGAGGGCGGCAGAGAACCGCGCAGCCAGGACAATATCTGCTCTGTTCTGAGGCCTGGAACAGATGCCAGCGTTCCTTCTGACTTTACAGCTTTTTCTTGGCTTGTGTGGGTGAAAGAGGCTGATTAAAAATGGGGCCCGCACTGGACGTCGAACAGCCTGCCAGAATGTGGCACAAGACGTGGTGGGCCAGGGCTGGAATCCTCGCTGGCTCAGGCCGCCACTGAACACATGCCTCGGGCAGCCGCTGTCAGCCTCCAAGGCCCAAGGGCTCCCAGGGAGGCTCCCTCACTCCCTCTCGGACCTTCTTTCCTGCCCCCATGCCAGAAGCTAGGCCCAGGCTAAGAAGCAGAACTACACCAACACCCCTCTGCCTTCCTCCAACTAATAAAATCCCCCAGAAATGGATGGAAAGACATCCATCCCCTCCAAACCCATTTCTTCCTGTAGCGGTGTCTTAGGTAAAACCCAGTAAGCCCAGGGCGTTGAGTTTCATTGGGCAAGTCACTGTGTGGTCTGTTCTGAGAGCCAAGATTTTCCAACCATACATTTCAGCGGCGGTTACTCAAGTTTGGGTAAGAAAACACTTACCCAATTTCCGAGCAGACGGTGAACCACGGGGCCTGTAACAGATACGGAGAGACAAAGCCAGTGTTTCCCGGCAGCACTCGGCTGCCCGGCCCGGAGCGCACGTCTGCGGGGCTGATATGGGGTGCAGCTGTGCCTGCCAATTAGCCTCCGGCCCCTTCAGTGGGAGAGGGGCAAGTTTCCCCAGGTGCGATTCAGAGAATTTCACACGGTGCCCACTCCCCTGCCAGAGGGATTGAGGCTCACGGGAGGAAGCTGGAATGTGGATTGGAAAATGAAAATACTCTGTTAATGAGGAGCCAGAAAAGACTGGAAATGCCACAGTCGGAAGGGGTCTTGGAGAGGGGCGAACTCAGGTCTTGGGGGCTCAGTGGCCTCATCCATAAAACGTGGGAGCGAGGGTGGAGGGAGGTGACTGAGGCCAGCCATCCAAGGCCACCCAAGGTGTTAGTGGCTCAGCTGGGCTCAAACCCCTGACCCCAATCCAGGGCTCTTTCCACCACAGCATGTTCCCCATCCAGAATGGAGCCCAGTACAGAGCTATTCAGCAGAAGGCAGCAGCCCTGGAAGTATTTGTTTTGCTCCACCCAGCAGGGAATTCTCCAGACAAGAGGATCATCTAACCTTCCTTTCACACAAACTGATGGATCTGACCCCGAGCCACTTCTGGTTGAGGCTCCTTCATTCATTCCACAGCATTCTGAGCTGTTCCATGTTGTGTGTGTGTGTGTGTGTGTGTGTGTGTGTGTGTGTGTGCATGTGCTTCTCCTGTTCTGGGCTCTAGGGATACAAGGACGACCAAGGCATCACCCTCACCCTACAAAAGTTCCAACCCAGCTGAGGAGGCAGATGCAGAGCAAACAGTCGGGGGTGGTGTGATCAGCAGGACAGTGATCCTCACTTTCCACAGACTGCCAGTTCCCTGAGGATGGAACAATAAGTTCTCTCCACCCCAAAGCTCAGTGCTGAGCAGACAACTGATAGCAACACATGTTGGAGGCTTGTTGTTGATTAACTGATTGGTTGGTGGTTGGTTCACTAATTATTGGTTGGTTCTTATTGGTTAGGTGAGTGGTTGTTCACTAGCTGGTTGGTTGGTTGGATGGATGGATGGTTAGCTGGTTGACTAATTATTGGTTGGTTGTTATTGGTTGAATGGTGGTTGTTTATTGGTTGGTTGGTTGGCTGGATAGATAGTTGATTGACTAATTATTGGTTGGTTGCTATTGCTCGAGTGGTGGTTGTTGGTTGGTTGGTTGGTTGGTTGGTTGGATAGATAGTTATCGACTAATTATTGGTTGGTTGTTATTGGTCGAGTGGTGGTTGTTTATTGGTTGGTTGGTTGGTTGGATGGACAGTTGATTGACTAATTATTGGTTGGTTGTTATTGGTTGGGTGGATGGTTGTTCATTTGTTGGTTGGTTAGCTGATTGGTTGGCTGGTTGAAAACAAAACACAGCATGGTGTCCTAAGGGGAACATGGACTTTGGGTCAAAGAGCATGGATCCCACTCCCAATTCTGCCATTTCCAAATTTTGTGACCTAGAGAAAGTCCCTTTTTATTGACATTTCCAAGCCACAAGTTCCTCATCTGTAAAGTAGAGACAATGCTACCTACTTTGCGGTTATCATATGTAAAGTGACTAGAACATCGATGGTACTCAGCAAGCGGAAGCTATTATCATTACCATTATTCAGCGTGGAAATGAAGGAGTAGATTCCGTAACTTGTTAGGTGTCTTTCCCACAACCCCCAACATGACGTCACTTCAAAATTTTGCTCAGCCTATGTGACGAGTGATGAGCCTGATGATGAATCCAGAAAGAAACAGGGCTCATCACAGCCGTTGCATAATGAGAGACAACCTGTAACTTAGAAAGTGTACAGAACCCTTCAAGGAGTTTCAAACCCCATTGGCATTCAAGGATCCCCTCTCTTGGCCATTTGGGATTAAAAGCCAGCACCAAGCACAAGCAGCTGAGGGAGAGAAGGTTCCCCAAAGCCCACCTACACATGCCTTACAAGCATCCGAAACACTCTACAGTCTGCAAAGCACACACACATCTCTTATGTCATGTGACCCTCAATATACTCCTGGAAGGCAGGCAAAGCTCAATTAGTCACCCCATTCTACAGATGAGGAAACTGAAGCTCAGCCAGGTAGAGTTACTCCAACAAGTCACACAGCAGAACCCAAGAGAAGTCCTATGCCTTTTCTGCACTTGGGCACATGATTAAGGTCTTAGAGCACAAACATGTATTGAGCAGGAATCCTTGGTCCCAAAACATCTCTGAAGTTGATGTTCCAATTTGAAATCCAAAACAGATGCTTTTGTCAACAAGCTCTCTGAGGACAATCCACTACTCAAACACGGAAAAGTTCTAAACCATCATTCTTTTAAATGTCCCACGAAAATTCCAAAGAGCTATAAATGAAAAATAAACATCTGGATATTAACATTCAGTCAAACATCATACAATTCTGGAAAACACCAGGATAACTAGATTCCATTCAAATGACACCAGCTCAGCTCCCATCACACGTATGCCCAGAGACCCATGTCTGACCTCATCTCTCAAGGATTCTGGGAAGGTGGCATAGCTTCCTTCTTTTTCCTGGTCATTTCTGGCTCCAAGCTCTTGTTTGCACTGAAGATTTCCACTTATGCACCATGTCACCATCCCACATGTGACCATCCCTGTTCTGTTGACCTAGTAGGTTAGACTCAGTGAAAAAGAAAATTAGTGAATTAGAAGATAGAGCTAAAAGATCATATAGAATACAACACACAGAACTTAAGAGACGGAAACATGAAGGAGAGTTGACATGGAAGACAGAATGAGAAGCTTCAATAAATATTTAATGAGATTCCTACAGAAGAAAATAGAGAATGCGAGAGAAGTACTTTTAGGTGAAATAACACCTAAAATTTTTCTAAAATCAAACAAGGACGTGAATATTCAGACTGAAGGAGCATACTGATTCACAAGGAGCTTGGGATGGATGGATGGATGGATGGATGGATGGATGGATGGATGGATGAATAATCTAGTGGTGGACTGAAATAATCACATATCCGTGAAAAGACTCCCTTAGCTTAAAATCAAGCAATAAATTCCTAACTCACCTTTCTGCCCAGTTCATCTCTCGGAAGATGGAAAGAGATCTAATGCTCTGAAAATCGTTCTAACAAAAAAGAACTAAAGGACTTCTTGGAGATGTGGCAATGTAGGAATTCTATTACAAAGTAACAAAAATTAAATCCCCTACCTCACCTCATAGACAAAAATAAATTCCACATGTATTATTTTATTTTATTTTATTAATTTATTTTTTTTTGTGATGAAGATCAGCCCTGAGCTAACATCCATGCTAATCCTCCTCTTTTTGCTGAGGAAGACCGGCTCTGAGCTAACATCTATTGCCAATCCTCCTCCTCTTTTTCCCCAAAGCCCCAGTAGATAGCTGTATGTCATAGTTGCACATCCTTCTAGTTGCTGTATGTGGGACACCGCCTCAGCATGGCCAGAGAAGCGGTGCATCAGTGCGCGCCCAGGATCCGAACCTGGGCCACCAGTAGCAGAGCGTGCACTTAACTGCCAAGCCACAGGGCAGGCCCCTCCACATGTATTAAATAGCTAAATATGAAAAGCAAAATATTACAACATTTGGAAGGAAATATAGAATAGCTTTATGAATTTTGAGAAGAATTTCTTAAACAAGAGGTAAAGATACAAATCATAAAGAAAAAGTTGGTAAATTTGGTGATGATGGAGTGGGTGCAAGGCTGAGTCCAAGTGAACAACTCATCCATGGTTGGATTTCAGTGATAAGCAGAAAAAATATTTAGGAGTGGCTGAGTTCCTTCAGATCATCCTAGAAGGCAATAATCTATTCAGTCAAAGTATCCAGATCAGCAAGGAACACTTATCTTCATCATCATCACATCATCATCATGGTCACCATCACCATCATCATCATCACCATCACCACCATCATTACCATCATCATCATCATCACCATCACCATCATCATATCACCACCATCATCAACACCATCACCATCATCACCATCACCATCATCATCATCACCATCACCACCATCATTACCATCATCATCATCATCACCATCACTATCATCATATCACCACCATCATCAACACCATCACCATCATCACCATCACCATCATCATCATCACCATCATCACCATCATCATCACCACTATCATCACCATCATCATCATCACCACCACCACATCACCATCATCATCATCATCATCACCACCATCACCACCATCATCACCACCACCACCATCATCACCATCATCATCATCATCATCACCATCACCACCATCATCATCATCATCACCACCACCACCAACACCATCATCACCATCATCATCACCACTATCATCACCATCATCATCACCATCACCATCATCACCACCATCATCATCACCATCACCACCATCATCACCACCATCATCATCATCATCACCATCACCACCATCATCACCATCACCATCATCACCATCATCACCATTATCATCACCGTCATCATCACCATCATCACCACCATCACCACAATCACCACCATCATCATCATTACCACCACCATCATCATCACCACCACCACCATCATCATCATCATCATCACCATCACCACCATCATCACCACTATCATCACCATCATCATCATCATCACCATCACCATCATCATCATCATCACCACCATCACCATCATCATCACCACTATCATCACCATCATCATCATCATCACCATCACCATCATCACCACCATCATCATCATCACCATCACCACCATCATCACGATCATCACCACCATCAGCATCATCACCGTCATCACCATCATCACCGTCATCAAGATTATCATCGTCATCACCATCACCATCATCATCACCATTATCATCAACAACTAACGCATACTGAGCACTGACCATACAAATTTAATCTTACACATTCTATCTGCATTTGCTCATTTAATTCTTATGAAAACCCTCAGAGGCATAAGTAAAATTATCGTTCCCATTTTGTAGATGAGAAAGCTGAGGCTCAGAGAGGTTATGAGACCTACCCCTTGTCCCACAGCTGGGAAAGCATGAGTTTGATGCCAGGGCTGGCACATGTCCATGTCCTGTGTCCTGCCTCTTTCAGTCATGGTTCACAGCTGTCATGCTGAGTTCTCCAAGTGTCTTCAACCTGCCACCTTAAAGTCTGTCCTCTTCTTGCAGGGGCCGAAATATATTCATCCATACATTTCAGAGTTTGTTAAGACCTACTAGGTCCTGGGGGTTCTGCAGGAACCCAGTGATGTTGAGTTCAATTTCACATGGCTCATTTCATAGACTGATGGGAAATACCAGGGCAAACATAAACACACATACGGAATATTTTCCAGGATTCCATCATATGAACATTGATCTGAGGGCGTTGGGCCTAATGGAAAGTGAAAGATCCACGCCGGAGCCGGCAGGAGTGAATAAACCCTCTCTCCAGCTCCCAGGTTTGCTGGAGAAAACTGTTTTTGCAGGTGGGAAAATGACTACATTTCAATCAGGATCAAATTCCAGAGGCTTTGCCAGGGCTCACAAGTGCCCACATGGTACAGAGCCCTGGCCTGGCCAACTTCCTGCTCATAACCTATTTCTACAGCTCTTAGGATATTCAAAAAAAATACAAGATGAACTCAGCTGAAACCCAAATGAATGGATTCGTTCCCATTTTAATGCCATTTGAGGGTGTTTTATAGCCTGCACTGTGTATCTTTTACACATCTATTTTTAAATAACGTAAACCTAATGATCATGATAGAATATATAAAATCCTTTATGAAATTCCATCTACAAAATTACAGCAAGATCTAGGCAAATAAATTGTGCAGCCAATGCTGTTAGGCAGTGATGGTGGGGCCCGAACTGTACTGACTTACTCTCTTTTGAACACGGAGCACGAGCTAAGAGATCTTGGTCTTGTTCCTGCAGGCTGCCTCAATTGTCAACCCACCTCCTCCGTGAAAATGCAGGAAGCTACAGGTGACCAGATGCAGCGGAGTGACGAGGGGTCAGCTCACATTCGCAGCACAACCCTTCTGTGAGAAAGGCCTTCGGCCACTTTAAAAACCAGCTAACACCTACTGTAGGCCAGGTGCTGTTCTAGGCGCTGACATATATTAATTCATCTAAGACTCGTCACAGCCCTGTGAGGTGGGTACTGTCAATGTCACTATTTTACAGATGTGGAAATGGAGGCACAGAGAGGTTAAGCAAGTTGCCCAAAGATGCACAGCTAGTAGGTGGCAGGGCTGGAATTCGAACCCAGGCCTGGCTGATCCCTGGCTCTGATCCCTGCTCTCAACCACCATGCTCCCTGCCTCTTGTGGATGCCTGCTAGCGAGGTCGTACTTGACTGTAGGTACTTTGCCACCAGACAGAGAGATAATGTAACGATCCCAGTTTCCCCATTAGAATACAGATCCCCTCCCTCCAGATGAAGTAGGCAGTGACTCCATCCAATAACTACTAGCCACTACTAGCCCATACAGAACTTTGGTGTGAGTTAGAAAAAGGCGCCCCTTCTTCAATCTGTCAGAAAATGGCCATAATATACTTTTCGTTGGAACAAGTCACTTTATTACCATCTGCTGGAAAAGTGTCATAATAAGCCCCCACATCTATGGTATCCGTGAATGGACCCCTTAGGGTTGTTCAGTGCACTACCTGAGCAACTGTACGCAGTAGCCCTACCCTCCATCCTCAGCCAAGTCAAAACAAATGCATTTTGGACAGTGTCCCTACAAAACCAGATGGCAATAGAGCTGAGAGGCTAGGAGTGTGGCCCCTGGGGTCACAGCTCAAACAGTCATTGTTAGGATTCAGCCAGGCAATACAATTAAAATGTTTCTAAAACTGCTCAGCAAATGCTAGTTATTGCTCTCATCAGTCCATTCAAAACACCCATCCTCTTTCTCATCATCAGTTGCAGCCTCCAGACAGCGATAGAAAGGCTGGAAATTTCTCCTCCGGCAAGAATTCCTCCACCCAGACAATCAGTGCTTCAAAAAGCTTGCTCCTCAGAGAGGCTCTCCTCTAAGGTTCCTTATGTGTATTGCTATACCTTCATCAACAAGTTACTTCCCCATGTCCCCTTCATGGAAAGGCTGGGCTGTTGACGAGGAAAGTGGCCCAGCAGCTGCTCTGACTCTTTACCTCCCTGAGTACCGTGGGCAGACGCAGGATCCCGCCAGTCCTCCAGGCAACTCTCTGAGGGAGGTATTTTTATCCCCATTTTACAGATAAGAAAACTGAGGCTTGGACTGGGGAGGTGCTGGCACAGGTCACACACCCTGTAAGGAGCAGAGCTGACGATGCCTACCTGATGCATTTGGACTTCATAGCTCTTGTTCTCAACCAAGGAGGTAATGCAGCCAAAATAAAACCATGTTGTAAATTTTATAGATAGAGCTGACAGCAGTCAGGGCACTGCCATGAAGCACGCAACAGCAGATGAAGACAGCAGCCCTCTCTGGACAGAAACCACTCCGACTTCCCTTTGAGAGAAGTAACGAGAACCAGAACAGCTGCTCATCATTCACAGCATTTGGTTTCTCGTGGAAACAGCCTAGAACTCAGGTGCTCTGAGCATCTGAACACCTTCTCAGCTCAAAGTGCCGGCAGAAGGGTGGTCGTGTGTACAGGGCAACATGTGTTTCCACTTACTGTTTTCCCCTGTCAGCAGGACCCCATCACCTCTCTGTTAATGACAGCTTTGTTGAGATCTAATCCACACTATGCTGGAATTTTTGTAGCTGTTCTCTCATTTAACTCATATCACCTTTCCATTGCACAGATTTGAAAACTGAGACTCAGAGGGGTCAATGTTCCCAGGGCCCCCAGCCACTCCATGGCAGAAGTGGGACTTGAACTGGATCTGCCTGAGCCCAGCTCCAGAGATCCTCCCTCCCTCTTCCCCACATTTTTCCTGCAAAGCAGAAGGAGGCTGGTGGGCGCGGGGATGGCACTGCCCTTTCGTCACTGCGCTCCGGTGTATTTAGAGACAGCCCCACGCTGCACTGCTGTTTGGTTTACACAAACTCAAACGCGTGCGGTTGATCCCTTCGCCCATGCGCATCCTTGGGCTGGAGACGGGCCCGCATCCAGGGAACTCCTCGGAACAAGCATTACACAAATAAACTTTTGTCCTAAATTTCCCTGTGATTCATGGAGCTACTGAGACAGCACACCAATATTTTTGTAATTTTTTAAATCTCACAAAAGAAAATGAGTGTACAACAAAAGCCTCCACGGTTTTCAGCTGCATCCTCATCCTCCTCTTGCCAAATTTCTGAATAGATTGGCCCCGATACCGGCGCCCGGGAGGGACCGGTCTGCAGAAGAACGCTCGTCATGACACTTTATTCTGAAAGAGGATGCGAGCCAGTGAAAAGGAGTTGA
Organism: Ceratotherium simum simum; assembly: GCF_057802395.1. NCBI lineage: Eukaryota > Metazoa > Chordata > Mammalia > Perissodactyla > Rhinocerotidae > Ceratotherium > Ceratotherium simum. The sequence continues at coordinate 3,294,035 of NC_141929.1, read as the reverse complement.
AAATAAGGGAGACGGAAGCTCTCGGCAAACATCCTTCCATCGGAAACCTGAGACCAGCAGTGGGTCACATACAAATCGTTACTAAAACCAGTAAAACACCATTAATTTACAATAACTTAATTCAATGCCTTAAAGCCAGTTAATTTATTTTACAATAAAGTAAGGCCAGGAAAATACCGTTAAAACCACAAAATTCATTACCTTTAGCATAATTATAAGACAACTGGACTATGGTCTAGAGAGTGTCCTCCAGTGACAAGATCACAGACTAGGAAGGTGAGGACCCAGGTCCCCATCCCAGAACCACTCACTGGCTGAGGGTCCTGGCCGACTCATGCATCAGTTTTCTTGTGGGTAAAGGTGGAACTTGGGGTAGTCCCTGAGGCTGCGTAAACGGCATAGCATTCTTCAGATACGTGTTGTTGTCATTAGAGGATACTGTGATGTTTAAAACCTTCCTTCGCCAATCCTAATGAATGCGGGAGCATGGAGTCCACAGACAGCAGAAGGGTTTCCACTCAAGTTTACTGATTAGAAATGGAGAACTGTGTTAAGAAGGATTCTGAGGCTAAATCTCAGGTCAGTGGGATGGAACTCTGAGATCCATCAGCAATGTCTGCCACGGTTGAGGGGCAGGGCACCTGGATTAAACAAATGATGTAAATACCCCATAAAAAACAACACATGATCGCCCTCCCAAAACGATGAGGTTATTTTCTTTATAAAAGTCTCCAAAAAGTGAGACCTTTGGTAACATATTCCAGGCATTAGCCATTCTCCACAGGAAATGTTCTCTAAACAGGTTTAACTCTTGTGAATTTTCCAAGGAAGTCCCAAATTCCATCCTTCTCTACTCCGGACCTGATACCCTAACGGAACAGGCGGTTTCCACTTTCTCAGGCCTCGTACTTTTCCAAACAGGACACAGAGATGAGCGGTCTTCAAAGAATTTTTCATCTTCATACAAAAAGGCAGATTTTCCCATCTGCCTGGAGGTTGCTTTTGGGCCACGGCCATGGGAATCGAAGAGAGCATTGCGACATTCCAATGAGTCCTCCGACATAATGACTTCACCCTCGCCAGCAAGGAGGGACCCCCACTCTGCACCTCGCAGACGGTTCAGCTCCACTCTCGGCCCCAAGACCTGCTCCTGCGCGTGGTGCTGGCGCTGCTCAGAAGGCCCGCATCTGCTGCCCTGGCCACTCCCGCTCCCCATCGCCAAGGGCTGCGGTGCCAGCCCCTGGTCGAGAGCTGGATGGTGGAGCTCTGGCTGTGTTTGTTGAAACTGGGCTGGAGAAACGGCCCCGCAGCCAAGACTGCCTGGAATGTGCGCGAGCACCGTGCGGACGGCTCTGTCAGCACGCTCAGGGAGCTGGCAGGCAGGCTGGGACGCGGCCCGGGGCTGGACCAGCGCGGCTCGCCTAGGAACACGCCGTCGGGGAGGGGAACTGAGGGACTGCCACCAGGACAGAGGTCCCTCGGTGTGGACGCTGCCCTCTCCCCGCTTGCAATGCGAGGCCCTAATTCCCTTGACCGAGGAGAAAATCCAGTAGGAAACGTTGATTTTCTCATTTGACAGCTAGGGCTTTTTCCAAGGGGAAAGCTGAATGGTGCTGACTTGCTGTAGACTGCTCGCTTATCTTCTTCGTTTCAAAGGCACACTCTCTAGACACCTCCATCTTAAAATAACAACAAAACAACACTAGTAATACTGAAAGAAGTTCCCACTGATGGAGCACTGACTAGAGAGAGAGTGTGCCTTAGGGAGTGATATTCAAAATTCTGAGCAAACCGCAAGCCACAGGCACACTGGAACAGGTCTCAGAAGCCCCCACTCAGCCAGCTTACTTTCAGTGGCTGGATCCCGAGGAGGACGGGAGGGGTGGTCCTGGGGCCGTGGTGTGGGCAATAGGAGGGTGCTTGGGGCCTCCAGGCAGTGGGTATTCAGGAAGGGGTGTGGCAAGATTTCAATATTTAACTGCAGTCCTGGCCTCGGTGCCTTGGACCTGTGTGTCAGCCCCCCTGAGAAGCACCTGTGCAAGGTAGTCTCCTAAATCCCCCCAAACAGTTCCACCCCACCCTGTGCGCACAGGCCGTCCCCCCGTGAGAGCTGAAGCTTGTGCCCCGGTCCCCTAAATCTGCTGGGCCTGTGACTGCTTGACCAGCAGGATGTGGAAGAGGTGACATCAGGGTCTCGGAGCCCAGGTATCGGGAAGGCCTGGCCCGTGGAGCCCTGAGTCTCCTGTAGGAAATCCAGGCCGCCTTGCTGGGGGAAGGCGGTGTGAAGAGACGCGGGAGAACGAAACACGTGTGGAGGAGCTAGCCACACTGCCAGTCTGGCCAGAGCCCCAGCTGCCACCTCGGGGCAATCACATGCAAGACCCCAGCAAGACAGTGGCAGAACCGCCCCGCTGAGCCACAGGCGGCCCACGGAATCATGAGACTCAACAAAGGTTGTTGTTTTAAGCCCCCAGGTTTGGCGACAATTTGTCACACAGCACTGGATGACCAGAACGGCACCTGACAGACATTCTCTTATTTATTTGTTATCTCTGTGAGGCGGGCGTAATTGTACCCATTTTGCAGACTCCAAGAGGTTGAGGAATTTGTCTAAAACCACACTAAATACTCGGGACCAGCTCGGCTGGTCCTTTGAGCCCTAAACCCTCCTAATTGACAGACGGACTCGCAAGGTCCTCTCAAGCCCTCACTCTCAGCCCCCACCCTTCACTGAACCGCTCAGTGTCTCCGGAAAAGATCTGCATGTCCCGTGATTTCTGCTCATGACCTTCTCGGTGTTCCCATCCTGCCCGTCAGGGTGTCCCGGCCCTGGGCGAGCCCTCCGTGCCGTCAGAACCAGCAAGCCCAACGCCGGCCCAGGCACAGCCTCCCTCCCTCTCGGCCCCGCCCGAGTGCCTTCTCCTGGGAGAGCCGCCCAGCCCGCGACGCGCTCCAGGGTATGTTTAGCCACTGGGAGGCTTCTCAGGACGGCACTGTTGATCCTGGACCCCGACCCGGCCCGAGTGGAAGGGCCATCGTGCGGTTTTCCCACTGCCCACTCTTCGTGTTTTGCACACTCACTCCTCAGGTTCCCCTGAGAAACCGAGACGTTGTATAACATTTATGAGCTTTATTCCTGTCGGTGCTAACGGAACTGGAAAAAAAATTCTCATTTCTTTTTCCCACTGGAAAATACTTTTCCATATTTTTCTGTCTTTGTTATGAAATCTCCCCACTTATGTTAGTTAATTATTCAAAACAAAACTGCCCAGTGAGACTGAATTCATCCCACCAGAGGGTCAAGTATTTTTATTCCTGTTGTGCAGCAGTTCCTGCCTCCCCCAGCTGTCCCCTCGGCCCTCGTTAGGGTGATGGATGCTCAGTGTAAGCACCGACAGGCTGGGGGGTGGGGGGGAAGCACACGCTGCCGCCTCACCAGTGTTTCTTCCTGGCCCCGTTCTCCTGCTTCTTTGCTTGTCCTTCAAGGCTCTTCTCAACCGCCACCTCTGCCAGGAAGCCCTCAGGGAGGTCTCCCTCCTTTTCACCTACTGTGTCTTCATTGGCACCTCTCATATAAGTTCCTAGGTTCCTGTCTAATCTAATTTCTCTTTCTAAGTCTCATCTTCTCAGCTGTACCCCACCCTCCAAAGCTCCAATCTCATGTTCTTCTCGCAGACAGCATCACTGTCATCACAGCTCGGCACCCCCCCACCCCACATCCAGACTCTGTGCCCAGTGCTTCCTGTGGATCATCTCATTTCATAACAGACACAGTGATATCCCCATTTTGCAGAGGAGAAACTGGGGCTCCAAAAAGGTGAGCCATAAGGAGTAGCCAGGATGTGAGCCCAGGTAGCTGAGGTCAGGGTCTGTGCCGTTGACCACATGAGTAATTAATCCATAACTCTAACTGAGCATCACCAATCAACAGGAGAAAAAGCGTAAGAACACGAACTAACCCTTTCCAGCAAATGCACAACAGAGAAAAAGATAGCTCTTTGACGGTGACACTCAATGCTGGCCAAGAGGTACGGAGACAGGATCTCCACGACATTGCTCGTGGTAGTCAAAATTTATACACACATTCTCGTATTTGTGTTACCGGTATAGTGCAAGAATCCTAAAGTTAGCCAAAATATTTTACTCGATAACTCCTGCTGCCTGAATATGTCCTAAGGAAATGAGCAAAATGTGGACAGATTTATACACAGCGATGTGCATTGCAGCTTGACTTCTAGTAGCAAAAACTTGGAAACAATCTAAATAAACAGCCATAGGGACTGAGTGTGGAAACATGGCTGATGTTTACTCTCTTCTTTCATTTTTCTGCATTTTCCAAATTCCTTCAAAATGCATGTGTTGTCTACATAATCAGAGGAAAAAATCGATAGTATTGTTAAGGCTAAAGCAGGGACACAGGTCACCTCACTCCTGTTGGCAGAGAACCATCTATCTGGAGGGTGTTTTGGCAGCACACATTCCAGCACACAATTCTCCTTCGAGGAACTCAGCCCACATAAATCCTCGCACAAACGCATCGAGATACATGTGCAAGGATGGTCACTGGAGCACGGCTTCTAATAGCAAAAGACTCAAGTCAACCCAGAAGTTTACCCAGAGGGAATGGCTGAATAAATTACGGTACATCCATGCAAAGGGACACTGTGTAGCCAAGAGGAAAGGAATGGGACTGCGACATGAGAAACTGGCCGTGACATATTGTTGAGTGTAAAAAGCGGGTTGGAGACTCGTGCATAGAGCGTCATCCCGTTTGTGTAAAAGTGTATAAATACAGGAGACTGTTTATAGACACGGTGGAAAGGCTGGAAGGATACACATCAAACTCCTGGCCAGTGGTTACCTGGATGGGGAACAAGTTGGAAGAATGAGAAACTTTTGTGTTTTACTTGCTTTTATATTACCTGAGTTGTTTCCAAAAGTGGTATTTCTTTAGGTAAGTAAACATATTCTTTCTCTACCTTCTGTTATGGAAAAATTCAAACATATGCAAAAAATAGAAAGAACAGTACAATTAACCCACCTAGCTTCCAGCTTCCAAAATGATCGGCTCCTGTCCAATCTTGCTTCATCTCTAGCCTGTCTATCCAGATCCCAGTACTATCACCACACCTAAAAACTAGCAAATCTCAGCAAACATCTAGTCAGTCATCAAGTCACATTTCTATTTCTTATAATGTTATAAATCATTTTTTAACAGTTTGAATCAGAATCCAAACAAGAGTCACAAATTACAATCATTTGATATGACTTTTAAGTCTTTTTATTATACAGATTATTCACTCTCTCTCTATATATATATATTCACACACATACACATATATACGTATATACACATATACACATGCAAGTGTATGTATATATACACACCCAGATATATATACATGTATATACGTGTGTCCGTATGTATGTATAAATAAGTATGTGTGTGTATGTATATCTGTATATACAGTATGAAGTAAGTGATCTTGTCATCCTCATTCAACAGGGAAACTGAGGCACAGAGTTGTGGTAACTTGCCCTGGGTGCTCACATTTGTATGGAGAGAGTAAGAGAATGAGAGAGAGGTTGAAGAAAGCACAGTCTGGGTTTGGCTGGTTGCATCCCCATGGTGTAGTTTAACCTGTTCTTCTGTCCTCTGTGTTTCCTGTAAATTGGTGGTTAGATCAGGAGGCCTCACCAAGTTCAGGTTTGATGTTTTGGGCAAGATTGCTTATGAGTGATGGTGCACTCTTCCATCAAGCGTCTCTCTTCTTGGGGCCGGCCTGGTGGCGCAAGCCGTTAAGTGCGTGAGCTCCACTGTGGTGGCCCGGGGTTCGCCGGTTCGGATCCTGGGTGCGCACCGACGCACTGCTTGTCAAGCCGTGCTGTGGCAGGCATCCCATATAAAGTAGAGGAAGATGGGCACAGATGTTAGCCCAGGGCCAAGTCTTCCTCAGCAAAAAAAAAAAAAGAGGAGGATTGGCAGATGTTAGCACAGGGCTGATCTCCTCACAAAAAAAAGAAAAAAGAAAAAAAGAGTCTCTCTTCTCTCATTGTGTGATGTTGTCCATGCCTACACTCAGTGCTGATAAAGCACTGGTTTACTGTGGTGACGTGTGGGACATCACTCCCACGCACACTCGGCATGAAACCAGCCTGTCTCCACTGAGCATTGGCTGAGATAGCAGACGCATGAGGTCGTTATGATCACAGGAGGTTTTCATCGGCCTTAGCTTTTTGCTCCCAGCTCCCTCAAACTTCCATGACCCCTGGCAGCGTGAAGAGACGGCACACCCCCCACACTATCGGTGTCCCATTTGCGAGCCACTTGGCCTGTCTGAGCCGCACTACCACAGCATGACACCTTCCCATTCTGCTTCCCCAAGAAAGTGCTTCGGAGCCTGAAACACTGGGGGAAATATAGAGGGAGGGGCTTGTTTATTTATACCGGTGTCTCCTTCCACAATCCAAGGCAACTCAGGAGAAGGGATGAGTTCACAGGCCCTGGGGCACAACTGAAGCCCTCTACTCGGGTTTCCTGACTTTCTGTGTGTGACCCAGGGCAAATGGGGTAACCAGATCACCCATTTCCTAGGGTGGTCCGAGAACCAGGTTAGGAATATGTGGACCTTGCTGAGAACCACGCCGCACGGGAACTGCCCGCTTCCATTCCACGACCTGCAGGCTGTGGGGTGAAGCCCAGTGAGCACAGGCACAGTGGGTTAGCGGCCCCCGGGGTGCTGCATGGCACCCACATGGTGGGGAGAGGTTTTTTGTTCTGGAATCATGGCGGTGCCGTGTCCCAGCTTTGTGACCTTAGGCAAGTTACTTCACCTCTCCCAGCCTCAGCTTTTGTATCCGTAAAGTGAGATGATGATGAAACCCAATCCTCAGAGGCGCGGCAAAGACTTGACAACCTAAAGCCCATAATGCTCAGAGCTAGCATTGATGGGAGAATGACTTTGCTCCAAGCACTCCGTTCTGAGCTTTCTCTATCTTGCTGCATTAAGTGTCACAACTGCCCTAGGAGAACTGGTCCATTTCAACCCCATGCAAGGTTTCTAGCACTATGCCAAGGATGCAAGACTATCGCTGGTCCACAGTCCCTTATCTGAAACCTCTGGGGCCAGATGTATTTCAGAGTTCAGAGTCCGGGGGACTGTAGAGAGGCAATGGGGTACACACCATGCATTGTCTGAACACTCCTGCAGGGTCTGGGGCAGCACCTGCAATCCAGAGGTTGATACTTCTGCAGCAAAACATATGAACATCCCCCACTAAGTGGGATTAAATAAAGACCTAAATACACTCACATGAGTTCAGGTCAAGTTTTGCCACCCAATTAGTTTGCAAGAAACTTAGGAAAAACGTTTCAGTGGTCAGATCTTTTGAGATTTGGGCACTGCAGACAAAGGTGTGTGGACTAGCAGTATAAATATCAGAGACCACACATGAGGCTCAGTAGGCAAGAAGGGTGACTCATACATCAGGACCTGGTGACAAGAACATCAGGCCAAGAAGGGACCTTAAAGATCCCTGGGCCCTTTCACAGCAAGAATTCCAGGAGCCCAAGCTCGGATAATCCTTTGGACTGTGGAGAGGGTTGGGCAGTAATGGGGTCCGGGAAGGCTGAGACGAGGGTGAGGACAAGGTCTTTACCATCCGTGGTCTCTTCGTCCATGCCCTCCTTGCCAGGGTGACATTGGGGTCCCTGAGCTGCTGAGGGGCCAGCTGGAGCTGCTGTGGGCTCCAGCCTTCCTCAAGCCCCAGGATGCAGGCAGTAGCAGGACTATGTTGGGGCATGCAGTGGAATCTCTAGTCTTGTCACCTGGAGTCCCTCCTTTCTTGCGGGCGTGACCCCACCTCTTGTGTCTCCTCCCTCCACCTCCTTCTTCTCGTAGGAGTGGCTATCCTCTCCCGGGAGCAGCAGGAGAAGTCACTCTTGTGTGGGGCCGTTATGAGCCACCAGACGGATGGCTCAGATGCTGTCACTTCTGCCCCATGTGGAGGAAGCTGTTTTGGATAGTGAGAGAAAAGAGAACATACAGAAAGAAATGGATGTGAGAGAGACAGATATTTCTCATGCTCCCCTGGCTGAGCTGACCCAGAGACCCAGGTCCACTCCTACCCTCTCCATGGCTTGGATTTCATCCTTTCAATAAATCTCCATTTTTACCTAATTTCTCTCAAGCTGGAGTGGGAACAGGGTGTGGGGGAAGAAAGGGTCCTCGCAGCCGGCCATGCACAGCTATCTGGCTTGTAAATGAGAGCCGTGTTGGAGAGCAAGCTCCTGCTTCTGTATTTATTCAGGAGGCTAGGAGCGGGGGGTGGGCCCATCTTACCGCAAACCCACCCAGCACCTGTTGAGAAACACTGACCCCATTGCAGAGTCGGGATTTACACGGACTCTGTATAACACCTTATAAAGAAAGCCACTGGTGCAGAAGATTAAAGAACGCCATTAAGTTCATCATTTTATTTCTTCTGAGACTGAAGGAAAGCTGGGAAAGTGCAAGGAAACGTTGCTGAGTTATTTACTCTTCATTACCAGGGGCCATGCATCGCCTCACACAAGCAGCCCCAGTTGGGTCTCGGTGGTGGTTTATAAGGTGTCAATGTTGAGGGAGAGCCAGCAGCATCCTGGAGGGAAGCTTGGAGCAGTCACGCGGGTCCAAATGGAAAGTCAGCACCAATAAAAGCTCTTGGGGCGGGCCTGGAGGCCTGGCCCTGGCAGGACCGCGAAGGAGATCTGCCCCCTCCATCGAGTCCCTGCTATTCCTGGGTGGAATGTGTGTCAAGACCCTGCCCGTTTGAGCTGCTCTGTCTCTTTATGGAGTCCTGCAAATCCCTCTCTGGAGCCCAGGGCATGTGTTTCTGGGAGAAAGCAGCCCCCTCTCACCGCTGGCTGCTGCGCAGTGAGAGAGGAAGGAGGAATTTCGCTCAGACTGAGGAAAGCTCCTCCTAGATCATACGTGCACCTCCCTTTGTGCCTGCTTCCTGATTATCTGGTTTTGAGGAACAAATGGATCTTGATAAAGCCCCTGGGAGTTGCAGGGGACAGAAACTGACTTGAATTGGCTTGAGCCAAAGAGAAGCATTTGTTGTAAGGTGACATGGGCAGTTCATGAGACCCTCAGGAATCAGAGGGCTGGAGGCGGGAACAAAGGGCCTTCAGAAGTGAGGGCAGACACTTTCAGTCTCTCTATCCCTGACTAGATTGCTCATATATGCCTCTCCCTGACTCCAGACCTGCTTTCTCTGGTTCCCTGTGTGCACGGCAGAATACGAATGCCCTGCAGCTCCCACCCGATACGCCCACCATTCAAGCCACCCCCAGAGAACAGTGTCTCTGAATCCCAAATTTCTAAGTGAGAGAATCTGATTGACCAACCTGCAGTCAAATCTCCATCCCCCACCAAGTAATCATGGCCAGGGGGTCCCACAGAAAGTCATCACCCTGCTCCTTCTTCTCCTGGAAGCCACCTAGCCAGCCAGTCAACAACCTATTGTGTGCCAGGCATGGTGCTCGGTGGGGGGACACCATCATGAGAGAAAGAGACCTGGTCTTTGTCCTTGCGACACTGCTATCCCAACGAGATAGGGAGGCAGATAAAGAGGGAGGCAAGTCGGAGTTTAGTAAGCACACCAAGGGAATTCCAACCTCTGGAAACCCCAGGAAAGAAAGGGTCATGGTGAAAAGAACTTGTAACGTGAGGTGGTGGCGGCAGTGGGGGAATTTGACCTGGGATCTAAAGTGACATGTGAGTTAAAATCTAAACACTGCGGGGGCCGGCCCTGTGGCGTAGCAGTTAAGTGCTTGCGCTCCGCTGCTGGTGGGCCGGGTTCGGATCCCGGGCGCACACCCATGCACCGCTTGTCAGGCCATGCTGTGGCAGCGTCCCATATAAAGCAGAGGAAGATGGGCACGGATGTTAGCCCAGGGCCAGTCTTTCTCAGCAAAAAGAGGAGGATTGGCGTGGATGTTAGCTCATAGCTGATCTTACTCACAAAAAAAAAAAAAAATCTAAACACTGTGGAAATTAACCAGGCAAATGACAGCGAAAGAGCCCCCAGGCAGAGGAAAGAGCAGGCAAAGGCCTCCCCAGGAGAAGGAGGGCAAGGCTTTCTGGATGAGTGAGGAGAGCACCTGGACTGAGCCAGCCAGGGCGTGGGTGTAGCCAGGGAGGCAGGTGGGAGGTGCTCGGCAATGTCGCGAAGCCATGGGAAGGATCTCAGTTTTCACCAGCGCAGCAGTGGGCAGCCACTGGAAAGCTGTAGGCAGAGAAACGAGTCAGGCGTGGGTGAGAACTGAGCGCAGCTTGGTTTCAGGTAAGCCTGTGAGGAGTCTGGTTCTTTCTGGTCTGCAGCGTCTACCTGACTCCTGTCTCTAGGAGCTTAACTCCCCAAGTCTCCATGCTCCATCTCTGATCTTGCCAAGGGCACCTCCATCATCTATCCAAAACTCTTCTTGACTCTCAGCCCCACCTCTGGCTTTCCCATCCTCAGCCCTGGGAAACTCACCAGCATGGAGAAAAATATTTATCTTATATTTAGCCACATCCCCACCAGATGACTAATATCCCGTCCCCATGCCACAGTGAAACACAAGACTCAGCACACAGACTCTGGGACAGCAGGCTGCCGCAGCTGCGAACCTCAGCCACAGACACAGGGCGAAGGAGGGGTGCCAGGCAAATATCACGACAAATCGCTGACCCCTACCTTTCACTTTGTCTGTTAAAACGCAACTTCAAATATGCTTTTCAAGCCCTTCCAAGGAGAGTTGTGTGAGAGCAGAGGGTGTGAGAACAACTCATACAGAGTGTGTTATGGGTCAGGAGCTGGCACTTGGCAAGGGTTAATTCAGCTGCACATCCCGAAGCGGTAGGTACTATTGTCTTGCCCGTTTTATTGAGGAAGCAAAGGCAGAGACGTGGAGCCCTTTGACCGTGGTCACACAGCGAGTAGGAGATGCAGCCAGTTTTGAACCCACAATGGGCCTCCAGAGTCCCCACTGTTCACCACTCAGTCTGTTGCCTCCTACAAGACACCCCGCGAATGCAGCCCAGATAGGCCAGGTTGCTGTTTTGTTAACGGTGTTCCCATTGAATGTCCAATGAAATCCACACTTGTGACGGTGGCCTCGGGGCCTGCCCATCCTGCCCTCCTTTCTGCAATGTGGCCAGGTGTCCTTGCCTCCCCTGCTCACCCTCTAAGTCTCCTAGTGCAGCTCATGGCCAAGGGCTGTTCCCCCGAGAGCCCTTCTACCCTCCCTCCCTCACGGAACCTGTGCTTTTCCTTTAGAACGTTGATCTCCACCTGCGGTGTTCTATTTACACATGTGCTTAATTCTCTAACGCGACTTGGAAGTTCCAACAAGCAAGTTCTGTTTGTCTTCTACTCACGGCTGAATTCTCAGCATCTATTGCACGGCTTGGAGCACACAATTATTGATGGGTAGAAGTTGGGGAGAGGGGAAGGAGGGAGGGAGGGAGCAGGAGGGAGGGAGAGAGGGAGGGAAGAGAAACCAGTGTTGCAGGAGCACACAGCATACACACACGCACCTACACAGCGCTTGTCTTCTTACTGTCTCCCTGACTAATGAGTTAGTCAATAGATACTTGACATGGTTTTAACTTTTTGAAAATTATACTTTAGTCAGTGTCCTCAAGGATGGCTTCCTAAGGAAGATCAAAACTGAGCTAGGCCTTAAAGGATGGCTCAGGTACGTGGATGGGACAGGCATGTCAGGCAGAGGTGGGATGGTGTTCCCTAGTCCCCACAGGGACAGCCACACGCATACTGGTCACTCTTCTACTCAGTTGGTGCCTATATTTTGAATGTTACTACACTGGGATGAAAGACATATTAGCAGGAATGGCTAAGATGTTTTTAAGGAAAGAGATTGGCTTATTCTGGGTCCGATGGGAGCAATCACATCATAGGAAAGTAAACTGGAAGGATCTGTAGTGGTTAAATACATTGCGGTGCATCTGGACAATGGGATACTCTGTGTCATGGGCCAGAGTGAGTAGATGTGTCTCTGCTGATACAGAAGGAGCTCTGAGATAGATTAAATCTATTCTATACCTAACAATGTCTGGGACACATGGTTAACATTAAAAAATAGTATTGAAAAAGTGGTATGGCTAGAAAACGACACCATTTATGTTTAAAATTATATAGATGTAAATATAAGTATGATTTTATATATCAAGAACATTTCTAGAGAGATGATAATGAAAACTTGCCTCAAACCTGGTCTTGGACAGAACTTTCTTATATGATGTCCTTCACAACCTCCTTCTGGGAAGAAATTGGCGTTTTTGATAAAATGCTTAAGCAATTTTCAAATAAACCTCAAGCTGACCCTCTGTCCAGAATCTTGTCAACCAGTTATTCATTTTTCTTGTGCCCATGCTAAAGATTTGGGAGATAAAGGAAGCTTATAGTCTTCCCTTTAGATGGTTTTGTAATCTTTGAATTTTTTGCCATTGCCGTGTACTATTTTAACAAATGTTTTTGAAGATTTAAACATATATCACGGCCAGGTTGTGGAAAAGCCTAAATGCCACATGGAGTGTCTGGAAATTATCACACGAGCAATAGGAAGCCACGGAAGGTCTTGAGCCAAGAATTTCCTGGACGAAAGTGTCCTTTTTAGAAGATTTACCGTGAACTGGCAATTTCCCCCACTCCTTGCCTGACTGCGTTCTCTAAGCTTCTCCTAAAATGAGGTTTGGAAACTGCAATCCTTCCATGTGAATATTCAGAATAGATTTAAATAAAAAGTGACTACTGAGAAAAACTGTGAAACACTTTGAGAAAGGAGTACTGGACATCATTGGAATCAATGAAACTGATAGATTGAATTGAAACATCAACAGATGCTTCACTGGAATGCTGGGAACTGGCTAGCGAAGCCTCCAGATGTGCCTTTGGTTTTGAGTCGGCTACTGAACAACTCTGTGCATTGTAGAACACAGAGTAATTCAGAGGATTCTTGCCCACAGATGTGCAAATAAATTCTGTCCTGGAGAGAGACAATTCATTCACCCAGAGGAAAAGACGATTCTGAACACACATCTTTTGCCCTGAAGATATAAACTAGGCTTGTGCCTGTTAGGAAATTCACATCTGATTTCCTGACTGCCTATAGACGTGTCTGTTCTTCACTTTCTCCTTTGAACCAGCTTTAATATCCTACCAACTTACTAGTGACCTACACAAAATCTCCACACGTTCATTTTATATTCGCACGAGAGTCGCGATTTTACCTTTAGAAAATCATCTTTCCCATCACCAATCAGAAGGGCAGACCCGAGACGATGGCTCTGCTCCACGGTGGTCATCTGAGTGGAGAGGAGCTAGAGATGACCAGGACTTAGGATCTGAGTCCTTTACGACTGAGCACGTCAGGAGCCAGGACCGGAAAAGAGAGATGCGCTTTGGAAACCACTGAGCGGTCAGTTGTGCGTGGAGGGGCAGGGGACTGCTCCAGATGAGGCAGAACGCGGTGGGGCGGGAGCAGGCAGAGAAAGAGTTGTGAACAGGAGAAAATCTGATTATCAGATGAGCAAATAGCTCACAGACATGTTTCTGTAATGAAACAATGCTAAACGGGACAGAAAAAATGAAGGAAAATGAAGAGTTAAGGGGACTGGATGTGGGGAAACTTGTTCTTCTTGAATCTGAACAATGAGAAGTTTTCTTAAGAGAGAATCAGATAAGAGAGCAAAAGGGAGGCTTGTTCCAAACTGTGCCGAGCCCAGGGTCACACAATATTTACATTAAATTTAAAAGCTAATGAAATTACAGATCAGTGAGCCGGAGAGCTGTGCTTGCCTGTTGACTGTTCCGCTCACCCAGGGACAAATGGGCAGGCCGTGTTTTGAATAATAATAATCCAGAATAGAACGGCAAAGAGGTGAGTTTTTGGGAGAAGATCCAGTCTCTGAGGGTCTTTTCAGGGTTAAAGAGACTCAATGAGGAAGAGAAGGGAAGCATTCTGGAGTCCTTTTCCTGGACTTTAGTGTGACTTGGGATTTGGGCTCTGGGATCCTGATTCCTGGGGCTGTCGCACACTGTGTCACATGCTTTGCAGGGCAGGGAAGGGACATCCACCCGCTAGGGTGGGTTCTCAGCTCCATCCCTCAAGACCTCTGTGAGGCCAGGAGAGATTCTCCCAGACGGACTGGGGCCTGAACTTTCCCCTGGCTTCACCTACTGGGGAGACAGACCAGAACAATGCTTCGGACTGAAACCTGCCTTTTTCTTTTACATAATGAACTCTCTTGGTTTAAGACTCACACACGGGACCAGAAGGACTGCAGCGTTCCGGCTGCGCCTGGAGGCTTGAAGGTAGGGCTCAAACACCTGCAGCTTCTGCTTGTTGAGCTCGGGTGAGCGCATCTCTCCAGCCCTCAGGTCCCTCGTCTGGAAAGGGGCCCAGAGCTGGGCCCACTGCAGGGGTCATGCCTGAGAGCCCCTCACAGGGAGCTTGCCTTACACTGACCCTCCCTCAGCGGTAGTCGAACACACGATGTGGATGACCAGTAGTCATAGCAGCAGAGTAAAACATGCAAGCCAAATAGAATCGTTGCATTAGGAGAGTGTGAGATTATGAGTAATCATTTCTTCAAATTTGTCTCGAGTTTCATCACACTATAGTCTTCTCATTTGTAAAATGAAACAAGACTCGTCTCCAACAGGGAGGGCAGGAATAATCATTTCCGAAGTGTGTAAATACTAACCGGCAGGACTCACGTGTGCCCGGCACTGTTCATTTCACCCTCACAGGAAATCTCCATGCTGTTGCTGCCCCCATTTCACAGAGGGAGAAGCCAAGGCCCAGAAGAGCTAAAGAACCTGCCAGGAGATGACCAGAAGTGGGATTTGAACCCAACAGTCCATGGAGGGGGCACGTCGGCAAGTAGAGACAGGGAGGTGGAACCCTGCACAGACCAAGACCTCTCGGCCATCTGTGGGCCCCTCAGCACACCCAGTGGGAATGCCCGCCTCTGAGCTGAGTTAGGGGGACCCCCAAAGGTGCCTCCGTGGGGCCTGTGGTTCCTGCCCCTTCTAACTGGCATGAAAACTAACTGTGTTGGTGGCCAGAAACCAACTGCCTCTTCGTGGCACAGGAGAATTCCCCTGCTGCTTTGAGGAAGAAAAACCAAATGCCAGGTGAAGGCAGTGCACCCTGGCCCAGCTGGCAGCACGTCCAGTGTGGGCAGAGCTGAAGAAGACTTCAGCTGGGATAGATGGCTCGTCTCCTGCCCAGCAACAGCCATGCCACCCACCAGGTAGAGCACCAATTAATTCATGAGGTCAGCTTTGGGGCCCCACTGGCAAAGGCAGCATCTACGCACGTGGTTTTCTGTGTGCAGGAAGCAGCGGCCGTGCAGAGGAGATGAGCCGGAAGGAAAGTCAGGTTCAACGATGTTACTGAGTGCCCGAGGGGCTGCCTGGGGAACGCTCACGGCTTCACGGGCTCCCTGCCCCGTGGGGGACTTGGGAAGAGTCAATCCAGTGTCTGAAGATTGGAGTGTGAAGACATCCCCAAAAGGCAGTGTTTGGGCACAAAATTCACACTTCTGTGTGCAGCATCAGGAGGCCTGGGCTCAGTGCAGCCAAGCTAACAGAGAGAGCTTTCATGAGGCTCTCAGGACATATTTCAGAAAAGGAAAAGGAAAGCAGAGCCTTTCAAAGAAGAAAGTTCAGCTCTCAGCAAAAACTGATTTTTTAAAAAAAAAATTTAATCAATTTTTGTGGTTTCAATAAAAGCAAAGGGCTTTGTGGTTTTCCCTCAAATTTTTCACCATTTTCCATAAAAACAAAAGCCAATATTTGAAACCATGTTCCCCCCAGTGAAAGTGGCAACGTTTTTGCCCAAGGACAATTTCTTGGAAAAACATCTTTGCCATGTTTCAGGCTGCGAGAGTTCTGCTCGAGCCCGAGAGAGACACGGACACGCGTGTTCATGCTGGGTGTACTTCCCCTGCTGCCAGACACGTACGCCGCGGGTCATAGAAATGTGCCCAGGTTGGAAAATTCCTCATGATGAGAAAAGATCTTCTTCCTGTCAAAAAGTTAGAGTAAAAGGGGGCCATTTACTTCCGAGGGGGTAGAACATGAAGGTCTCAAGGTGATTGCTGATGTGCAAAGCTTGTGCCTTAAGCAGGTCTGACTGCCAAAGACAAAAATAATACTCCCCCCTGAAAGCCGTTACAGTCACATGAGCAGAACTGTCATCTGAGATCTCAGAGGAGCCTAGTGTAACCCTCTCATTTTACAGATGAGGAAACTGAGGCCCAGAGAGGCTGTGGGACCTTCCCTAAGGCACAGAGATTCTTGGAAGAGCTGTGATTCAAATCCAGGTCTTTTTACCTCCAAACGATGTTTGTTTGTTTTTCTATATCACATGCCCTCTCTCAGTAAAATGTATTTATTTTACCATTTTTATCATAAGAATCAATTATTCTTAATTCCTGGAACAAATATCATCTACGCTTTTGCCAGCAAACTTCGACATTTCATGACCACCTGGAACTAAAGGTCAACAACTTTCACCCTCTTGGATTTGAACTTTAGCAAAAGATTCCAAACTCTCACAAAATCTTCCTTTCAAACTGGGAATCAAGCATGTTCCAGGAACTTTTAAGGGCTCATATTGGTGAAGCAACCTAGGACTATCAACCCCTCCTGGATTTCTGCTCCCCTACGTTTAACATTGATAACAACGCTCTCCTAGTTTTGCTCTTTGCCTTGGCTGCTAGGAAGCTCAGAGCTAAGTTGTGTGCTTAGCTGCTATAGTTTCCCTAGGTCTGGACTTTTTTATATAATTTCTCTCTATCTCTGCACCTTTACTGTCTTCACTCTGCCTTTTATTCTGGATTAATGGTTTTTATGCTTTGTATTTTACATTTAAGTAAGTCATTTCAAATTTCTTCTGAAAATTGGTAAAGAATAAATACTAAAATAAATAAATACTTGCTCTCTCAGACTTCAAACCAAAATAAGTAACAAAATTACTCAATGACAAATAGTCAGTTGCAAGAGAAATGCAAAAGTAAATATGAACTTTCCCCAAAAAGCCAGGAAAAAAATCCAACACGTTGCTGGTCACCCTTTCAGAAACAAAGTTGTCATTGTAGCCCTCTTGTGCTGCTCTATTATTAGCTGCCATGCAGAGGCAGTAAGGCACATCCGTAATTCTGAGTCCTGAACCCAAGGATCCATTCTCCCTCTAGTAGCCCAGGATGTCAGAGCCGGCAGGACTGCAGAGCGCACAGACCCCCCTCCCACCATTTCACAGAGAAGACTGAGGCCCACAGAAGGGAGAGACTTTTCCATGGCCACAGAGCTTGGAAGGTGTGAAATTGAGATCCGGGCTTTTCTACAGTATCACGCCCTTCTTCACAAACATGCCTGGTTCCAACAAACCGTACGAGACCAACTCAAGAATTTAATTCTGCGACATGAGTTTTTTGGTTTTGTTTTTTAAGAACAGCCTAAGAGCTAAATCAGAAGAAAAAAGGCTAAGTTTGTACTCACTGGTCTATGACAGTTGACAAGGGGAGGGGGGTGTGTGTGTGTGTCCAGGTATCTTTGCTGAGGTCAGACAGATGAGCTAAAAAGCCAAGAATCTTTCAAATTGATTGTAGCTAAATCATTGATTGTAGCTAAATTGATTGTAGCTAAAATTTAGAAAATTATTGGCAAATCAAGCTGTCACACCTATTCATCGAACATTTTTTTATTCAATAAACATTCAACAAGAGCCTCCTTGGTACCCAGCACCATGAAGGGGAGGGGAGCAGTAAACAAAACAGAGAAAGTTCCAGCCCTGCGGAGCGCCAAGTCCTACCCCAGGAAGCTAACATCTGAGAAAAAGCAATACCCAGAAATAAACTCAAAACTGCTGGATGTCAAAGCAGGAGAAAAATCCACAGCCCCTCCATGAACCAGTCTCCTTCTGAACAGACAGAAGGATAGCTCTACTTTGCGTAAGCAGTTGCTCTGTAAGGTGAATTTAAACAATACGGTCATTTATACTTTCCCCACAGAATGCGTGGTATCACAGGAATGTGTGTTTGCAGCCCGGGAAACTTGGACGTACCGTGTCCACACACTCAGCCCCTCTGCGTCACGGAGTCCCTGCCTTAGTGTCTGCTGAGAACTTAATGTCGAATGAAATGGCTTTCCCGAAATCCAGGACCCACAGAGACAGGCTTGGGCTCTAGAACATTAGTTTTCTGTGTGTTCACGTAGAGGGATTGATTTAAATATGTTGAGAACGTCTTAGTGGTAAATGCTAGTGGATTTTTTTAAGGAAAATTTTATTGGGAATATTTTTTCCCGGTAAGTGTGGAATTTGGCAGGTAGCTGCTTTCTCTGGTGGACTGTTGAAGACTTGGTTAATTAGAAATAAGATTCGGGTCCAGGGTAAACATCTTGAGCCTGCTAAGTCTTCTTAGGACGTTTGTCTGAAATGCTTCTGAAAATAGTATAGCTCTCTATAAAGAAATATTAACTGCTGTTCATGAATGGGTTGACTACATTCTAACCCAACCCTTACTAAATTGGTGTTAGACGAGGGATTAGTCTCTGATTTTATTTGAAAATCCCAAGAGGAAAAGCAACCCCAACCCCTGCTTTCTTATCCATTTTTCAGAAACAAGGCCACGGAGCCTCCCCTTTTGTCAGAGCTGTGGGAGACGGTTAAAGCAGCCCCCAGCCGCCTGGTGGAAAAATGAGCACGGCCGCTAGTTGCCCGCTGTTTGTTGATACAATCGACCGCATCGACAGAAGGCAAGCAGCGACACGTCCCGGCGCTTCATTTAGGTTGGGACAGTTAATCCTCATTTGTGCATCCGTGCATCGCGCAGCCAGGGGCCCCCTCCACTTGGGGACCGTCTCGTCTTCTCCATTCCATGTCCCTTATTTCTGCTTTTGGTCTTTATACTACACTGTGCTAAGACGAATTCCAAGCCTCCCTGAATTCCTATGAGGAACACGAAGTGAGGACAGCACCCTTTGGTTTGGGGGAACAACGCCCTAAGGCAGCCCTAGGTCCTTCTGCGCTGGACGTAAGAGGAAGAGGTTGGGCCTCTGCTGGGCGCCCTCTAGGGGCCAGGCACCCAGATGCAGCGTTCCCTCCATCTTCGGATGAGCAAGTGGACGTGCACAGAAGGTGAGCAAATTGCCCTCCGATCCAGAAGGGAAGCCCAGGCAGTTCTGGGCCCTGCAGTTCCTGCCCTCTGACGGCGGGCCCCTTGTCCTCACAGCACACACTCCCTCAGGCATTTACAGAGCAACTAGGAGTCCCAGCCACTATGGAGGATGTAAAGAAACAGGCCTCAGGGCCGGCCCCGTGGCTTAGCGGTTAAGTGCACACGCTCCGCTGCTGGCGGCCCAGGTTTGGATCCCGGGCGCGCACCGTCGCACCGCTTCTCTGGCCATGCTGAGGCCGCGTCCCACATACAGCAACTAGAAGGATGTGCAACTATGACATACAACTATCTACTGGGGCTTTGGGGGAAAAATAAATAAATAAAATTATAAAAAAAAAAAAACAGGCCTCAGTCCCAAGTCGCTCAAAACAAACCTGTTAAACAAGATATGGATGCACAAGTCAACGTGCAAGTAGACGTTTTAGGAAAATTAAAATTTAAGGAGCAGTGGAGAAGAGATGAGGTCTCTAGAGATGTCCACAGAAGAAAGTCAAAGGAGTTCTTAGAGAAAGGAATTAACCAGAATTGGCAGAGAAGTTGAAAGAGATCATCCCCCATTTCTGACTGGTGGAGATCAAACATCAGAAGTCTTTCTCTGATAATAAACATTTTCTAAGCACATACCACATTTTAACTTTTAAAAATCTCTCCTATGGTAGCTCTAGGGAGCTCCTTTCTGGTGATGAAACAGTCCAGTATCCTGATGGTGGTGGTGGTCACACAAATCTATACAAGTGACCAACTGTGCAGAACTACACAGACACACCCGCGCACACACACGCACATGTAAAAACCGGTGAGATCTGGACACATCTGGAGGCCAGTGCTACTCCAATGCCAGTTTCCCAGGTTTGATATTTACTGCAGCCATGTAAGATGTCACCCGTGGCGGAAAGCAAGTCTAGAGTGAGCCGAGGACAGAGCCAGAATCCGTGACTCAGAGCAGAGGGTCCAGCAGAGAGTGCACTGCAGGCCCCATTCCCAGGCTTCAGCCTCGGAGCCCCTCTTCGTGAAAGCATAATTTAAAAAGCCATTGGCATGTAAGGCAAACAGAGTTAGGAACAAAATGAGGCATGGTTCAGCTATAGCTAGCTCCACCTTGCGGGAAGGACAGGGCAGGACTGTGGGCACAAGACAAGATTTACACGGGGAAGTCCTGGGGTGGTTAAGTGATGCACTGACCATGCAACCAGGGGAACCGTCTGGTTGCTGCATTTGTGGCTCTGCGGCTGTTGTCAGCATAAATACGACCTGTTCTTCCGGGTGGCCAATGATTCCTGGGAGGCAACCCCAGGTCTGGGACATGGAGAAGCTTGTTCTTTTAGGAACCTTGGTAGACTGGCTTGGAGCATAGAGTCTGATTGCATAGCCAAGCCTTGCAGCCAACAAGGAGCGAGGAGCCCACCTATAACAGCTGGGATGATTTTAGCTATAAGTAGCAGAAGAGATCAACTAAACATGGCTCTAACAATAAAGAATATGTAACTGGCCCACATAATTAGAAGTTCAGAAGTGGAGATAATTAATCTGGCAGGTCAGTAATCTCAGACCTCTGGGCAGACTTCTTAGCCACCCTTGGCTTTCCCCATCATGGCCATAAAATGGCTGCCAACACTCCAAGCATCACACGATGCATCCAAGACAGAAAAGAATGGGAATGGCTTGCTCTTACATGGCTCCCTCTTATGTCAGGAAGGGGAATCTTTTTCAGAAGCCTCCAGCAAGCTTCCCCTCAGATCTCCTAGCTCGAAAATGGTCACCTGCCCACCCCTAAACCAATTCCAGACAAACAGGGATGGGCTTACAGCAAGTATTACAGTGAGCTAAAACCAATGAGGATTTATCCCCTGCAGCCAAGAGGAACGCTATTCCAAACCAGAGTCAGTCGGCTTCTGGGGCTGAGAAGAAAGGGGAATGGTTTGGGGGTGGGTGGCTACCAGGGCCTTCCACCTTGCCCAAAGGTCTGGGATAGGTGACTGGGGAAACCACACCTCTTCAACATTTTCCACAACGTTTGGTAAACTCCCGGAAAGGGGATGGGGGAAGCACCAGCCAGAGGGAACACAAGCTGAGGAGGGCATAGGCAGACAGCATGGGTCCCCAGAACCTCCCAACCATCAGAGCAGCAGGGAAGGGACGTGTACGTTGTACTTCAGACAAGGGTTTAATGCCACTGTTGTCACCACCGGCTGTATGACCTTGGGCAAGTCATCTGATAGCGCTTACCTCAAAGGAAATAACACTCAGCAAACCCTTGGCAGACTTTGGACACTTCATAGACCTTAATAGCTATTAATGACCTCAATTTACAGATGGGGAAACTGAGGCAGAAAAGTTAAAGTAACTTGCCCGAGTTACAAAGCTAATGAATGAATGGTAGGGTCGAAATTCAAATCCAGGGAGTCTGACCCAAAAACTGAGTCCACAAACACCAAATCACAGCCATAGCTCCCTTAGACATGCCAGATAAACTGGGGGGCAGAACCTCACACCGTGTTCAACAAGACTGGGTGTGTGACAATAACGATGAGGAGGAAGAGTCACTGTGTGGTTGGGCCGCTGGGGGGGCGGGGGTCTGCCAAGGATCCCCCCAGACTGCTCTTCCTCCAGCCCCAAATCACTAATTTCATTCCTATTCAGTCTCCAGACTGAAGAAGTGGGATTTACATCCACACGCTGTATGATCCTCAAAGATGAACCAGCATCATAGATGAAAGGACGGAAAGTTCTTCTTTTTGAGCCCAGCCCACCCACAGTGGGCCCATAGCTTGAGCGATGCCAAATTCAGCGTGTTTCATCGGTAAATGCAGCCCCTCTCCACCTCCTTCCTTCAAAATGACATCATTAAATCCCGGCTCCCATCCCACAGAGGTGCGGGCGTGTGTCCACAGCAGACAGGTGTCAGCTGGGTCACGAGGAGTCACTGTGTCTGTGGGTCAGAAGCAGCTGCAGACGGGCAGCTTCCTATGTTAGATCCAGCACTGTTTATAACCACCTCCGAATGGCAACCACCCAAATGCTCCATGACCTTGCCCGAGTCACTGCCCCCTCCATCTGTAGGTGGGGATGACAAGACAGCCCCCCAGAGCCGTTTGGGGTTAAATGGGTGAAGGCATACGTAAGCGCCATTTCAGTGTGAGTGTCATTAATCACCTGAATGTCCACCCCATGTGGGCAAGGATCTGGGTTTGTTCAATTCCTGGTACTGACGATGATGCCTGGCACATAGAGGGTGCCCGATAAAGAGATGTCGGACAAGCAGAGTGCGCAAAAGATATTTAAAAGTAAGTCTGTGTTGAATGATCGGTTAATGAAATTAATGGTCTGCGGGGTCCCAGTGCCAATTCTATGAGACAGTCACTTCCCTGGGCTCCGAAGGGACTCGCTCCTGCATTTCGGCCTCTCAAGCCCAGCTGCATGCTGCCTCCTTCCCATTCCACCTCGAGCTGCAGGAAAGAGAGGATAACCGGGGCTGCGCCTGGCTGTCCCCAAACTCCGCACTTGGCAGGAGTCTCTGCGAGAGGCACCAAGCCCGGCGGTTGAGGACCGGAGGTCACAGCCTTCCGGCAAATGAGGACCACAACTTTGCTGACCATATCCAGCCAGGTGTGAGGGTCCAGTCCTCTGGGGCCCAGGCATATTCTGCTGTCCCCCTGGTTCCGGGGTGTCCCCAGCTCCCCAGAGCACATGCTTCTCCACCTTCCACAGCATGAGCGAGGAGGAAGGCCTGAGCTGATCGAAACCCTGGACATCTGTTCCCAAGGTCATGGCTCTGTCCAGCACAAGACACCCTGTGGGTGGGGAAGGGTCCCTCCTGCCCACGGGGAGATCACAGCCCAGTCGGTACCAGAGTGTCAGGTGAGCGTCGTCGCCTTTGTGGGTGAAAACAATGTGGCGCTCCCCCTCGGATCTTGGTGTCTTTGTTTTAAAGTTCTTTTTCCCTCTGGATGCATCAAGAAAATGCTTCCATCGCCTCCTTTCTCCTGCGGGTCTTCCCTCCTCTCCTCTCTCTAGGACTTTTCAGGCACAAAAGCGTTAACACAGAATGACGAGTGTGGACCAGGCAGGGAAAACAATTTAAAAAGAAAAATAAAGTAAGAAGAGCTGGCTGTGTGATCAGTGCAAGCTCGCGGGGCGGGTGCTGCTCTGTGCTCCCCAGAGGAGCTGGGGGCGCATCTGAACACAGGCTGGTACAGGGATTCTGGGGGGGGGGGGGCGGAGCAGGCAGCCTCCTTTCAATGCTGCTTCAAGACCCCCAAATCCAGCTTCAAGAAGACCCCCCAGATTGCTCCATGGAAGTTACCCTGACAGTCCCTGAGAATTCGCCCCCTCAACAAACAGTTAGTGAGGGCCTGCTACGAGTGCGGCATGTGGGTCCAGCAGTGACCACATGGACACGAGCCCTCTTTGCACAGAGATGGGGGCGGGGGCATGCCCTGAACATCAGTGACAGATTATTCGGTGTGTGAGTGTCCTGCGGCTGCTGTAACAAAGCTGCATAAACTAGGCACTTAAAAGATAGAAATCTATTTTCTCACCGTTCTGGAGTTAGAAGTCCAAACTCGAGGCATTGGCAGGGCCACGTGCCCTCTGACACTTGTAGGGGAAAATCCATCCCATGCTTTTTCTCAGCTTCTGGTGTTGCTGGCCATCCTTGGTGTTCCTTGGCGTGTAGAGGCATCACTCCAGTCTCCAGCCCCATCCTCACGTGGTCATCCTTCTGTGTGCGTCTGTGTCCTAATCTCCTCTTCTTATAGGGACACAGTCATATGAGATCAGGGCCACCCTGGTGACTGCATCTTAACTAGATCATCTGCAAAGACCCTATTTCCAAATAGGCTCACAGGAACTGGGGGTTAGGACAGAACATATCTTTCCAGGGGACCCAAGTGGGGGCAATGTGTTGCCGCATGTCCAAACACTGATGTGTTCAGCCTTAGCCGTCTTAGCGGGCCAGGACAGGAGTGACCCCCATCCCATGTGGACCCTCGAAATTCTGGGGCCGCCTCCACCCCCTTTTCTTTCTACTTAGCCCATTCAATGCTCAGATGAAAGTCACCAAGAGTGCCATTTTTTCGCCAAGACCCTCGGCACTGCTTTTCTCGACCCTTCTCCACACTCGGGGCGCTCGTCCAGGTTTGCAGGGTAGGGCCCTTTTCAGCCTGTGCTTCAGGCGAGAGGTTGACATGTCTCCACTAAAGCCGCCTCATAAAAGCTGGAAATATATTGAGCAAAGGATTCCATTTCCTGTCCCTGGCCGGCAGGCGCACGCACCAGGTCTCGCTCTCGGCCGAGCCCTCCAGGGAGGTAACACTGCAGACTGTTTTTCTGAACAGACGTTTACACTGTCTAACTTTCCTTTGGTGCAAAGCATTTCACATACACGGAAAAACAAGGTAGAAACAAGGCCACCCGAGCTGTATGGGGACAGGAATCTGTGAAACTGAGCGACAGGGACGAGGACGGACGTTCAAACAGCGGCGTTACATGCAGCAGACTGTGGCGACTCTGGACGCCCCCGTGGGTTCCTTTTCTTTGCCCTGGAGCTGTGAACAGGGCACTGGGATGTGTTTTAGGACGGTCGAGAGTTCTACGCATTCGTCCACTCTCCCCTGGGCCTATCTGTCACAGATATTTTAGATAAGATTTTCTCTTGTTGATGTCCCCTTTGTTTGAGATCTGAACTGGCTCTTGTTTGTTTAAGATCTTGAACAGACTGGGACAGATTTTTTTTTTAATTAAGAGACTGTTTTTTAGAGCACTCTGAGATTTACAGAAAACTGAGCAGAGAGTTCCCACACGCCCGGAGGCAGATTTCTGCCCAGGCCTTGGGGCTCAGCGTCCAGGCTCTGGCAGATGCCCCACTTGAGGCAGGAGACTGGCTGTGACTGAGGCCACCATGGCAGTGGGGACCCCCCAATGGGCCCAGCTGACAGGACCCGCTCCCCAACACTTTCATTCTAGGGTAGTGCAGACGTGTAAGCAAGACAAGCTATTTTAATGAGTGTGTGATGAAGAAAATACCCAGGAAGGTGAGATGGAGACTAATTACTTTGGACGCTCAGGGGCAAAACTTGTATACAATGCTGTTCACAGCTGTGTTTTATTGGTAATATCGAAAAGTTGGAAACAGCCTTAAGGTTCAGATACAGGAGTGAGGTTAATTAACCTCAGTACCCAGTGGAGAAATACTATGCAGCCACCAAAAATAATTTAAAGACTGCGTGATACCTGGGGAAATGATTACAATATAATTTCAAGCAAAGAAAGCAGAGTACAAAATTGCAGTTTCATGTACTAACTAGGGACACATAAAAACATATATACACAGAAAGAAACTCATCACATCTAACGGGTTGCAGTTGGTGGCCGAAGAGATGGAGGGGCATTTCTTTAATGAGTATGTAAGCCTTATACAGTAGGTGGGAAAAAGTTTTAAACAAAGAAATGACCCAAAAGTTCAAATCACTTCTGATGTCAATTGGAGGTTATGATTAAAAAGTCAGTATTTAAACCAGTATTTCTGTCTTGGACATTTAGCTATTTCTGATCACTCACTACAAGATAGTTTAAAAACTTCGTCAAGATAATTTGCATATATATTTATACATGTATAAATTTATACATACACACATATCATTCATACATATATATACACACATACAAACACAAACATATATGTAGATATGTGTGTGTGTATATGCATCAGGATTTCCTCCCACAAGGAAAAGTTACAAATCTTAATTCGTTTGGCAAAAAAAAAAAATCCCTGAAGGTGGGCTCCAAATGGTCTTATGAAAACAGATGACCAGTCGGGATTTATGAATACATGATGTAGAGAGGAATAATTTTATGCATGACATGTTCCTGGCAGAGTGTCAGTCATACATGTTCAAAATTATTTTTTAATTAATTTCAATAGTAAAAAAAGAAAAGAAAAAAAAAGTCATTAAGTAATTAAACTCCCTGCCTCTAAGTATTTTCACTTAAATAGATCCATTTGTTTTTCAACTGACTCAGTAGAAATTCATAGACCAAAATTATGAGGTCTGAGCTAGTAACCTCAGCCTCGGTAACCCGGGCCGGGTGTAAACTCCCCCCGTGGTCCTGGGCGAGTTACTTAGGCCTGGCTTTCCGCTTCTTAGCAGAGAGAGTTAAAAATCTCCGTGCTGTTCATTGGCCGGTGGGACCGGGACTGGCTGCAGCGCCCGGCTGCAAACTCCGTCTGGGCACAGAGAATAGGCCACGGGCTCCGCAGGGAGCGCCCGCCTGCCTCAACAGCCAGGGGCCGTGAGCAAGAGAGTGTTCCCCTATGAGCCACACTTTCCTCATCAGAAAAGTGGAAATAACCAGAGCACCTTTCCTGTCAAGACTGAACAAGACAAAACTGGACTCACGTCAAGGGTCTCCCCCCAGACTGGATCCCATGCAATGGTTTGTACTTCCTCCTCCCAATTCTTTTTTAGTAATTGACTCACAAATGGTTGAGTCTAGCCTTAGATTTTTCCCTTTGGCAAATGCTGGTTTTGAGCGAATGATAAGCGCTAGTTCTATTGAGCAAATACTAAGCACCAAGCACTTACCATATTAGCCACATCACCCTTTCAGGAGCCCTGTCAGTTACCAGTGTTATTTACCCCCTGGACAGATGGGGGGCTGAGGCTCAGTAAGCAATAGAACTGGGATTTCAGCCCAGGCAGTTGAGTCTCCAGGCCCCATACTCAACCCCTACTCCATACTGCATGTGAAGGGGGCAGGAACAGGGACACGGACAAGCTCGTTCTGCAAAGGTGAATGCTAATTAGGATCAGAGATCCACAGGAATCCATACAGCTACCCTCCTCCCGCATACTCCCAGCAGCCCTCGACTCCAGGGGTCTGAGGTTAAGACCCAGACTCGGGAGCCAGACAGGATTCTAATCCCAACTCCACCATTTTCAAGCTGTGTGATCTTGGGTGGGTTACTAGACTTCTCTGTTCCTTCTTTTCCTCAGTTTCAAGATAATGATAGTACCTACCTCACGGGCTGTTGTGAAGATTAAATGAAATAATGTACACAAAGTGCTTACAGATCAAGAACTGAGATTCAGGGAAGCTGCATGACTTGCTTGATATTCCACAACCGAGGTCCCCGTGCCAGCTGTAACGGAAGAGGATCACCGAGATTTACTTGGATGGGGGTTGGCAAACGTTTTCTGCCAGGGACCAGGTAGTACACATCTTCAGCTGTACGAGCCACCCGGTGTCTTCACCGCCACTCAGCTCTGTCTGCACGGCAGCCACAGACAGCCCACCCACGAACGGCTGCGGCTGTGCTCCAGTAAAGCTTTCTTCACCCAGAGAAGCAGTGGCCCTTGGGCAGTAGCTGCTGACCCTGATGTAGAGGGGGCTGGGGCTGGGTGCCCTGGACTGAGTCAGAGTTCCTCTAGAAGGACAGGGTGGGTTGGACACTGGGTAGAAGAGAAGCAGAATGTGTCACGATCACTAAGCTAAATCTATGTGGCAGGAGCCACAGAGCGTGACAGAAACGAAGAGTCAGCGCATTGCCGGATGCAGGAAGAGTTCTGCCCAAAGTCCGCGGTGTTTGCACATGCTGTTCCCTCTGCCTGCAACACTCTTGTCCCTGTCCATTCTTCGCCTGGCCAACCCCCTTCTCCTTCAGGTCCCAGCATAAGCATCAATGCCCAGGGCAGACCTCCCTCGGCCAGACACCCCCCCACCTTCTGGCTCAGGCCCCCTTTTGACAAACTCCGGTATACCTGCACTTCCCCTTGTAATTTAACCCACTGTGGTTCCACAGTATTTGTGTCTCCCCCTGGACCTGGAGCTCGTGCGAGCAGGGACCACATTGCTCTTGTTCTCCACAGTTTCCCCAGTTCCCAGCTGAGGATCTGACTCAAATGTTTGTTGAACAAATTAATAAACAAACAGAAGGAAAATGAAACCTCCCCTTCCAAAAATGATGTGAAAACGCAGTGGCGTTACATCACTGGAATAAGCAATGTGTTTTAACCCTTTTTTCCTCTTCTTGTATTTTCCCACTTTCTTGCTTTCCAAATCCATAAACCAAGTTAAAGTGAGTTCACATAAAGGACTGAGGTCTATTTTTAAAAAAGCTTTTCAGGGACTGATGTATTTCATTAGCATCGAAAACAATATAGTTACATTATACATTTTATACAAACTACTAATCCACATGTGTGCAAATTCGCCTCTAAGGACTACTTAGTATTTTTACCATATGCTTTCCATATTCCCCCATTGTTCCAATGTAATATTTTTTTGCTATTAAAATACATAATAAAGTTCTAGAGAAAAAAACAACAGGGTCACTCTCAGCAAGTAAAAGCAAGAGACCAAGGATTATACAACCACGTATTCCTTTGCCTTTGACGAGGGAAGGGTCTGAAATTAACTTTACCTCCTCGATTATAAAAATATATTGAAATAGCCACAGACAGGCTTTAAGTTGAACTTGAACTTGTCACATTGCCTCGGCTGTCTTTTCTCAAAATCAAGAGGCCTGGCTCACCCTGCTCTGCAAAGGCACAGTGGTGTGCAGACAGATGTCTAGCCACCGGCTTTTCCATCAGGGAAGCCCATTAGAAGTGTTGGCCGACTGCTGGCTGTCTCCTCAAGTGGTGGAGAGGGCTCTGGTCTCTTCCTCCTCTTGCAAGGACACTAATCCCATCATGGAGGCCCCACGAACTCATCTAACCCTAATCACCTCCCAAAGGCCTCACCTCCAAATATCGTCACACTGGGGGTTAGGGCTTCAACATGTAAATCTTGGGGGAGGGGCCACACACATTCAGTCCCTAACACTCATCAATATTTTTAACATGGATCGTGTGTTGAAAGGATAATATTTTGGATATGTTGAGTTAAATAAAGTATGTTGTTAAAATTAATTTCACTTTTGCTCTTTATAAGGTGGCTATCAGAAAATTTAAAATTGCACAAGCGGCTCATATTGTATTTCTATTAGACAGTGCTGGTTTAGACAGACCATAGCTTCAAATTCCACTTGAATAATGTACTGTATGACCTCGAGCAACTAATCGCACCTCAGGTTCCTAATGTGTGAAATGTGAGTTGTTCTGGCACATAAAGGTGAGCTCTTTTTATTTGCACCATCACCTGGCAAACAGCCCTTCCAAATGGGCCACTTTCCCGGGGAGCAGGCGTGTCTGCTGGAATCCTCTCCCTCTGCGAAGAACTCGCCACTTCCCTTCACAGGGCCTGAGGGATCCCACAGCTTTGTTTGGTGAAGAACTGACTGGCAGGGAGACACTAAGCAAGAAAAACAAACAGGGCCCCGAGGTGGTTATTTAAGAAAACGCTTGAAAACAAACAAGCGAAGAGAGAAGGAGACACAAGAAATCTCAGTCGTTAATGAGGCGCCCTTAGAACTCACTCCAAGCTCCCGGGAGGAGGGGGAGAGAGAGGAGGGCTGCAAAGGGCAAAGGAAATGGAGGGGAGGAGATGGAGAACTTCGACAGGAAGAAGCTGATGTGGAGTTCAGGTGAAGGGGAGGAAGAAGGTTCCCACGTTTGGAAGTAATTATTTAAACATTTTGCACCTTTCAAAACAGCAGACAGCAATTTCCAGCACCAAATATCTTTGCGTTCCCCCTTTGCAGAGCCCCTCTGAACCCAGCTGGCTGAGCAGTGCTTTCAGCATCGGCTCTGCCGACCCAGAGGAAACATCTCAGCTCAGGCTTGAAGAGAGGGGCGTTCCGCTGGGGTCCCTCCTTGTGCTGCCCCAGGCTAGGGCTGCAGAGCAAAAATGCAAGGATGGTTTGTCTGCCGCCACTGGAATGGAACCAGCTGGAACCCGCTCACATCCTGCACCAGCCGGTAGTCACACTGTGATGGATGAGGGTCAAGAACCTGCCCCTGACCTGTATCCTGGGGGGATGTGGGGTTTTACTTAGAGCCCCCGCGTCTCCTGGGGAGAGGGAGATGAAGCTGGCTGAGCCCCACAGCAACAGCTCCTGAGCTGTCGAGAGCCCATTGTCAGGGGCACTCTGTAGATATTCTGATGAGCAGCTAAGAGCTGCTGCTTTTGCAGAAACAGAGTCCTACAGGGCCCTGCACCATATGCAGCTGGAAATGTTGGTTCCTAAGCTTCTGAGGGACCAGGCTTAATGAAATTATTCACCTGGCCTGCTTTTTTGAGAGATTCTGATTAAGACCCTGCCCAGGCCAAGCAAACCAAGTCCAGGCTACCCTCTGCCTCTGCTCTGCTCTGCTCCCTCTCACAGTTGTCCGTGCTGATCATCACACCCCAGAGGGTTTCCCAGGAGGTAATCCATGTGTCACCTTGTCCCCCCTGAGTGCACCCATCATCACCCCTTCCTGGAAAATGCCCCACCCTCCTCCTCCTGACCCCCTGAAGAAACTTCCCCTGACCTTCTCTTGCTTCCCTCTGAGTTAATGCTCCCTCTCACTCCGATGGCCCCCTCTGGCCCCGGCACAGCTATTGCTGCCATCTGCTCTCTGCATCATAATTATTTCTAGATTTATTCATTTCCATGTCTGGTTGGCAACTCCTAGCAGGGCAATGAGTGCCTCTATCTAAATCACCTTGGCATTAGCACATCACAGGTGCCGAAAGCAAACTGGGCAAGTATGTGAATGAATGAACAAATGAATGAATGAAACTGACAGGGCAGGGAGTTCAGAGTCATTCTGAACCCTCCTCTTTAATGAGGAGCACAGGGGTCAAGAGCATGGACTCCAAAGCAGCTGGCCTGAGTTTGAATCCCAGCCCCCACCCCCTCCTCACTGTGTGGCCTTGGGCAAGTTACTTAACATCTCTGTGCACAGTTCTAGTACCCACCTCCAAGGGTAGGAGTAACCAAGTTATTCTATTTGAAGTGCTCAGAGCAGTGCCAGACACATAGTAGGACCAGGGACATTGAATAGAGTCAGCTATGATTATTCCACTGGCACAGAGTCCAAAACCAAATGCTTTTTATAACATTCTGATGTTGATCCCAACAGCCCACTTTGAGCTCACGGCATTAAAATAGAAGGCAAGGAGTTAAACCCTCCAGCCCCAGGAAGGAGGGATTAGCAGCATTGTGTCTGTTTAGTTACTCAGCTCCCCGCCTCTCCAGAGGAAAATACCCTTGAAAGATTAGATTATGTCATGTGAACTGCGGCCC
The DNA here is from genome assembly GCF_057802395.1 of Ceratotherium simum simum. NCBI lineage: Eukaryota > Metazoa > Chordata > Mammalia > Perissodactyla > Rhinocerotidae > Ceratotherium > Ceratotherium simum. The sequence goes on along the minus strand of NC_141929.1, from coordinate 3,262,628 downwards.
GGCCACGGTGCAGAGAGGACGCTGCTGTCGCCTCCCGGCTAAGCCGAGGTCTCAGGCTAATTTCCCGTAGGTGGTCCAGGCCAGATTTCCTGGAGGCCCAGGGACAGAACAAACAGCCTTTCCTGTCCCCCGGGGATTACAGCGTGAAAGCACTTTTTAAACCTTAAATTAAAAAACTGAAAGGCCGTGTCCATTCTGCAAACTCCATGTACTTAATTTTTAAAACAGCAACACGTCAAGAGCTCTTGCAGGTGACAGACCCTGGCTTTGGACTATTGAAAAGTGTTCACCTTCAAGAAAAATAACTCAAGCAGAGTGACGTGCCTGACAAAATGATTCAAAGGGCGTCTTTTCTCCCCTGGAATGGTCCTTACTTCTCCAGGTGTCAGGGTTTGAGATGTTGACGAGGGACATTTGGAAGTTGTACATACTATGATATTATAACGTTCCAAGGGAGTCATGGCTTAGCACCCCTGGAAGAGGAAAATGCCCCTGCTCGGGTATGTGAAGAGAAAAGGCCCAGCTTTCTGTCAAAGGTTGGAGATGTGTCTGTGCTTGCTCTTCAGATTTGTGACGACTCCCAGAGATTTTCGTGTAGGGCAGAGATCACACCTAGAGCACAGAAGCCAAGTTCCAGACATGTTGAAATGGAAAGTTCTCGAATAAACATCACAAAGCCTAAATTCAAGGCTCTGCCCTGCTACTTCCAAGCTGTGTGACCCTGAGCCGCTTCTTGACCTCTCTAAGCCTTGGTGTCCTTCTGCATCTGTAAAATGATAGAAATAGCAGTACCTGCTTCCCAGGTTGGTAGTGAAGACTCCATGAGACCTTGTACTTGAAGACTCTGTTTTGGAAAATATAACACAGTATTCAAATGGGAGTTTCCTCCATCTGAGGGTCAACATTCGTGTCTCGCCATCCAAAGAATCTTTAAATCTTAGAAAACACCCAGGTACTCAAAGAGGTGTAAACAAAGACCTTCGTTGCTTTGTTTTCCATAATGGCAAATCAGTTGGAACTCAATTTGATGTCTGTCAAAATTCCTCTAGAATTTTGTTACCTCTAGATGTTGAAGAATGCAGGGCAGATGTATAAGGATGGCCATGAGAGAACACCTAGATAGTTTGTTAAATGGGAGGAGAAAAGTGAGTCCCAGCACAGTGCACCCGAAGCCTGTGGGCTGTGTGATGGCAGGCGCCATGTGTGATCATTACTGACTCCGCGGCTCCCAGCATCACACCTGGCACACAGCAGGTGCTCAGAAATAGTAGTTGAATGAATATACACAGGATTATTCCACTGATGCGGCATTAAATGACAAAAGTCTTATCATCCAGACACACAGGTAAGTGTCTGGGAGGGAACCTGGAAGGAAACATCTCACCAGCTAGGGTGACACCCGGGGGAGCAAAGGGGCGGCACCTTTTGCTCTGAACTTCAGAATCATTTGCATCTTTAACCCTGAAAATATATTCTTGCATGGCTTGTTTAAGCTATAAAGTAATAAAGACCTCCCCCCACAAAAAAAGAAAAACAAGGAAAAAAGACTCATATGACTAATAGCCCCCACTGAATCATAAGAATTCAGGCATCATAAGAAAAAGAGTCTTTGGTGACCCGTAATTTGAAATTAAAATTAATAAATGCAGAGGAGAAAGTTGCATAGCACTGACTCCCCAATTCCAGGAGCAGAACCAACGGAACAATCAGAATAGTGAGTTATTATGTCTTAATGAATAATAAAAAGGCGCCAAAGCTAGAAATCAGAGAGCTCCCAGCTTTTGCCTCTGTATTTTTATTAACCAAGATCACTTTGGGTTAACAATGACACGCTCACAATACGCAGGTGAGGACAGTCCTGGCACGGAGCCACTATGGGAACAAGGCTTGAGGTGGCCCAGTCCCTTTCCCTCCTTCAAAGGCTGCTTCAAAGGAGACTGGCGGAGAGGAGGTGCCCCCAGCATGGGCTCTCCTCAAGATACAGAGAGTGGACTCAGGACAATAATCGCTTTCAGAAGAGAATGACGCATCTTCTTCCTAGTGTTTCTTTTCTTACACACACACACGCACATATGCACACACCTGCACACACATACACACACACAAAAGCAGCCAAGGAACTTCTGAAACAAATTAATCCCAAAATTAAGGTTGGAGAAGAAATCTCCCCCAGGACACCAACCATGTTTGAAGTTGGGTTCTCTGTTTATTTGTTTTAGAGCTCTCGCAATCTCTTTCCTGAACAGTAGGTGAAGCTGTCTTTGAGGATCAGGCAAGGAGCTCTCCCCCTGGCTTTGAGTCAAAAGTGGAACAGATGTTCCAGCAACTAGACAACCAAACACCAAGACCCCTCGTTTAGTCGGTACTCGTGGACTTGCAGACCCTCATGACATCCACCCCCATACTCACGCCCACGCTCGTGGTATCACATCGGCTCAGAGGATCAGAACTTTGAGTCTATGTGGCCTCGAGATAGCCCTGGGGAACCCACTGAGCTGTAGGGACTGTCCTGCGGGGACATACTCTATCATCTTGTCCCGGCATGAACACTAGGGCTTAATCTTGGAAGCACCTCCCCATTATCCTCATCCCAAACTCCACCACGCATGACAACTTTCCCAGGTGTGCGGGCTCCTTATCCACCTCCCTCCCCTCCCAAACACATCTCCACAGTGGGACCTGGGTTTCTTTGGTGAACTCTGCCAGAGGCCAGACTTCTGTAGGCCTCCGGGAGGATTTGCAGGGGAGGAAATGATAGTTGCTGTAAATGAGTCTTAGGAGGACACGGACAGAGAAGTCCCATGGAAAGCTATGACTTTGCCGAGGGATGTTTATTCCAAGCGACAGTGGCGACCTAGCACCCAGCCACCCGTCGACCAATGATGTGGGGTGTGTGGCTCTGAAATGTTGGGCCCCCTCAGCCCAGACACACAGCTGTCTTCTTTTCCCCAAAACTAACCACGTAATCCCATTAGAAGCTGCCCTGCTCTTGAAGGAGCCCCCCACTCACGGCTGGCCTCAGCGCTTGAGGTGTTGGTGGCTGTATTTCCCACCTGGCAGAGGCAGCTGCTGGTGGGGACAGAGGATGAAGGAGATGGGGCAGAGACGCAGAAATAAAGATCAGATGGAGCCACGGCAGTGTGTGAGACCCCTCCTGTGGTTTGGTTGTTCAACCCCTCCTTTCCTCCATGAGCAGATGACTGACCTTTTGCCTGAATCTTGTTTCTGTCACAAGCACCCAGAGAGTCCTGCTGAATCCAGTGTGTGTGTTTGTGTGTGTGTGTGAGCGGGGGGGAATACACATAACATAAAATTTACCACTTTAACCATTTTTAAAGTGTACAATTCAGTGGCATTTCGTCCATTCACAGGACAGTGCATCTGTCATCTGTCTAGTCCCGAGATACCCCCATGCCCCCCGAAAGGAAACCCCGTACCCACTGGAGTCGCTGCCCGTTCCTCTCCCCCAGCCCCCGGCAGCCCCTGACTTCTTGCCTCTGTAGATGTGTCTGTTCTGGACATTTCACAGAGATGGGATCACACACTATGCAGCCTCTTGTCCAAATACAGCTTGGGCACTCCACTCACCCGCCGGGGGAGGTGCTTCCCTCCCGACAGCTCTCCGCGTGCAGAGGATGCAAGTGGCTTCTCCAGTCCTCTCCTCACAGGGACCCCTGGCTGACGGCTGCTGGAGCAGACAGCCTCAATCATGGGAACCGTGTCAGAGTCGGAACCTCCCCTTCCACTTCCTTCATCCCACGTTTGTGAGCAGTTATGGAGCACCTGCTGTGTGCCGGGGGCTGCATGCAGCCTCATGAGATGAAGAAGGGGCAGTCACCTCCTCCTGAGAGCTCACGCCACCTGGGCCCGGGCGGGTTTGCAATCCCTGTGAGCCTCTGTCCTGCTCTGCGAGGGGGGCCGGCCCCCTACCTGATGAAGCTGGAATGGCATTTACACGGGAAGGTGGGGCCGGGATTGGGTGAGGGGAGCCAGGCGCCCAGGGTGCCCAGCGTAAGGGGGTGCTCACTCTCAGGGTCGTGCAAGCACAGGGGTGGGCGGGCCCCCCTTTCAGTGGTGCACGCCGGCGCCTCACTGTCCTCAGCAGGCCGGGCCCCCACAACACAGAAATTGTGCAGTGCCCGGCACAGTGGGCATGCTGACGACTCAGGGCTTCCCACAGGCTGGGCCACGTACCCCAGACAGTTCTTACCACTTTTAACTTGATCATTGCAGCAAGCCTATGAGGCAGCTTGGGCTCCTCACCTCCGTCTGTGCACCAGGCTCGGAGAGGTTAAGGAACTTGCCTAAAGCCACAGAGCTTGTGCGTGGCAGAGCCTGGGGCTTGAGCCCAGCTCCAGCAGTCACAGGGCAGGAACTTATCTTAATAATGAAAGCGAATGTCCTTACGTGGTGTCCCATGGCGGGGAGCTTTGCTGAGGGCCTGACCTGCATCAACGCATCAGTTCCTCAGAACCCGAAAGGCAGGTACTAATTTGAGCCCCTTTTTACACTACAGCCCAGAAGGCTAGCCAGTATGCTCTGCTTCGAGCTCATGGGGAGCTGGGGATGCGACGTGAGCGGGAGTGACCGTAACATCCTCTGCACTCTGTTGCACAACGCGACGCTACAAGCCAGTATTATGTATTTTGGGCTCATCGGTATTTATTTAGTCCTGGTCCATAAGGAGTTCCGTGGTCCACCCCTGAAGTCCACCGCCCTCAGCGTCCTCTCCCGGGACCCTCTGTCCATGGCCGTGAACATGGGCGTGCTAGCTGGTTTCACCTGAAGTGGGCATGCCGGCTGGCGGGGCGCACACTTGGTGATGCGTGTCCTACACGTCCGTGTCACACGTCACAGCTCCACACACACACGCTCGTTGAAAAACAACTCAAGATTCCTAGAAGGTCTGAGACAGGCACAGAGAAGCTCACTACTGATGTTTGCAGACCCTCGGGGCCGGGATTGCCGTCCTCTTATGTGGCCCCAACTTGACATCCCCACTCAGCTCACCAGCGTCGACCAGGGCTCGCCAGGGACACAGACCACGGAGAGACATCCTCGTGAAGGGATCTGTCTCCAGGAATTAGCGCTGTGACTGTGGGGCCGGGCAAGTCTGAAATCTGTAAGACTGGCGGCCAGCTGAAAACTCCGGCAGGACCTGATGCTTCCATCGTGAGGCAGAATTTCCTCATCTCAGGGAAACCTCGGATTTTGCTCTTAAACCCTTCACCTGATTAGGTGAGGTCCCCCCAGATTATCCAGGTTACTCAAAGTTACTGATCGTAGAGGTTGACCACATCTACCAAAAGCCGTCTCAGCACACCTGGATTAGCATGTGATCGAAGAACTGGGCACCACAGCCCGGCCAAGTCCACACGTAGAACTGAAGACCACACGGCCCACAGGGGTCTCAGCCAGGCATCTGATGCTACTTAGGCATCAGACCTACTCGGGCATCATAACTCACTCAGGTGTCACACCTTGCTCAGGTATCAGAACCCGCTCAGGTGTCAGACCCAGCACAGGGCTGCACACTCCAAGAAGCCACAGTTGAGACAGAAGCAGGTGTCACACTTGCTCCTTCTCACCCCGAAGTGCCTCGTCTCAGACAGGACTGCATGCTGCTGTCTTTATTTGAAATGTCACTTGGGAGACTCTAGTGCACTATGCAAAATGTAAACGATGATTTTATACATACGTGGATATACATCTGTTAGAAAATCCAGACACGATGTTATTAAAGTCTTTTTGCTGTTGTCTCACAAGGGCTGTCTTGCTGAGCAATTGCTTCTACAAAGCTACTAAGCAACAGAAAGAAACTGTAAGTTTTAAATTTTAGATGGCTAACTCTCCCATCTAGGACAAATCATTCTTTAATGAAATAACTACAATGAAAAATCTCTAAATAACAGAAAAAATGCCTGACTCAAACTGATGGGCAGTGTAGCCCCAGCCACATCCCACAGAATAAAACGGCATGGAATGGTCACTAAGAGAACCAATCCCTGGAGGTACAACGTGTGACTCGTCCCTATAAAATGGTTAGTGGGGGCGGAGACAGCAAAAAGACATTCCCATTAAACGAAAACCCAGGAAGTCAGGTTCTGCTAGGAAAGGCCCCGTAGCACGTTCAGGAGGGTTTTGAGTAACTGCAAATGCACGAGAGAAAAATCATAAATATACTTTTCATTATGGTTGAAGAAATGGAAGCAAAGTCTACTTTGCAAATGTTGGGGGAAGGCCCCCTCGTTTATGAAACAGAGGGCTGGGAAAGGGAAGGAAACGTTTGGGATTAAATATTGTCATTTGAGTGGCGCAGATGATGAAAGCCAGGAAATTCGAAATGTATGCACCGACAATCTGCCACTCCAATTTTACACTCCGGACCCCCGAACAAAAGCTGCACTGTGAGGGGCCTGGGACGGCGGCTGGCGGCAAGGGCACAGGTTTCCTTTCCATTTAATGGCTTTTCAGTGTCGAGTGTGAAAACCAAAATGTTGTTCTGTGGGGCCGACACTGGGCCCCGTCCCCGCTGGCACTCAGTGAGATGGTTCCATGATTAGGGACAGTCATTGGGCCCCTTTTTTCACCTCCAAACACTGAAATTCAAGGGTGCTTCCACTGGCGGGATCCTTCCTGTCCCCACTGGGACATACATAGGCAGCCCTGACGTTCCCGGCTGGATGATAGGCAGCTCTGGAACTGCCCCTGCCACAGTAAATCACAGTGCCACAGCTGACCACGGAGCATCCGCAGCAGGAGCTCAGGAGGGGCTGTGAGGCGGGACCGTGTGTGTGTTCAGAGCCCCTAAGAATGGCGACCACTGTTGGCTGACGCACATTCTGGGGAGAAATGACAGAGGGTCCATAAGCCACAGCGACCCCTGAGTTCTCCCATGTGTTTCCACAGTCCTCCAGATAAAACCCTGGGAGATTCAGAACGGGCTTTCACAAACTTCACCTTGCCGGGTGGGGGCGGAGGAGGGCGAGAAAAGAGCAGAGGAGGCAAGAAGGCGAGGCAGCGGCGCCCACCTCCTGCACCCGTGCGAGTTCTGTGGGTCCAGGAGACAAAACGCAAAGGCAGGCACATCAAGCCTGTTGCCAAGTGAGGAGCTGGAGGGCGTTTTAAGGGAGAAAGAGAAGAAGCCCCTGAGCCTTAAGAAGGAAGGGAGACAGCAAGCAAGGAGCAGGAGGTGAGAGAGACGTGGAGAGGAGATTTAAGGAACTGGGTCATTCTTCTCCTTTTATACAGTGAAGGCTGCGATCTCCCAGCTCTGAGAACCCCTGGGAAGCACTTCTCACTGTGTTTCAGAACAAACACGGAAGCAATTTGGTTTTGTCCCCCAGCCATAGGGATTCCTTTGCCTGGTTTAAAAATCCCTCCCGAAGGCCCCACTCAAGACCAATGGGCCTGGAGTGAAGTCCACACTCATGTGGACCCACCTTGTACCCCTTCCTTCCCTCCAAATTGCCCCTTGGCCCACCCTCTGCCACATCCGAAGCTTTCCCATTTCCACGCCTTGTACCCTCTGCTCAAAATGCCCTTCCCACATTTCCTCCCCTAAGAAATCCTGTCACCTCCTCTGTGACGCCCACACCACCGCGCCCAGGCAGATCCCTCTCCGCCCATGTCCCCCCAGCACCTCGGCCAGAATCTCCAGAAAGACCACCACACACTTTCCCCTGTGAGGTCTGAGAAGCGGGATAGGGTATTCACCTTGGTAGCCCTGCTTCCTGCTCACAGTAGGTGCCTGTACATGACAGCTCCCCGGCCCTAGACGACAAGGAGTGTTTGCACTCTCCAACAAAGCCCCGGGTAAGAGGGGTGCGTCAGAGGTGCCCATCAAGACCTCAGGCACAGGGTGCACTTTATATTCATGGTCCCATAACCTCTCCACCCACTGGCGCCTGGACTCTTATCCGCACTTCTTGGATGAGGAAACCGAGGTGCAGAGCGCTCTTGTAACTTGCCCAGGACACAGAGCAAGGGGCACAGCCCCGAGCCCACCTTCCCAATCACTTAGAAAAACAGAATCGGGTTCTCAGCACCACCAGCCTTTCCTGCAGGATTTCCAGGCAGAGCTAACAAAACATCTCTTCTCACCTCTAAGACCGGTCCTCTGGTGACAGAACTCAAAACTCGGATACAGAACCTGAATGCAGGCTGTAATTCATCACTTTATTTTAGGATTTTTTTCCTTCCAGATAACTGGTCCAAATGCCCATGATTTTTCCCTTGATCTTAAAGTAGCATTCTGGGGATAAAACATGGATTTCTCCTCTCTCCTACACTGCCGGGTCCCATAAAGTGTGGCAGCGCCACCTTCTGGCCATCAGGCACAGTCAACTGGCACCCAGTGTGGAAGTGTCCCCGAGCAGGCTGTCCCTGAGACCTCCCCAGTGGCTCAGCCTCTTCAGCCCCGATGAGGAGAGGAATAAATGTGGACATGAGGTGCCCACGGGGAAAGGAGGTGGCACTGGGCTCACTCAGCTGCTGAGGGAGCTGCGACAACACAGGGGAGTCTGGGGCTGCCTGACAGCACGTGTCAAAGGTCAGGTACCAAACGGGCCCCTGAGCAGAGGGCACAGGCCTCCTGGGGCCAGGAGACGGCAGCACCAGGGAGAGCAGCCCAGGGTAGGCTCCGGGAGGACGGCAACCGGGCCCAGGGAGCCTGGTCCATGAGCCAGGTTGGGGGCCTGGGAAGAAATCCGGGCGTGGGGCAGAGAAAGTCAGGATAGGCGGGTGCTCAGAGCCCAGTACCAGGCCTGGCACAGGGGGAACCCCAATAATATGTCATGAAGAGAAACGAGATGAGTCAGTCAGCAAACAGGCCCCCCTACTGGGCACCACAGCTGTGGGCGTGCTGGGGGTACAGCCTGACCAAAGCAGGGGCCCCGCCCGCCCAGTGCTCACACGGAAACACACAAATAAACACACAGATGATAGTCCCACGTAGTTTGTTACAGTATGTTCAAGTCTCCAGGTAAGTCCCTCTGTACGGCTTCCAGTAAAAACACTGTTATAGGAGGAGCTGGGGGCCCCCAGAGACACAGGCCACTTGAAACTTTCATTCATTCATTCAGCGAGTGAGTGAGTGCGGACTGAGCATGCACACAACACCAGGTACTTTAGTAAGCACTTTATGTGCACTGGGTCCTCAGATCTTCACCACAATCCCCAGGAGATAGAAGTGGAATCTGCACTTTAAAGATTGGGAAGTTGTGCTCCAGAGAGGTTAACTAACTTCTCCAAGGTCACACAACTTCTCAGTAGCAGAACCAGAATTTGAGCCACGTTCAACCCCAGTCCCTGTACTAAGTGCACTAAGCCCCATGACGGTCCTTCAACCAGGAGATATTTACCGAATTCCTGTCACAGGGCAGGCATTGAGCCAGGGTCTTGGGATACATCAGTGAACAGAACAGAATGAGGGCCCTACCCTCAAGGAGCCGATGCAGCGAAGACAGACGATGAACAAGAGAAGAGGGTGCAGGGGAGGAAGAGGCGGACGGCTCAAGAATGGAGCTGGACAGACCTGCCTTCAGACTTGGCTATTTCATCTCTCTGAGCCTCTGTTTTCTCATCTGTAAAACAGACTAAGCGTAGGGTCAAGGTGAAGGTTGAAAAATACCCGGCACCAAGGATACACTCAGCAGACGTGGCTGTTTTTATTAGCAGCTCAGGAAAAAGGCAGCAAGCCCAAATGGGGCAACACGAGGCCTATGGCAGGGGTACCAAGAGAGGACAAGGTGCTCGGCTGGTGTTTAAGATCGTTCCCATCGCCCTGCAGGGGCCCTGGGGTGGGAGTGACGACAGAGGCCGGGCCGCGAGGCAGCAGGGTGGCGACCAGTGCATCAAACAGCCTGTCAATGATCAGTGACACTAGCTGAGGTTCTCAGGAATGTCGGCTTTTTTTAAGGGGGAAGATTCTTCCTTTTTTTCAGACTTTTTTGACACAATTTCAGACCTGCAGAAAAGTTCAGAACAGTATAAAAAATTCCCATACACCTTTAACGTGGACACCTCCAGTGTTAACATTCCCCCACATCTGCCATTGCGTTTTCTCTATGCCTTTGTTTCAGAGCCATTTAAGAGCAAGTTGCCACACAGACATGATGCCCCTTCAGCCCCTAGGTACTTCAACGTGCATTTCCTTAACACAAGGACATTCTCTTTCTCAACTACAGAGTGCAGCAGAGTACCTCGAAATTGGGGAATTCGCTTTAATACAATGTCACTTACTAATCCTGAGACCTTACTCAGATTTCACCAATTGTCGCAATAATGTCCTTTACACCAAAGAAAATCCCAGACTACGCACTGCATTCTGTTGTCATGTCTCTTTAGTCTCCTCTCATCTGGAACATTCCTCAGTCTTTCTCATCTTTCTCAGGCCAGTTAGTGCGTAGAATGTCCTTCAATTTGGGTTTGCCTAACACTTTGTCATGATTATATTCAGGGTATACACTCTGGGCAGGAATTCCAGAAACTGATATTGTGTTCTTCTCAGTGCATTGTATCAGGAGGCCCATGAAGTCTCTCTGTCCATTAATGATGATGTTACTATTGATTAAAGTGGTGTCTGCCAGGTTTCTTCATTGTAAAGGTCATTCTTTACCCTTTGTCATCAGTTTCTTGTGGGGAGGTTCTTCGAGACCCTATAAATATCTGTTACTCAAGAAACTTGCACCGACTAGTTTTAGCATCCACTAATGGTTCTTGCCTAAATCAATCATTACCGTGATGGCTGTCAAGTGGTGGTTTTCTAATCATTTCCTCTAACTTTATTGGTGGCACTCTGGCATATGTTTTCTTGGAGACAGATTATTACAAAACAGTGGGAAATCAGTCTCCCTGATTCCCTCTTGCCCCCACAGTCTGTTCTCCACACCATAATTAGAGAGATCCTTTGAACAAGGAAATCAAAGCCTGTTTACATGCAAAAGAACGAAGTTGAACCCCTACTTCACACCATACACAAAAATTAACTCAAAATGGATCAAGCAGCTAAATGTAAGAGCTAAAACTTTAAGCTTTTACAAGAAAATATAGGAGTAAATCTTCATAACAGTGGAATTTCCAAAGGATTCTTAGCTATGACACCAAAAGCACAAGCAACAAAAGAAAAAAGATAGATAAATTGGACTTAAACAAAATTTTAAAGTTTCAAAGCACGCTATCGAAAAGTGAACAGACAACCCCCTACCCAGGGGAGCAATGGGAGGGGGCCTCTTCTGGATCACAGCCCTGTTGGGCATGGAGCTGTCTCCAGCTCAAGAAACCTCTCCACAGGCTCCTGGGGACCTTCTGACCCTTCCACCTGATGGCTTCAGGCTGCATCAGATGCTGCTTACTGTACACACCTGACATTTTTGATGCCCCAACTTTTCCTCACTGATCATGCAGGCAGTGCCTCTTAAACTTTAATGTGCATAAAAATCACCTGGGGTCTGTTAAGTTGGAGATTCTGACTCAATGGGTCTGGGGTGAGGCTGTATTTCTGTGTTTCCGAGAAACACCCATGGATGCCACTGCTCTGGTCCATGGACCACACTTTGAATCATGAGGTAATAGACAACCTACTTACTGCATCAAGTAAGGGGATAGGAAGTCCTCCTTTCCTCGGTCATTCCCTTCTCCACATTGCCCAGGGCTTGGGAAGGGCTGCCTCCCTGTGAAAGCAGTGCCAGGTAGATGGAATTTGTCCCCTTGGTGTGAATTAGACTTTTGGAATTTGGAGGAGGGTGAGGAGAAGGAGAAGAGAAAGAGGAGGAAGGGGGGAAGAGGAGAAGTGGAGAGGGAAGGAGGACAATGACGATGATTACAACAATGAGGAGTTTAAAAACACTTGAGACCATATAAATAATCTAATATACATGTAATTGAAATCCCAGAAGGAAAAAAAGAGATAACAATGTAGAAGACATATTTGAAGAGCTAATGTCTGAGAATTTTACAAAACTAATGAAAGATCTCAAGTCACAAATCCAAAAAGATCAGAGACCCTCAAGCAGGATTATTTTTTTTAAATAGATCATATTCAAAATACTGAAAGAGAGAGAGAAAATCTTAAAGGCAGCCAAAGAAATTAAGGAACAAATATAAGAATGACAGCAGACTTCTCATCAGAAACTATACAATCCAGAGGACAATGAACTGTCATCTTTAAAGTGCAGAGAGAAAAAATAACTGTCAACACAGAATTCTACCCCCAGGAAAAGATACTTTACATAAATGAAAGCAAAATTTTTTGGAATTTTCAGAAAAACAAAACCTGAGATAATCAGTTACCAGTAGACCTATGCTACAAGATATTAAAGTAAGTTCTTCAGGTAGAAGAAATATGAAACAAGACAGAAACTTGGATCTACACAGAGAAACGAATAGCTCTGGAAATTGTTTAAATGAAGGTAAGTATAAAAGACCTTGTAAGTATAAAAGACCTTTTAATCACTCTAAAGTATTGAGTGCCTAAAGGAAAAATTGAAGCAAAGGATTGTGGATTTATAGCATAAGTAAAAGTAATGTATGACGACAACAGCACAAAAGATGGGAGAACTTGGAGTAGACTATTACAAAGTTCTTACACTATACATGAAGTGGCATATTATTTGAAGGTAGACTGTGAAAAATTAAAGTTGTGTATTCTAAACTCTAGGAAAGCCAATAAAATATCATTAACTGTTTAATAAAAATATAATAACAATGTATTGTGGAGTTTATACCAGACGTCGAAATAAAATGCATTACAAAAACTGCACAAAAGTAGGGGTAAGAGGAAATTCTTACTCACATCTCTTTGACCAAACCAACCACATCTGTCAAATGAGGAGCCTGCCTGCCTCCTGGGTTATAAAGAGCCCTGAATGAGATCTTGTATGTGCCACATCAAGCCCAGCCCCTGAAAGGCAGCAAGTCTTGGGAAATGTTTGTTGAATGAATGAGTGAATGTTCAGTAGCATACATCGCGTTCGCTATGAGACAGAGCTAGGATTTTTTCCAAAGCAGAGACCCCCAAAAAGCTGGATGTAGCTTTCCCATATGGGGCTCACAAGGGAGTGGGCTAACTGCCAACCAGCTTTGTGTCTTCAAGTCCTGGTCTGTAATATCATCTACAATCAATTCCACCACCAGAAACTCAGTCCCCCTCCCAGGAGCTTGTCAGTGAGGCAGACAGAATTTAGTTAGTAATGGCAGTCAGGAAAAATAAACTTACCCAGAGAAAGGGACAAAGAGAACCACAAACAGCTTATGTCGAGAAAAGGGATTTTTTAATCCTCCCAACATCTGTAATGCACATTTATCCTGTGATTAGCATTTGTACTCCTGTGTCTGACCTTGGGAAGACCCTAAGAAGTCTGGCTGGCTTGAAGATGAATGTATAAACCACACACAAACTCGACAGCAAATTGGCCAACAAATATTCCCCAACCTGCCCTTGTCACGTAAACATCGCTAGGACTCTAGTAAATCTAATATTAGATAATATTACTATGAATCTAATAAAGCCTGATGGAACAGCAATTTCCATTAGGCCTTTTGCCCAAATCCTAGTCGAAGAGCAGCAAATAAAGCCCATGGAAAGATCTTTAAAGGGGATGCTGGTTAAAGGAATTACCCATTCTCCATTTCGAATGGGAGAATCGTTACCCAACTCAGAAAGAGGAGCTGCGTGAGGGAAGGAGGGGGTGCGGAAGCGCAGGGCACGTGTGGGGAAGTGTGGTGGGCCTCTGGGGCTGGTGTGCTGGATATCTCACACCCAGATGCCGTCCTCTCAGCCCACGCTTTGCTCCAGCGATTTCCGCAGCAACCACACACAGAGGCAGCCCACACCACGCCTCACTGCTCTGCGCACGTCTTGCTTTCTGCCCAGCTTCTCGGCCGCTGGCTCCAGAAGCCCATTCCGTCACGGAAGTGCCAAAGACGTATCACCCTGCGACACTGCCCTTCACCAATGGGAGATCAGAGCCTGTGGGTGACATTCACCGCTTCCGTCCCCAGTGGACAATGTCCAGGTTCATTCAACACCCTTCCTCAGAGAGTCCCCTGCAGGATGGTGTCCCAGTCGCCCACTGCATGGGCTACCAGCAGCCCTGACTGGGGTCAACTGACCTCATGCCACCTCCTCCAAGAATCAGTTTGCTCAACAACAAACTTGTGGAATTTACCAAATTTCACAATTTACCAAAAGTGTTTTTCTCTTTACAACTTTTATGACAATTTATATTGGGTGGGATAGTTTTAACACATTTTGAAGATTTCTGCAAAGCTTTAGGTAACTGATTTTCATTTGGCTTCGTAATAGCGTTTTAAGGAGTTTGCTGGCTCCGTGCGGATGCAACTCGCCAGCAACAGGGCAGAGGCCTAAAGGAGATGGGCAGAGAGAGGAGCCTAGGCTGCTGACCCCGCATGGGCAGTAGGGACATGGCGGAGGGTGCTGCCCACACCCTGCGGTCCTGCCCCACCATCCTCTTCGGCCCCAACAATCCTTCCAGTTTAGGAGCCTGCGCTCTGGGGCACTGATGGGTTTAAGTATCAGCAACAATTCCTCATGGCTTTGGGGCCCTGGGCAAGTACCCTCAGTTTCCATTATGTCCTCTGTAAAGGGGGATAACCACCCACCGCAGAGGGTTGCAGCGAGGGTGAATGAGGATGGCATATGTTCCAGCCGCAGCACAGCAAGAGGGCGGTAAGTGGGGGAGGTTTTTATCGCTGCTCTGGCCACAGATATTGCCTGAGCAGCTCCTGCCATTCTGAAGCAGCAGCTGGAAGACAGATAGAAGATTCTTCTCTGCCAGACACCTGCTCACTTTTCAAGAGACACAGATTCAGGTACAGACCTCCCTGCGCCACCTCTACCCCAAGCGCCGGGCTAAGCACCCAGAACATAGACACACGAAGTCACCTTCTGGAGACTTCCAGGCTGGAGGCAGCAGGAAGACAGGTACGGGGAAGGATGAGATGGGGGCCAAGGAGCAGCACCCACGAGAAAAGGGGCTCTGAAAGGAGAAGTGGAGGTGGGGAAGCCTCTCCTGGAAGAGAGAGTGAGCAGAGCAAAGGAAAGGAGGCTGGAAGTGAAAACTGGTGGACCAGTCTGGCTGGGCTGTGGGGCCGGGAAAGGACTGAGGGAGACTGGTTTCACAAGTCAGAAGGGCTCAGATTACTGAGAACTTTCCCTACCAAAAGGAAAAAAATCTATTTTTGCAATCAATGAAGGCGTTTCTTTAGGGGGATGGCAATTTTTCCTTTGAAATCTCAAATTTTAATTTGTGTCACTGGCACAGATGAACGTTACCCATTTTAGGAAACAGTTTCTGAACTCTGAAGCCAGCAGAAACTGTGTTGGGCACACAGATGCCTGGCCCTGCCTCCCTGTCACCTCTGTGAAGTGGCACTCAATCCTGCTCTTGCCCCAAACCCCTCTGAATAAATCCCATGGAATCTGTGCTTGCCAGAGCCCAATACGGACCACTTGATCAGGTGGAGACCAACACCATCGGAGGAGGGAGGGATGGGTGGCACGGGGCCAAGAACCTCTGAACGGCCAGGGCTTGGCAAACTCTGCCTTGCCTGGAGAACATGGTTCCTCTGCAAGGCAACCTACCAGCTGTGGGAGCCAGAAAAAGTCCCTTAACTTACCTACGTCTTAAATTCGTCATCTGTAAAACGGGAATGACAATCGTGCCCTACCTCACAGGGCTGTTGTAAGGAATAAGTGTGATGTTCACGGGGCACAGTTCATATAGGGCCTGGGACATAGGAAGCAATCAATAAACGGTACCTAGCTGTTTTTATATCATCATCATCATCACCACCCTATGGCTAAGTGTGGCTAGGACGGTGGAAACACCCCACTTCATAATCCAACATTCAAATATGGGTTCCCCTCCTGGACATGGGGTCAGAACGCTCAAATGTGAAACATTCTGGTGCCAGATGGCAGATACTCAGCATGCATCACCCCTCTCTATTCCTGTGCCTGGGACAGACATTGCTAGTTGATCACAGAGCTCAGATGTGGTCTCATCCTCGTTCTTGACACACCACTCCAGGCAGAACCCATCAACAGATCAGAGCTGGTCCAGAAGATGAAATGCATCTACCATGAGACTCCACACCACTGGAGGAAATGGGCTTAAACTGCAGGAAGTAACCGGGCTGCCTCCTGTTAGGGGCGCATGGAGTGGATTCCAGTGGGACTTCAGCTCTGGAGCCCAAGGTTTAAGAGAAAATTCAGGTTCACTCAGGAGGGTGAGCAATGCACCGTGGGATCCTGAACTGAATCCCAGAACAGAAAGAGGACATGAGTGGAGAACCTGGTGAGATCCGAGTGCAGTCTAGAGTTGAATTAATAGCAATGTATAGGTTGCTTAGTTTTGGCAAATGCCATGATCACATAAGGTATTAGGGGAAACTGGGTGTGGGTATCGGGGAACTCTCTGCACCATCGTTGCAATGTTTCAATAATCTAAAGTTATTACAAAATAAAAGTTTACTTGAAAAAAACAGTTTGACGTGGGGCCAGCCTGATGGCGTAGCGGTTAAGTTCACGCACCCCGCTTCCACAGCCCGGGGTTCACAGGTTTGGATGCCCCGGACGCAGACCTACACCACTCATCAAGCCGTGCTGTGGCAGCATGCCACATACAAAATAGAGGAAGACTGGCACAGATGTTAGCTCAGGGCTAATCTTCCTCACAAAAAAAGAAAAACAGTCTGATGAATACGAGACCAGCCAGGAGCTGAAACCCAGCTGGCCACATCACCTGAAGGAAGGGGTGACCAAAGCTCCATTCCCAGAGCTCACCAGGAATATGTAACCATGACAACCACATGTGCCCAATTTTCTAGGATCACCCAATTTCAATTTTCAGATACAGTATTGACTAACATCGACAGGTATAAATCTTTCTGTGCAATTTTTGGTTTCCCTTCATGGAATTCTCTTCTTTCCAAAGCAGGCAACTTATTAAATGTATGATTAAATACGATTCAATTTGAATGGCTTTTAAGATTTTTTCTTATAAATTCACACACCTGACAAAAAAATATTTTGCCAATCTGTACGTCTAAATTTTACTGTTTTTTGAGAACATAATCACAGTCTATAGTACCTCAGCACCCGCAAACTCTAAGGCTCTGTCCCTTCCACATTTGTTCTGTTAATTATTCACCCCTTTGCAAAGAGACATCCCTGGGTTGAACCCACACTCACTTGCTGCCTAGCTGTGTGACCTTGGGCAAATTACTGTACCTCTCTGGACCTCAGTTATCTCACCTGTTAAAGGTAGGGTGAATTAAGATCATGCATGTTTTAAAAGTCTGTAGAGCACGTAAAGAGAGGTAAGAAACTGAATAGTAACTATCATTATTGTTGGCACTCAAAAAATACCAGTCCACTTCCCTTCCCCTTTTCCATCACAGAAAAGCAAAACATTCTGATATAGTAATTAATAACTGCAGCAGAGGGGCCGGCCGGTGGCATAGTGGTTAAGTTCGCACTCTTCACTTCAGCGGCCTAGGGTTCACAGGTTCAGATCCCGGGCGCAGACCTACGCACCGTGCATCAAGCCATGTGTGGCAGCATCCCATGCATAAAGTAGAGGAAGATGGGCACATATGTTAGCGCAGGGCCAATCTTCCTTAGCAAAAAGAGAAGGATTGGCAACAGATGTTAGCTCAGAGCCAATCTTCCTCACCAAAAAAAAGAACCACTAATAAATAAATAAATAACTGCAGCAGAGAAGGCTCTCTAGCTCATTTCTTGTAAGCATCTTCTTAGATTCCCAACCACGTCCGTAACCATTTCCCCACCTGCTAGGGGGTTGTTAAGTCAGTGAACATCTCCACCTCTCACTAGATCCAAGAGATTTTCCTGCAGGAACATGACACATGTATTTGTTATCTAGCGCTGCATAACAAATCCCCCAAAACTTAGCAGTTTAAAACAGCAAGTGTTTATTATCTCACACAGTTTTTGAGAGTCAGGGATCCAGGAGTGGCTAACCTGGGTGGTGTGACTCAGGGTGTCTCCTACGGTTGCAGTCAAGTTGATGGCCAGGGCTGCAGTCATCTGAAGGCTCGACTGGGGCAGAAGGATCTGCTTCCAAGTTCATTCACGTGGCTGTTGAGGTTTCAGTTCCTTACCATGTGGCCTCTCCACAGGGCTGCTCACGACATGGCAGCTGGCTTCCCCAGGGCAAAGGATCCAAAAGAGAAGGAGAGAGAAAGAGAGAGAGGGCTCAAGATGGAAGCTGCAGAATCTTTTATGATCTAATCTTGGAAGTGATATAGCAGATTCTATTGGTCACACAGACCAACCTTGGTGCAATGTGGGAGGGCTACACAAGGGTGTGAATTCCTGGAGGTGGGACCATCGGGCAGCATAGAGGCTGGCTGCCACCACCTATCTGGATCTGTTCCCAAGGACAACATCTAGGAGCACAGATGGGGGCACCCATGTCTTCCTCTGGTGCATCGTCAAGTGGTTGCCATCAATTAGGACCTACAGCAGGCTGGCAATCCCAACAAGGATGGGAAGGCTGCGATTTGATAGTGAACGGGAGAGGTGGACACTGTGTTTCTCACTAGCTGCAAGACAACTGGCAGGTGAATACCTAAGACATTAACACCTCCCTCTAGCCCAGGGAAATTATTTCAGCCCATTAGCAGGCTTGGGCCTCATATGTATTCCAGAAACTCAACCAAGAGTCAAAGCCGGGAGGTCAGCCCTGCAGCTCGTTTCAGACGGTCTTAAATTTCATTTAAGAAGGAAGAATTTGGGATTGCACCACTGGGGGCCATCTGTGCTGGACCAGGTCATAATCAGCTTCTCTCTCACCTGGGAGGACAGAAACAGGAGGAAGCTTGGAAACCCCAAGTGAACTCTGTTTGGAATGGTTTCAGGGAAGTGGAAAGGAAAGTAGCTATTTTAATAGGAAAATAAATGAAGTGATAATCTTTTTGTTTTTAACATTTTCACTGTTTCCAGAGGTAGAAAATTAAAGCCTCTGGCTTCCTCCCAGGTAAGCCCTTGGAACCTGGGCCCTCAGGGACCCCCAGGGATCTAGAAGAAGTCACAGTCATTCAGGTAGCAAGGGGCAGTCTCAGGGGTCCAGCCCAGCCAGGCTCCTGTATTTCCCTTCTACATTCTGAGAGGCAACAGAGCCGAGAGCTCTACCTCAGTTTTCTCCTCTGTAAAATGGGGTGATAACAGTACCTATTTCGGAGTATGTTATCATTATGATTGATCATGGTTGTGGCTATATGCATTGAACGCTTGCTCACTCTTGGCCAGGCATCGGGATAAGCATGTCACCAACATGATCTCATTCGGCAAGTGAAGAAATGGAAGCTCAGAAAGGAGAAGTCACTAGCCTTGCCCAGCTGGCTGGATGCATGCATTCACCCCAAGGCTGGCAGAATAGAATGGGCCTCAGCCTGTGATGGGTGGGTGGGTGGATAGATGATGGTTGGGTGGATGGATGAGTGGGTAAGTGAGTGAGTAGGTGGGTGGGTGGGTGGATGGATGGATGGATAGATGAGTGGGGGGGTGGGGGGTAGATGGATGGATGAATGGATAGGTAGGTAGACAGTGGGTGGATGGGTGGGTGGAGGGAGGGAGGGAGGGATGGATAGGTAGGTAGATGGGTGGGTGGGTGGATGGATGAGTAGGTGTATGGTTGGGCGGATGGGTAGACAGGTGGATGGATAGATGGATGGATGGAAGGATGAATGGATGGGTTGGTGGATGGATGGATGGATGGATGGATGGATGGATGGATGGATGGATGGATGGATGGGTGATTTATGAACAGTTTAGCAAATCGAGGAATAGGACCATTGTTCTGGTTGTGACAAGTCCAACTCCTTCCTTTAGAAGTAATGGAAATTTCCATGCATTTGCTTTCCACAGTCTCTGACAAATGTTACACAGGAGAACAAGGTTTGGCTGTGAAACACTCCTTCTTTTCCTAAGGAGAAACAGCACCTCTTTTTTCTTTCTTGCAAGTGATGCAAAACATTTCGCATGGCCTCAAACAGATCTAGCACCTAAGGGTCAGGAGCTGGGGACTTCACCAAACACATACATCATTAAAGTTCCCCTGAAATTAATGTTACCAGTGTTTGTGCCCATGAATAAAGCACTAAACAAACATTGAGACTGAGACACCTCATTACCCAGGGTCGTTAAGTGGCTCAGGAAGAACACAGCTACACTTGAAGCCAATTAAGAGGCCTCACACTGGGTGTCGGAACCACACGAGGGGCTGGCATGTCCCCTAGCACATAGTAGGCACCTCGTAAAACATGTAGAACAAGTCAACAGGATCCCCCTGCCCTGGAGATTAGCCAACTCCACCACTGTGCTCTGTCTTGGATCCCACCCCTCAGGTCCCCTAGAACGCCTGAGACACAGACCACAACACTCAGAGCTGAGGACAACGGTGAGCACACAGAACAAATGATCTACACCAATGATGAATATCAACTATTCAGTTATTTGTTTTCTTTTTTTTATTGTGGTAAAATACACAAACATAAAATTTACCACCTTAGCCATTTTTAAGTGCATAGTTTAGTAGTATTAAATATACACATAATGTGCTACTATCACCACCATCCATCTCCAGAAGATTTTCATCTACCCAACTGAAACTATTTGGGGTCCTTGAGATTCCATATGAATTTTAGGACGGGTTTTTCCATTTCTGTAAAAGATGTCATTGGGATTTTGATAAGGGACTATGTTGACTTTGGGTAGTATTGACATCTTAAGATTGTCTTTCAATCCATGAACATGGGATGTCTTTCCATTTACTTGTGTCTTCTTTAATTTCTTTCAGCAATGATTTGTAGTCTTCAGTGTACTTGTTTTTCACCTCCTTGGTTAGGTTTATTCCTAAGTATTTTATTTTTTGATGGTATTGTAAATGGAATTGTTTTATTAACTTCCTTTTTGGATTGTTCATTGTTAGTGTACAGAAATGCAACTGACTTTTGTGTGTTGACTTTGCATCCTGCTATGTTGCTGAATTCATTTATTAATTCTAACAATTTTTTGTGAAATCTTTAGACTTTTCTACGTATAAGATCACATCATCTGTGAAGAGAGATAATTTTACCTCTTCCTTTCCAATTTGGATGACTTTTATTGTTCTTTCTTGCCTAATTGCTCTGGCTAGGACTTCCAGTGCTATATTTAATACATGGAGATGAGAGTGGGCATCTTTGCCTTGTTCCTGATCTTAGAGGAAAAGCTTTTAGCCTTTCATCATTGAGTATGATGTTCACTGTGAATTTTCCACATGTGGCTTTTACTATGTTGAGATAGTTTCCTTCTATTCCTAGTTTGTTGAGTGTTTTTTATCATGACAGTTATTTGTTTTTATTTAACAAATACTTCCTTAGCACTTACCTGCCAGGCACCATTGAAACTGCTTTACAATCATTAACTCATTTAATCATCACAGCAACCTTATGAGGTAGGAACTGTCATTATCTCCATTTTACAGATAAGGAAATTGAGGCACAGATTAAACACACAGTGAGCTATGGAACCAGGATTCAATCAGACCATCCAGCTCAGAGTCTACGTCTTGAACGACCAGGAAGCAAAGGAGGAGCCAGCAGGTTGAATATTTATTATACCACAGACACTTTATCATATTACATTATCTAATCCTTCCCCAAACTGTAGGATGTAGATATTTGTGGACCCATCTTACCACTGCAGAAACTAGAGGTATAGACACTTGGGAAACTTGCCCAGGGCCACACTTGGGAAACTTGCCCAGGGCCACACTATTAGTAAGAGATAGAGGCTGGGTTTGAATTTAGGACTTTTAGACTGTTGAGCTACAGAGCATCCCCAACCACCCACAAGGGGCAGCGTCCAAAGCCACGCTGTCCAATAGGGCAGCCACTTGGGACCAGTGAGCCCTCGAAATGTGGCCAGTGCCATGTGTTGAAATGATATTTTACACAAATTGAGTTAAATGCAATGTCTTATTGCAATTAATTTCACTGTTCCTTTTTACTTTTTTAATATGCCCACTGGAAAACTCTACGTCACATACATGGCTCACATTCCATTTCTGGTGCACATCAGAGGACGGAGGAAGATATGCAAGAGCTAAGGACAGGCACAAAGGAGGACCTGCTCCCATGTCTCCCCTGAGCTGCCTTGCTCAGCAATTGT
The DNA here is from genome assembly GCF_057802395.1 of Ceratotherium simum simum. Lineage (NCBI taxonomy): Eukaryota > Metazoa > Chordata > Mammalia > Perissodactyla > Rhinocerotidae > Ceratotherium > Ceratotherium simum. The sequence continues at coordinate 3,240,427 of NC_141929.1, read as the reverse complement.
CCCTGGTTCTGGGCACCTTGGGAGAAGGTTGACAGCTGGTGTCTAACTCCTCAGAGCTCCCCATGGGCCACACCAAGAAGAGCCGCTCACTCCCTCTGATGGAGGATGTGCCCTGGGAAGGCGGCTCAGGACAGAGTGAGGCCACTGTAGAGTGTTTCCTCCGCTCACACACAGTGCTCTCAAACCCCAATAACAAGCCTCCTCAGATCCCAACAAGAAGTGCTCAATGTAAACTGCAAATACAAGACACATGCCCTGGGCCCCAGGGGCAGGCAGACAAGGCAACTCCCATTGTCAAGAACACAGCACCCTGGCAATTCATCGGAGAGGGTCCTCCATGGTTCCACACCCAGAGAACCCAGATTGTGATCCTGAAGCTGGTCCTCCTGGGCTGTAGAGAGCACTTCTAGCACATGATCACTGACGGCAAGAAGATGACCGGGAGACAAGAAGGGGGGGAAAGAAGAAGAGGGTAAGAGGGGACAGGAGGAGGAAGGGGAGGAAGTGAGGGAGGAGGGGGATAAAGTGGGGAAGGGAGGGGACAGGGAGGAAGTAGAGGTTGGGGAGGAAGGAAGTGGGGGAGGGCAACAAGAAAGGGGGGGAGGAGAGGAAGGAAGTGGGAGAGGGGAGGGAGGAAGTGGGGGAGGGGGGAGGAAATGGGGGAGGGGAGGAAGGAAGTGAGGGAGGGAAAGGGATCACTGGTTATGGAACATTCTTCGCCCACCAGGCCCTTGCCAAGTGCTTGATTCACATTATCTTATTGAATCCTCGGGAAACCCAGTGCACATGGTAATATCATCATTCCCACTTCTCAGATGTGGAGAGTGAGGCTCAGGGTGGTGACACAGCCAACCCAAGAACACACCACTAGCAGGTCATGGAGCTAAGAGTCACCCAGGGCTGTGTGACACTAGAAGCTATGTTTATTGCTGTGGCACATGTTCGATCACGTAGGAGCAACAAAGCATTGTTCTAGTGACCAGGTCACGGTCTTGGAGCTCCAGGAAAATGGGTCTTTCTGCAAGGCATGTGTTCTGTATGTGTCTGTGACCAGAACTCCCAGTGGTAGATAACGCCCCATTTGCAGGTGTCCTGGGTGACCTGGAGTGTGCGGGTGGCAGGACCCACGGCAGCCGGCTCCCCGACCTCAGTCTGTCTTCTCCACCCACACCCACTCCCCAGGTGACCACACCAGCCCCAGGGCTCTAAAATGAGCCAGCCCCGACCTCTCCCTTCCTCTCAGGCTCATAGTTCTAACAGCCATGCCGTCTCCACGTGGCTCCTCAGCTGTGCCCACACGCAACCTCTCCTTTCCCACCTTCCCAGCTCAGAAAATGGCAACCTCAGGTTTCCAGTGCCTCCTCTCCTGCTCTCCCACCCCCAGCCAGTCCATCAGCAAATCCTGTTGTCTTCATCCTCAGAATACACCAGGATCTCGGGCTCATTCCCGCCCTCCACGGCCAATTCTCAGCTCGGCCACCGGAGGGAGCGCATTACAATCCAAGCAGGATCAGCCACTCCATCCAGGAGCTTCCAAGGGCTTCCTCAAGTCAGAATAAACTCCAAGTCCTTCCCGTGATGCCAAGGCCTCGTAACCGGGCCTGAGCTGACCTCCAGGCCTCCATTCCTGACCGCCGTCCACTTCTCTCTCCTCTCCAGCCACACAGGTCTCCTGCTACTCCTCACACTCACTGCATGTCGGCCCTCAGGGCCTTTGTACCTGCCACCCTCTGCCTGGCACTCTCTCCCCCGACCTGCCCTGTTCCATCCTCTGCAGAGTCCCCTCTTCAGAGAGGCCCCACACCACCCGTCACCACCCATCCCTTTACTCTGCTTTGTCTTTCGTCCTAGTGCCATTACCACCCAATGGAGTACTTATTTGCTTATACTTTTACTGTCTTTCAATGTTCTGTAGAGTCAGACCCGACGGAGAAGAAAGTAATATCTACAAAATGCATGTCTCAGTCCCCGATTTTGTCAACTGATGAAAATCAGAGGTACTCGAGGGTTTGGTCAGCACTTTCCCAGCTCATAAGCATGAATGACTCACAGACCACATAGCTCAGAGCGTGCTGTGTTTTATGCCTTGCCAACCTTCCACACTTCACACATGCCCATGTCTATGATCTCAGCCCCCCACCATAGCACACCCCAGAACAGAAACCCTCTCTGATCGCACACTGTACTGCTCTTTTGTTCTGATTTGTTTTCTAACATGTTGACTGGCATGGTCAGCCGTCCTCAGCTGGAACCACGTGAGATGGTGGAAGGGACGGGCAAAGGCTATGGACGGACCATCCGTAGCAGAGGCAGTGCCAATGCCAGCAGTGTGTGAAGACCTGCTCACGTCTCAATTAAATAATGCTAATTAGAGTGACGGCAACTCTAATGTTTTTCTCTTGGGCTGGCAAAGACTCGGGAGAGGAATAACACCCAGTGCGGGTGTGGGGAAGGGGCAAACCACAGCCCAGCTGCGCTGCCGGTCAACCCACCGTGGCCTCTTAGGACGTCTGATGCACCGGTGTCTGAGCACAGTGCATCGCGGCAGCCCAGAGGGATGCTGAAACGTCACTGAAGCGACAGGCAGGCCTCACAAGCACCACAGCACCCATGGAAACGCCTCGTGTGCAGGGGCTATGCAGTCCAAACATGCGGAACTGCCCAAGAACAGCCAACAGCGAGCGTTCCATAGAGGCCATCTGGGTGAGAGCCGCTCTCTGGAAAGCTTCTAGCACGACGGAAGCTGAGATATAGGCTGGGAAGTGTCAGCATTAAAAGAAACAGGGTCCTTGGACAGATCACGGCTCTGTGGTCCCACATGACCCTGCGTGGCCCCTGTGGTCCCATGTGGCCATGTGTGGCCCTGTGCAGCCACAACGACCTCCCCGGGTGCCAGTTCCCACTTCTGTAAAGACAGGATAACAGTAATCTCGCTTCCAAGAATTAAATGTAAGAACTGTAAGAACTAAAGGAGGTCCCGGGGACGAAAGTACATAATTTAACACTTTTTAAATCCGTATATCGCATGAAATAACAAATCTAGTCTCTGATCATTAAGGGACACTAAAGCCCTCGGGTGAAGCTTCACTGGGGTAAGGCTGACCCACCTGGGCTTAGTGGTCAGTCGTGGCACTTGAAGGGTGGGACCTTCAGGATCGGGATCCTCCTGACATGAGGCCTCAGGAAGCACACGGCCCTGCCTAGGAAGCAGTCCTGCAAAAAATATGACACCCCAATCTGTCAAGCATCTAGATCAATAACAGTTTACAGGAAACGCAGAACAAGAAGATGCACGCACTGTGTTTACATTTTTAAAAATCTTTGCTTGGCCGGCCCTGTGGCTTGGTGGTTAAGTGCGCGCGCTGCGATGCTGGTGGCCCGGGTTCGGATCCCGGGTGCGCATCGAGGCACCACTTCTCCGTCCATCCTGAGGCTGAGTCCCACATACAGCAACTAGAAGGATGTGCAGCTATGACATACAACTATCTACTGGGGCTTTGGGGGGAAAAAATAAAATAAATAAAATCTTTTAAAAAAATAAATAAATAAATAAAATAAATAAAAATCTTTGCCTTTTTAAACATTTCCAGATTCATACACCTGTGCTTATATGTAAAGTGGTTTCTAGAAGGAAGGAGGGAGAAAAGGAAGGAGGAAGGAGGGATGGAGGAAAGAGGGAAGGAGGGTGGGAGGAGGGAGGGGAGGAGGCGGGAGGTAAGGGGGGAGGGAAGGAGGGAGGAGAGAGCACTGCTGGCACAGGGAGGAGGGCTCAGACAGTGGGTGCGGGGCTGACCCCAGTGAAGCCACACAGGGGAGAGACTGGGATCATAATCACTTTATAACCGACCTGCCCGACCCTGGCAAGGCACCCCGGTGCCCAGAGCCATCAATCTCCCACAAAACCCACACTGTTGGCAATGTGAGGGGCAAACCCAGGCAGCTCAGACCATCTTGGCCAAGCCCCCTCCCCGGCCCACCCCCTGCTCTCCACCTGGGAACAGAGAGCTGAGTGTCTTGCAATTTCTGGAATTTCCCCCCCTTCACATGTGGGATGTCTGGAAAGGATGCACTTGCCTGGCTGGTGCTGAGACGACAAAATTCCCCAAACTCTGGAATGCCAGACTTGGCCTCCTTCGGAATGCTGCCACCTTCCACTGCTCATGGATCAACCCTGAGGTTTGTTGTTTTAACATAAAAATGGTGCCCTTGAACAGGTCTGCTCTCTTGGAAACGGCAAAAGTGAAAACAGAAAGTTTCCAATCGCTCCAGTGGGCTCCCAGACCCCTCAATGGTCACCCACCAGAGAAAACAATGGATGGCCAAAATCAACAAGTGCTTATGAGACACCTACTGTGTGCCAAGCACAGTGAGAGCTGTTAGGACAAGAAACATGAAACAATGAAAAGTCCATGACACTCACACCCCCAAGCCCCAGCCTGGGCCTGTGGCAGGCATCATTACAATCAATTGCAGAGCTTTTTCCTAGAGGGCCCACATGAACTTTAGTCTTTGCCACAGTGCCCAGGCAGCACGACTGACTCCATGTGAAATAAAACCCACTGCCCGTTCCTCTAATGGGGAGGCTTGGAAAGGACCAAGGACACAGTGCCTCGGGGTGCTCACTCCAGAGTGAAGTGTAGAGGCGGCACCTGGAGACAGGGAAGTTATCGAGTGGAAAGTGACTGGATGGGATGCAAGAGAGCTGAGTTCAGGTCTTGCATCTGCCACCTGCTTCCTATGTGGCTTTGGATGTGTCACTGCCCTCTCTGGGCCTCAGCATCCCCACATATGAATGAGGTGGTTGGACTAGGTGTCCCCATGGCCCTCCCAGCCCCTGGGTTTCAGCGCATGGGTAACTAAAGAGCTCTTTGAGGGTGAAGCTGGGCAGAAAGCCCACTCAAGACTAGGCTGGGCTGAGCTGGACAGACTGGTGCCTCCACATGGCCACAGTGGCCCAGTAGAGCCATTGGGGCTCTCACCTGCTCCCAGGTAAGATGCAATGTAGGGCCAGCCCAGGTCGGCCCATAGGTCCCAGGAAGCCAGACAGGGCACGAGTCCAGCCCATCCCAGGACACCCAACAGGAGGCCTGAGCAGGAGCAGGATAGGGTTATGGGGGAGGCAGGGCATCTGGCCCCCACAAGCACCCCCCAGTCCCTCAGATGCAAATTGACCTGCCAAGGCCACACAAGCGCCCAGCTCCTGGCCGCCTGGCCCAGTCAACAGGTCACTTCCACAGACGAGAGTGGGATGTTCCCCGGCACACAGGTGGAGCTCTGGAACCCATTTGCTCACATACTCATTCATTCAACACAGCAGCCGTTGAGTACCTACTGTGTCCCAAGCTCTGTGTTGAGCATCAGACATACAAGGCCCTGACAATGGACCTGGTCTAGTAGGCGGAGAAGGACGATCCCAGCAAACAGTAAACAGAGACAACTGTAGCAGGCCCTACGTCTATGATGGGGATTCAAAGAGAACATCGGGGGCCAGGCAAGGATTACGCACGTGAAGATCCCCTCACAGCCGCCCTGGGCAACGGCCCAGGACAGTGCAATCAGATCCTCAGTGTGTGTGAAATGGGTTTATTATTGGCGGTAAAGTTCACAGACAGGGACTTCTTGGAATTGAGACCCATGTGGCCACACTACGGATACCAGGGTCAGAAGATGCGGTTTTGAATCCCAGCTCCGCTGTGTGACCGAAAACAAGTTACTCAGTCTCTCTGAGCTCGAGGCTTCTCATGTGAATGGATCTAAGGGCACTACTTCACTCCAGGTTGTTATACATATGAAATGAATGGGAGGTGGCATGGCTCAGTCACTGAATCCTGGCTCTGCTTCTTACCAGCTGTGTGACCAAAAACAAGTTCCTTAACCTCTCTGAGGATCAGTTTCCCATCTTTAAAAGAGCCGTGATGAAACGGCCGCGTCACTGGGCTGCAGTCAAGATTAAATTTGGCAGAGACTTGCCCAGCGTCCACTCTCCTCGTCTCCTCAGTAACAGACCCCAGTGTGAAGCAGTGGCATCACTGCCCAATGTCCAGTCTGCACTGCCAGCCTCCCCGTGGGAGGTGCAGCCACAGACGAGGTTCTGGCTTAGAGTGTAAGAACCTTCTGGAAGATTCAGGTAAGTGAATATGTTGTTCAAGACTGAAGAAGGCTACTTCAAGGGAGCTGTGGTCAGCAGAATAATGGCCCCCAAAGATGTCCACGTCCTCATGTCTGACACCTGAGGGGGGAAGATGGCTATCGAACAAGTAACGAATAGCAAAGTAGATAAATCGTCGAGTTCAGTGGGGAAAAAAAAAAAAAAAACCCTGCTCTAGAAACCCTTGTTGCTTACAGGAACCCGACGGTCACAGCCCTCAGTAGTTTGAATGCTAGTCTCCAACCTGCGCGATTTCCAAAGCCTGGCCACTGTCCACTTCCTTGGCCAAATGTCAAGCGGCGGCACTTGGAGCCCCACGTCAGCCTGGAATCCACTGCAGCCCCAGCAGCTTTGGAGGAAGCCAAGAGCGCTTCCTTTCAGACTCACATTTCTTGGCTGGGGCGCACTCGGTTGCTGTCAAGGATGAAAGTACCATTAACCTCGGTGATCTCCTGGCTATCCACACAAGGGGCGGGCAGAGAGCTCGCAGCTGCTGGGAGCAGCAGCCATTTGGGGATGAGCTGACAGTTCTCAGCAGACCAGTCACCCCACGCCCGAAACCACCCCTGGGGTCTGCTCTGTCCGGGGCTAAGAGAAACTCATTGAATACGGGAATTGCATCCAGAAGATGCTCACCATCGTTCTGGACGCCAGGGGAAACGGGTTTACAGCAAAGGGACCAGTTGTCAATTGGCTGTGAAGGACTTTTTCTGGAAGAGGAATTTAGGAGATTTCCCTGAGGTTGAAGGAGATTCTCTTGCAGGATCCTTTCTAGTCCTAGGAATCCAATTCTGATCAATAGTTTGGGGTCTTTGTGCACACTCTAAAAAGCCAGACATTTTAAACCACTGTTAGTCCCAGCAGGATCTTGTACACCACCGCCTCCCCCAGGAACTGTTCTTCCCTCTGCCAAACCTTCACTCCTGCCTGCTGCACCCTTCTGTCGTCCACTTCAATGTCCCAACTACCAGGAAGCCTCGGGAGACCCTGCCCATAGGATGTGTCTCATTGTCCCCTACACTCCCCATGCTCCACACGCTTCCCCCCAGTACTGGATGCCTATTGTCCTGTGTCCCTTCATCACCCACCACCACCGAGGACATAGGTCTTGGCCAGGGCCATGTCTGGGAGAGGGATGAGGGGACAGGCCAGAGCCTCTGCATTGGGGGGGACAGAGATGTCCCGTCGATGAATGTTGAGGTGCTTTTCCGTTTCGTTCTGGGTTGGATTCAGCTCCTTTCGTGCGTGGCAGTGGCTTGGCCACATTCGCAGCACAATTTTTTCAAAGGATGGTTTTCCTCCAATGGCTGGTGTCCTTGGGGCCCGAGCGGGCAGCAGCCATGCTTCTTCTCAGAAAACCAGGGACACCATTTCCCCTGAGACAAGGCCTGGCTGGAATGGCCTCCGGGTCACCGAGGTCTCCAGGAGCTGGCCTGGCTCTGCGCGGTGTGAGAAGGTGGCAGGTCACCTCCTTCTCGGCGCCTGGGTCTCCACACCTGTATGAGAGGTGAGTGAGTCGTTGCCCCACCTGGCGGGCCATCATGAGCCTTCAGCACACCTGGGACCCACTGAGCGCTCAGGATGAAGATGAGGCGACCCGGGAGCCTACTGCCCTCACCCTCTCAGCAGTAACAAGATTTAGGAAGGTGAGAAGCAGATCGGCATGTCTAAAGCAAACACTATAACCAAGCTCAGGGAACATTCTGGAGGGCCATGAAGGCTTGGGTCCTATGGTCCTGTCAGCTGGCGGAGGAGGATGGGTCAAAGGCCACAGCCACAGAGCTACATCTGCACCATCCAATATGCTAGCCAACATGTGGCTATTTAAAGTTAAATTTAAGTGAACAAATATTAAAATTCAGGTCCTCAGGCACAGTGGTTACATTTCAGGTGCTCAATAGCCACATGCGGCTTGTGGCTCCTCTATTGTATACTGCTGATCTAGAACATTCCGTCATTGCAGAAAGTTCTATTGGATGGGGTGGGCTACATTGTAATTGCTCAGTAAATGGTATGAGAGAGAGGGATGGAAGAGGAATGAAGGAAGGAGGAAGAAGGGGGAGGAGGGAGAGGGAAGGGAGGACAGAAGAGGGAGGGGAAGGTGTTTCTTTGGGCTCCCTGACTTGCATCCAAGGTGCCACGGATCACAGGAACATCTTTCCCAAAACCTCCTAAACTCCTTGGAACACACTGTGCCCGGAAGGTGGCAGATTCCAGGGCCTCACCTGGAGAAAGCCATCAGCAACGGCGGCAGGAGGTGCAGGCAAAGGGCAACCTGGGCGACCTGAGCACCATTCCAGGCCTGCACTTCTCCGCTTCTCCGAGCAGTTTGCAGACAAGAGACTTCCTCACAGCGCCCTCTCGTGATTCACGTCAACTTTAAGCAAACCCGCAGGCAGAGGAGCTCAGGGCTCCAGTCTGCGATAACCGCACAGCACATCCAGCCTGGCCCGTGGTGGCCTCACTGCATTAACAACAAGTGGCCCCGTCACTTCCCAGGAGTGTGTCTGGACAGATTTCTGAACGAACAGGCCAAATGCTCCTTTGTGCCTAGAATAAAACCACAGCCTCAGCCAGCACAGTCCAGGCCCTGCCATCCCCTGCCTGGTTTTCTGCTGCAGCCTCTGAGCGGTCTCCCGCGTCCACTCTTGCCCTCGACTCAACTTGCTTCAGCCGGAGTGGCTTGTCCCAAATGCAAGTCTGACACACTTGTGGCCTTTTAAAAACCGCCCAAGGCCTCCCACCATCTGGCCCCTGCTCCTCCTTGTATCACTGTCTCCTCCCAAGCATGCACTTCCTACGTGGGCAGAATGTGCCAGACTGTCACCTGCAGGCCTTCACAATGTGCACCTCTGCCCAGACACTCTGTCCTCACCCTTAATCGCCAGGATAAGCGGACTCATCTTCAAATCTCAGCTCAGATGGCCTTCCCCCAGGAAACTTCCCTAACCCTCGAGACCGGGTCAGCATGCCTTGATTTATCTTAGGTACCCCAAAAAGCAGAGCCTGAGGCAAGGATTGAGTGTGTTTTATGGGCAGTGATCCAGGTAGGCCATGAGGGAGTGGGGAAGTGAGATGGAGAAGGGGAGGAGCCAGGACACAGCGCATTATCAGGAAGGTGACCACTGTGTGCAGTTGCAGCTCAGTCCTGCTGGGGCCTCCAGGAGACAGTAAAGAACACAGCTCAGAGTTGTCCGTGCAAGGGGGAGCCTGGGTGTTTGTCCACACCTCCCATCCACTGTCGACTGAGGGCTGCTCCAGGGGCCTCAAGCCCCAGCACATCCAGCCTGTCCTGCATGGGCTTCCGCAGCCAGAGAACACCCCAGGCAGGGACTGCTGGACCTTGGGGCAACGTGGGAATGCGGGTGAGTTGTTGACAGCGTCCCCTGCAGCCCCACCCCTATGCTCACCTGTACCTCACTCATTATGGCAACTATCCCTGTGTCACAATATCCCATCAGCCCAAGGGCGACTTGGGGGTCGGGCACTCTTCTTATGCAATCTCCCCAATGCCGAGCATATAGTAGGGACCAATAAATTTTACTGATTGAATTAATGATACTTAATGTCACCCTTGGGCCACTGAAGATGCGCTCCAGGAGAACACAGCTCTGCCTCCCTGAGGGAAGCCTGGAGGCCCTCCACGCTGGCCAGCTCAGAGGGAAGGGTGTGCCCGAAACGCCCAACAGGGCCAGCCTCTGGGCCCACTGACCGCAGCCCTGCCTCTCCTCAGCCCTCCTCAGACTAGACCCCACCTCTTTCTTCTCCCCATATCTCAGGTGGACTCTCCAGTTCACACATCCCAGAGTCTGGCTCCTGTGGGAATCTGTCTGGTCCTTCATGCCAAGGCGGCAACAAAGGTTAGCTCAGAGTGGAGAATTTGAATGGTTTCTACTGTCTCTGTATTTTTCTGTATTCTCAAAATCTCCCAAGGCAAATTGTACTGCTTTTTTAACTAAACATTTATTTCGAAATAATTGGTGATCCACATGCAATTATAAGAAATAACATAGGGGGGCCAGCCCCGTGGCTTAGCAGTTAAGTGTATGCGCTCCGCTGCCGGCGGCCAGGGTTCGGATCCTGGGCGCGCACCAATGCACCGCTTCTCCAGCCACGCTGAGGCCGCGTCCCACATACAGCAACTAGAAGGATGTGCAACTATGACGTATAACTATCTACTGGGGCTTTGGGGATAAAAAAAAAAAAAAGGAGAAGGATTGGCAATAGATGTTAGCTCAGAGCCGGTCTTCCTCAGCAAAAAGAGGAGGATTAGCATGGATGTTAGCTCACGGCTGACCTTCCTCACACACACACACACACAAAAAGAAAAAAGAAAAAAAAAGAAAAAAAAAGAAAAAAAGAAATAACATAGGGGCTGGCCCAGTGGCGTAGTGCTTAAGTTTGGCCACTTCACTTTGGCAGCCCAGAGTTCGTGGGTTCAGATCCCAGGCATGGACCTAATCACCACTTATCAAGCCATGCTGTGGTGGCGTCCCACATATAAAGTAGAGGAAGATGGGCTCGGATGTTAGCTCAGGGCTAATCTTCTTCACACACACAAAAAGGAAAAGAAATAATACAGAAAGATCCTGTGTTACCCTCCATCCAGGTTACCCCAGTTGGTAACATCTTGAAAAACCATAGTATATCACACCAAAACACTGATGAAGCCACGACACAGGCTATTTCCATCACCCCAAGGATGCCTCATGTGCCCTTGGATAGTCACACCCGGTTCCCTCCCACCTCAACCCTTCCTGGATCCCTGGCACTCTACTCTGTTCTCCATTTCTATCATTTTATCATTTCAAGAATGTCATATGGGACAATTGGATATCTATAAGCAAAAGAATGAATACAGACTCCTACCTCATTCCATATACAAAATTAACTCAAAATAGTAGATCAAAGACCTAAATGTAGGATCTAAACTATAAATCTCTTAAGAGAAAACATAGGTAAACCTTTGTGACCTTAGATTAGGCAATGGTTTCTTAGATGTGACCATATGACCTAAGATGCTAGCAACCTAAGAAAAAATAGAAAATCAGATTTTATCGAAATTTAAAATTTTTGTACTTCAAAGGATAGCATCAAGAAAGTGAAAAGGCAACCTGCAGAATAGGAGAAAATATTTACAAATGATATATCAGATAAGGACAACAAACTCAACAGAACACAAACTCAACAACAACAATTAAAAAATAGATAATCCAATTAAAATATAGGCAATGGGTTTAAACAGACATTTCTCCAAAGAAGATCTACAAATGGCCAATAAGCACAAGAAAAGATGTTCAATGTCATTAGTCATTAGGGAAATGCAAATCAGAACTACAATGAGATACCACTTCACACCAACAAGGATGGCTACAATCAAAACATCAGATAACAAGTGTTGGTGAGGCTGTGGAGAAATTCTAACCCTCATGCCTTGCTTGCAGGAATGGAAAATACAAAATGGTGCAATTTTTTCCTGTGGAACACTGAGGCAGCTCCTCACGACATTAAACAGAGCTACTGTATGACCCAGCATCCCCAGGTGCATTCTCGAGAGAAGTGAAAGCACGTCCACATAAAAACTCATACACACATGTTCAAAGCAGCACTAGTCACAGCAGCCAAAAAGTGGGAACCACTGAAAGGTCCACCAACTGACGATGGATAAACATGATGTGGTCCATCCATGTCGTGGAATATTACTCAGCCATGAAAAGGAATAACCCACTGACATGTGCTAAAATGTGGGTGAAGCTTGAAAATATTGTGCTGAGTGAAAGAAGCCAGACATAAAAGACCACATATTACAGGATCACATTTACACGGAATGCCCAGAATGGGAACAGTCAGAAAGTGAGTGAGTGGTTTCCAGGGGCTGAAGGAGAAGGGAAGGAGTGACTGCATAACAGGTTCCAAGTTTCTCTGGGGGGGGATGAAAAATGTCCAGAATCAGACAGCGGTGATGGTTGTACAACCTTGTAAATATACTAAAAACCACTGAATCATACACTTTAAAAAGGTGAATTTTATGGTATGTGAATGATATCTCAATTTAAAAAACTCAATTCACATACAATTTTATGCTACTTAAAGTGAGACCCCCTGAGGCAGGTGCTGAAACCATTTCAGGACCCTCGCCCAGTGGGTCTGCTGTCCTCGCAGAGGGAAGAGAAACTCAGAGACGGCCGCCTCCACAGGGACATGGAGGTAGAGAACAAGTCCCTCCTTCACGAAGGAGCATCAGAGGTTATCGTTAAACACGCGGCCACCGTAGAGTTTCACAATAACATTTGTTGACCACGCTCCTAACAGAATCTCACCCGCATTCGCAGCAACTCCGCTACGACCAAGAGTCACCTGCCGATAAATAATTTGGATTGAATCTTGGGTGTGAATCTGATCTTAGAAACAGGGGCTGTCGTAGGGTCCTCCTGACCTGACAACTCTCGTTAAAGACCTTGATTGTGACTGACATTTTTGTTGATGTTCTCGATAGGAGCTGAAGATTCCAGCTTCAAACTCAGAAAAACTGGCTGGAAAGCAAAGAGAAAGGCAGTTACTAGGAACTGTCTCCCAATCTGAGACTGTGCCGCCTTATAGGGCCTGTCGGGGATCCTCTATGGAGTGGGGGTGGGGGTACCCCCACAGTGGAGGGGGATGTCATCCGGGTCCCCAGTGCACTCAGTCCCCGAGGAGACCAAGCAGGAAAGGGGTGCAGTGAGGTGATGCCAGGGCACAGTCTTAGCCAGCTCACTTTCCAGCTGTGGGAGCTCAGGTGAGCCACTCAGACCCTCAGAGCCCACTCTCTCCTTTTGGAGAATCCCAGCTCTGCAGAACTGTGAAGGGAACCAGATGAAATGAAGACTACGGCAAGTCCAATCAAGAAGGCAAGTGCCTGACTCAATCTCTGCTCTTCAGGGCTCCCTGCTGGGAAGGCTCTGAGCTCGCCCACTCTCCCGGGGCCTCTGCAGCTCTAGCAAGACTTTGCCAGGCCAGATGGGCAGCCAGCGGCTTCTCCTGAGATAAGCTGGTCACGTAGTTTGGAGGCTCTCACAGGGCACCCCACATACACCCCACCCAGACAAGATATTTCTCCTCAGCAGCTGGTTGGTGCCTGCATCTCTGCCCTAAGTGCCTGGCTCAGAAGCAAACACCTCCTATGAAGTCATTAGCGATTTTCCTTTTGGCCTACCCTGACCCTCTACTTAACATGTACTGTCTACAGTCAAGTGTCTTCTTTGCTCTTCCCAGACTGGGTACAGGGGAGTCCAACTAAACTTGACATTGAGTTGGCAAACATCAAAAGAAAGATGAGGGCCGGCCTGGTGGCGTGGTGGTTGGGTTCGCGTGCTCCGGTTTGACTGCCTGGGGTTCTCGAGTTTGGATCCTGGGTGCAGAACTACACACCGCTCGTCAAGCCATGGGGTGGCGGCATCCCACGTACAAAATAGAGGAAGACTGGCACAGATCTCAGCTCACGGCCAATCTTCATGAAAAGCGAAGATGGAAAATCTCAGGATGCTGCCCTACTGCTGTTCACAGACCCGGCAAAGCTGACAGACCCCGCCTGGCGCCTTCTGGGGAGCACTCACCCCAGAGAGGCTGTGACCCAGGCCCACGTCAACACGCATGTGCAGACGTGCATCACAGCATTGTCTGTAATCCCAGGGAGTCGGAGTGACAGCAGTGCCCAACACTAGGAGAACGGGCCAGCAGGATGCACGGGAGAGGCACTTCCACTTCTGGCCGTGCAGAGTGACAGAGAGAGCTAACCTCTTGCAGTGAACAACTATAAAACTGGGCAAAAGACACCTATAACTGTTCAGATACTGGACATTTTCTAGAACATTCCTCTTACAATTGCGTGGAGGAAGCAATTACAAAGCAAAAAAGTCAATCTATGCAAATTCGAATTGTGCGTATGTACATATGGATACACATTTGCATATCTTCTGTGTGTGTGTGTGTGTGTGTGTGTGTGTGTGTTTACAGGCACCTACTTTTAGGGTGACAGAAGGAACTGAGCAGGAAGCACTGGAGAGTGGGGTAGAGGTAGACTGGGGCTTTGGAGAAGGAGGAGGAGGAGGGAGGCTTTTCCGAGGAGACTAAAGGGAGCAGCCAGGTAAGGGGAAGCCCTGCTGTGACCTTGGGGTCGCCCAGAAGGCCTAGTGGGGGAGGGACTGAGTGGGGTTCTAGGTGAGAAATGTGGGGCCTGGGCAGGCTAGTGGGTTCCAGGCAGGGAAGGGCTTTCTGAGTGGAGCCTCGATGGCTGGGCCTGGCTGGGGGAGAGGCAGCAGGTCCCCACCCCTGAGGTTGTGCTCAACCTGAGAGGGCTGGCTGGGCTACCTGGCTCTAAGATCCACTTTCCACCCCTACATGACAGAAACTTACAGAAATTGGGACGGGTCTTCTCTTCGGGGCAGGGCAATTGCAGACCTTGGGAACAGGGACGAGCTGAAGAAAGAAAGCTTGGGGCCGGCCCCGTGGCTTGGCGGTTAAGTGCGCGCACTGTGCTGCCGGCGGCCCGGGTTCGGATCCCGGGTGCGCACTGACGCACCGCTCCTCTGGCCATGCTGGGGCCGTGTCCCACATACAGCAACTAGAAGGATGTGCAGCTATGACAGACAACTATCTGCTGGGGCTTTGGGGGAAAAATAAATAAATAAATAAATCTTTAAAAAAAAAAAAAAGAAAGCTTGGCGGGCCCAAGATGCCCCAGCTGCCCCCATGGGCTCTGACCTATCTAGATTGCTCTCCCAGTATGTTTGCTGGGATAAGAAGATACCTGTTTCGGGAATGAGCAATGATAACCACATAAGAGTACTCATGGCCGCATCCACCTCTCACCCTTTTGTTGAACCACAACCAAGTTCTCCCACATCCTTAACGAGAATAAACTTCACCAGCCCCTGGACGAAGCAGCTCAGGGAGTGACACAGGCCCGGGGCCACCACTGCCCCCACCCCAGGCCTGCTCACCGAATGGCCACGACAACCCTCAGGACAGCCTGGAGGACAGTCAGGAGGCTGAGGCTGAGGGGCAGGAGGGACAGGATACAGTCTGGGGCGATTTCTCCCCTCCCCGCAGCCGTCTGCTCGTCCTGGTGAAGGGCCTGGAGCTGCTGCCACTTGAGGAGGACACGCCTGTTGCAGCAGATCCGCCAGCGGTTGTACCAGGAGCACGAGTCCAGGGGGGTTTCTAGGCAGAGAAAGCAAGTCAGGCCCCAGGTGAGGTGTGGGGACAGGGTGACTCCCAAGTTTGTACACACAAGAGAACCCTCCAGAACCCAGGGCAAGGAAACCAGGTGTCCCAGCAAGACAGCTCACAGCCCAGGGGGTGTGGACACTGGCCCGACATCCATGAAGATGAAGAGAGCACTGGTGTTTAGTTATTTCCGGGGCAATCAGGGGCCTCATGTCTGTGCTTTGAGTCTTTATCTTCTAGAGCTGCATACTGAAATATTTATGGATGGAAGGATATGATATTCAGCTGGCATTTGCTCCATACTAATCTTTCTCTTCTTTTTGGGGGGAGAGGGGGATGGAGTGGGTGAAGCTCAGATGAAACCAGACTGGCTTGAAGCTGACTAATGGGAACATGGGGTTTAGTTGAGTATTTGAAATTTCCCATAATAAAAAGTTATCAACGACCACATCCACAAACGAGATTCCAATGTGTCGGTTTCCTTGACACTGTAGCTTTTTCAAAACTTGCTTTGGTCAACATGTGACCCTCCTGATACTATATCTCTTATTTATTTTTATTACACTATTAATATGCTACTACTGTAAAATGTACACTCTAATTATACTAATATAAACATGCACTAAACATAAAACATAATAAATATATTTTCCTTATTAAAAATTCTACTGCCCAAGCATAGAGGAAAAAAGTATATGAGCTTTTATTTTCCTCTTTACAAGGAAAATACAAGATCAGAAATATGGATTTTCTCTTTAAAAAGGAAATCAGCTGGATTTGAGGCCAAGGGAAATGTCTCATATTTTTAAATCACTCCGTGTGAAGCTCGAGGAGAGAAGGATCCTAATTCTCGTGGTCCCAGGGAGACCCACACTCCCGACCCTGTCCTGTGAACACCTTCAGGCTGGAATGGGTTTGAGGTTTGAAACATTATTAATGTAAATTGCCTGAACTATAAAACAACGGCTGGAGTAAAATTTAACACTGGTTTGTAACAATGCATCAGTTATGCCTATGATTCAACAATGAACTGAGCTTTAAGCTTTTCTTAAGGGTGTAGAGTATTCAAAGCCAAAACAACCAATAAAAATAAACCCATAAATGTGTGATTATCAGTTAGAAGAGCAGTTTCTCCTACTGTTCTCGTCCAACTGCCAAGTTTTTTTAATAAAGTGATCTCTGGCTCTTGGACCTGAAACTCGAGCCAACGTACTGTTTCTGTTTTGTGCCTTATGCACCACCCCCCAGTCTCTCTTCACCTACCCTCCTCCCCACCCTCATGGTCACCTGTGATTGTCAGCTCACACACACCACCCGGCCCTCCTCCACCCCCAAACAGGGCTTTGTCTTTCTAAATGTGCACTCACTGAGTCCTACTGTACGGGCTCCACGTCACAACGTGTCTGGGGGTCCATTCTGTGTCTCTAACAGCCACGTACTCTAGGTGGCAGGTGCCACATTTCAAATACATCCTTACTCGTGTCTATCCTCCCACTGAGAGACGCTTATGTTGCTTCCAACATTTTGCCAAGGAAATCACTGCCACAGACAGGTATACGTGTGGGAGTGTCCACAGATGTTACCCAGATGTGGGCTTGCTGGATTAAAGATTATGTACTGTATAATTTGATAGAGACCTCCAAATTGCCCCCCACAAAGGCTGTGACAATTTACGCTCCTCCTAATTGTGTTACTCTTATAATCAAGAAAAAAATACAGTCGTGCATTGCTTAACAACGGGGATATGTTCTGAGAAATGTGTCATTAGGTGATTTCGTCCTTGTGTGAACATTGCAGAGTGTACTTACACAAACCTAGATGGTATAGCCTCCTACATACCTAGTCTATGTAGTGCTAATCTTATGCGACCACTGCCGTTGACCAAAACATCATTATGCGGGGCATGGCTGAGTGCATCTTCTGCAGCGTGAAGAGGTGGGCGTCTTGGGTGGTAGTCATGCATTTGTTTCCCCAGCGCTCTCCCACTCAGCTCCATGTCCCTTGGCTCTGGGCAGGCCACTCAAATCACTCACTGGTCAAAGGAACCCTGGTGTCAGTCATTCAGCCTCTCAGCGTTGTCCATATCCTCCTTCCCAGATTCTAAGGAGTACTCACTAGACAGTCTGGCCACAACACGCCAAGGAGAGGACGTGATACTAGCCTACAAAACATGTGCACCCCTTTGCTCACAGGCAATGCAGAGAAAGCAGACGTGTCAGCCATCAGCCTTGGAAAGTGCCTTCAAAAGCAAGTCCAACCCACTCATTTCAGAGACGAAGAAACTAATGGTCAGAGTGGAGATGCCACCTCCTAGTGTACTATGACAGGAGTACAGGAATATATATATATATACTGGGTCACAAACACATAAATATATGAATATACTTTGTCATGAACATATGCTGCATCATGAACATATGAGTGTGTGAGTACGTACTATGTCTGTCATAAATACATGAATATATATATACTAGGTCACAAACATATGAATGTATGAATATGCTGTAAATGAATATATGTACAAATACGGTGTCATGAACATATAATGTGTTACGAATATATGAATGTAGGAATATGTACTCTGCCGTGAATATATAAATATATATGCTATGTCTATACAACACACACACACGGATACTATGTCATGAATTATAGAAAATTAGAGCTTGAAAAAATACTTTAGATCCCATCTAACTCCATGTTGGCTTCATCCTGAGAGCCAATGCTGATAGACTGGCAGAGTTTGAGGCTTCTCTGGGCTCAATGAGAAGAGATGGTGGGTGATTAGTGATGCCTGGTGAGAGCAGGGGTGGGAGAAGTGGTATGTGTACCAGTCTGTGGCCGTCTTGTGTGACAGACATCCGGGCATGAGAGAAGTCTCCCCATCCCCATCATGATGTTCATGAGACCCCACTTTCCTTGGGGAGAGAAACAGGATGAGACACATGTACACCGAGTTACCTTGGACACTTTTAAAACTCTGCTGCCTTTTCACCACCTAAAAGGAAAGAATGTGGATAGAATGTGTCAGCCCTGGTGATCCACCAAAGGGGGCCAGTGATCGGGCCTGGAAACTTCCCCAGAGGGGTCTGTGGCCAACTGAGAATGCAAGTCATGGTCTCCTTTTAAAAGGCCTCTAGGTCTTAATTCTGGGGACAGTTTGCTACTCGATGATGAAAAACCAGCAACTGGAATGTGAGTGGAGACAGAAGGAAGCCTCTAACTTTCAGCCAGGACACTGGGAAGCACCTGAGAGATGGGGCCCTGGGGCTGAGGAGGCTGCACCTGGCCAACCGTTCCCTACAACTGCCACCCTGGAACCCAGAGCT
Organism: Ceratotherium simum simum; assembly: GCF_057802395.1. NCBI lineage: Eukaryota > Metazoa > Chordata > Mammalia > Perissodactyla > Rhinocerotidae > Ceratotherium > Ceratotherium simum. The sequence continues at coordinate 3,221,746 of NC_141929.1, read as the reverse complement.
ACGGAGGTGGCCAGACAGAGCCAAAGAGCGAGGACAGAAACTCGGAGCATTGGTCCTTCCCCGGCACCCTCCCTCCATGCCTGTCAGGGCTGGGGGCTGTGAGTGTAGGATACAGAGAGACAGGTGGAGAGAGCTGGGTGGGGCTGAGGCAGGGTGAGGGAGGAGGGGGTTGGAAGGAGGAGGAAGGGAGGTGAGTGAGGTAGAGAAGAGGGGAGAGGAGGAGGAGGCAGGAGAGGAGAAGGGGGCAGGAGAGATGGATGCCCTCTTCAGAGAGCAGTGTACCCACCTTCCTGACACCCACCAGGACACCCAAGCTGGCCCTCCCCCATGCACCGCTCACCTCCTGTGCTCTGCTGCCCTCGGCCGTGGCTTCCAGAGGACCACTCCCCCCCCCCAACCCAAACACCAATGGAGGCTACTGTGGGGAAAGAATCCAGCACACTTCCCCCCTCATCTCCAGGTCCCTCCACAGGGCCGCCCCTCACTCTCATGCCTCACTGCTGTGCAAGCCTCCCTCTTACCTTCTTGTGAGACCTCAGGGCCTGGGGCACCCAGTAGGGCATCACGGCCTGATCCCTAGGCACCGGGATGTGGCCCCCAAAGTGATGGCATGGGCAGGGGCATGCCTTAGTGGTTTGGGGGATATAAAACTGCACCATCTTTTGGATCTAAGAGAGCAAGGGAAGAGAAGGTCCAAAGGGAGATGGAGCCACACCCCAGACAACTTAGCCTGGGGGCAGGGCCCTGGAGAGCTCCTCTTCTACCCTCCTCCCACGGGCACACCCCAACTGCCCAGTTGAGGCAGCACAGTCTCTCCTTCACGACATTCCCAGGGCCGGGCGGCACCAGGACTTCATGGTCTGCCTGCCCTTATTACCCACTGCCCGCACCTCTGCAGTAGGACGCCCGCGTGGCACTGTGGTGGGACACGCGGGTTGAGGTGGGAGACTGGCAGCCTCCAGGAACAGCCCTTGGGCACAACATTTAGCCTGAGCCTCAGTGTTCTCAGCTATAAAGAGGCTCTGCTAGCATTTTGACAACATCGGTCAGAGTCTCAAATGGACAATTGTTGATCCAGCAATTCCACTCTGGGGACTGTATCCCAGCTGGACACACGTGTGTTTGCAAAACAACGTACACACGAGAACATTTGTTGCAGCATTGGCTGTAGTGATTGAACAGCCTGAATGCCCGTCAGTAAGGGGCAATCAATGATGCGACAGGGGACAAGAGGGAATGGGGTGGCCTTTGGAAAGCACGAGGTGGACCTGTCTGTCCTGACATGGAATGAATGCAGAGACGTGATGTTAAGTGGGAAACGCAGCCTTGTGAGTACAGTATGCTACCATCCACATTTTTTAAGAAAAGAATATATGTGCAATTTTGCTTGTACATGAGTTGGGGGGGTGGTCACAGCTTTGCCCCAATTCCTTACTCCTCCCTGTGGCCTTGCCCTGTGCCCTACAACTCTGCAGTTCCTTCCAGGAGTCGGGGACAGGGTAGACCCCAACCCTCGACTTTGGTTAGAACACACACTGGTTTGGCAACAGGAGGAGGAGGAAGTAGCCAGCTCTGGGCAGGGCCGACGGGGCCTCGAAGCTTTCCAGCTGCTCTCACATCTCTGCCATGGCCACGAGAAGACCACGCCTGGGCCAGCCAACCGGCCCCGAGACCTGGGACACATGGAGCCGAGCCACCCAGTCCCCTCTCAGACACAAGAGCAATAGCAGCGACTGCTGTTTCAAGCAGGCGTTTGGGTCACTTATGGTCCGTCACTAGTGAAACAACACCCATGGAAACCTCCAGAAGGACACACAGGTAAGCTTGGGGGGAGAGGCTGGGCAACAGGGGAGGGGTGGGGAGGGAAAATCAGGCTCACCATGTCCCCTTTCTACTGCTAGGACTTCCAACCACTTGCTCGTGTCGCACATCATAACAAATAATAATAAGTACTTTTTTTGTGAGGAACACTAGCCCTGAGCTAACATCCATTGCCAATCCTCCTCTTTTTTGCTGAGGAAGACTGGCCTTGGCCTAACATCCATACCCATCTTCCTCTGCTTTATGTGGGACGCTGCCACAGCATGGCTTGACAAGCGGTGCGTCGGTGCGCACCCGGGATCTGAACCTGTGAACCCCGGGCCGCCACAGCGGAGCACGCGCACTTAACTGCGCGTTATGCCCCCTGAAAAAGGAGGACCACAGACAGGCTCACTTTCTGCCGTGTGCATCGCAGTGTAAGAAAGAAACCCGCGGCCAGCACCCAGAGACAACACTCTGAGCAGAAGGATGAAGAGAATCTGGGTCCTTGAAGACATCGTTAAGCCATAAACCAATCCTGGAAGAATCCCCTCTCTACCAAAGACCCTGGCAGACACCACTGTTGCTCAGTCTTCTATTACTTGAGCCTAACACCTTCCCTCTGATGGAACAGCAGCCCGAGGGGCAAGTGGGAAGGAGGCTGGAGAGACAAGCGGGGCAAGATCAGGAAGGACCTAGGAGTTGCGTCAGGGAGTCTGGGCCATATTCTGAGGGAAATGAGGCGTCACGGGGGAGTGACAGGACCAGATCCACGGTTTTAAAAGCTAACCAGCAGTCAGAAATGGACAGTCAGAGCTAGAGAGGACGGAGGCAGGGAGACCAGCTGGGAGACTGGGGCAGTCACTGTGGTGAGGCACGCTGGGCACCCTGACTAACACGTTCCTTCCATCCTGCCCAAGGTCACCTCCTCCCTGACGCCCATCTACACAACTCAGCAGGGAGAGTCCCGGATGCAGAGCCAGAGACCTGAACTCTAATCCCTGATCTGCTGTGGACTGACCATGTGACCTTGGACATACCCCTGTCCCTCTTCAGACCTCAGTTTGCCCATCTGCTAAAAGGGATGACACTACTTGTCCTGCTCAACTTTCAAATGATACAATGACCACCAGGAGGGACTGAGCCTATCATCGCTGCCTAGAACACTGTGACCTAGTCACCTTGATGCCACTGACCCCTTAGAGAGTCCATTAAAAAACAAGAAATGTGAGATTTGACATCTACAATCACTGCAGAGTCCACTGATAGAAAAGGGTAATAAGAGAAGAACATGAACAACATTATGCCAATAAATTCGACATTGATATAATGGACACAAACTCCTAAAGCTCACTCAAGCAGACAGAGATGATCTGAATGGCTCTGTGTCCATGAAGGAAATTACATCTGTAGTTAAAAACCTTTCCACACAGGAAGCTGCAGTGTGGCTTCACTGACAAATTCGACCAAACACTCAAGGAAGAAATAATACCAATTCTACACAAAGTCTTCCAGAAAAGTGAAAATGAGGGAATACTTCCCCACTCATCCTATGAGGCCAGCACTAGTACACCATGATTAAATGGGGCTTATGCTAGGAAAGGTTGGTTTAACTTTCGAAAACCAATCAGTGTAATTCATCATATTAAACCAAAAAAGAAAAAACACATGATGATTGCAATAGACACGTGCAAAATCCAACATTCATGATGGGTAAAAACTCTCAGCAAACTGGGAACAGAAGGCAACTTCCTCAGCCTGATAAAAGGTATGTAAATTTACAGCTAACATCATACTTAACAATGAAAACCCGAATGCTGTCCTCTAAGATCAGAAGAAAGACAAGGGTGTCTGTCTCCCCACTCTATCCAACAGCAAACTGCAAGTTCCAGCTAGTGTATCAGGCAAGAAAAATAAACAAAAGGCATCCATATTGGAAAGGAACAAACAAAACCATTTCTATCTGTGGATGACATGATTATCTATGTAGAAAAGCTGATGGAATCTACAAAAAGAGCTACTAGAATAAATGAGTTTGGTAATATTATGGGATACAAGATCAAAATACAAAAATCAACAGTATTTATGAATACTAGCAATGAGCAATCATAAATTGTTCAAAAACAATGTCATCAAAAATATGAAATACTTATGAATAAATCTGAGAAAACATATGCAAGACCTGTTCACTAAAAACTGCAAAATATTGCTGAGAAATATTAATGAAGATCTAAATAAATACGGAGATTACCATGTTCATGGGTCAGAAGACTCAATATTGTTAAGATAATTCTCTTCAAATTGATCTACATACACGATCCAAATCAAAATCCCAGTAGAACTTTTTGTAGAAATTGACAAACTGATTCGAAAATTCACATGGAAATGCAAAAAATCTAGAATCACCAACTTTGAAAAAGAGAAACAATATTGGAGAACTAACACTACCTATTTCCAGACTTTTTATAAAGCCACAGTAATCAAGACAATTGGCATTGGTATGAAGACAGACAGTTAGATCAGCAGAGCAGAATACAGACCAGAAACAGACTCACACGTATATGGACAACAGATTCTTGACAAAGGTGCAGAGGCAAGTCAGTGGAGAAAGGATGGTCTTTACAACACATAACGTTAGAACAACGGGACATCCATATGCGAAACAATAAACTTCAATCCATATCTCATGCCATATATAAAAATTAACTTAAAATGGACCACAGACCTAAACATAAACTGCAAACTATAAAACTTCTAGAAGAAAACATACGAGAAACCTTTCTGACCTTGGGTTAGGTGAAGATTTCTTAGAAATGCTTAGAAAACACGATCAATTGCTGTGCTGGAGACAGGCACACCTAAGCAAGATCCAGAAAAGATCAAATTGATAAATTGGACTTGATCAAAATTTAAAACGTCTGGGGGGCTGGCCCCATGGCCAAGTGGTTGGGGTTCCGCGTGCTATGCTTCAGCGGCCCAGGTTTGTGGGTTCAGATCCTGGGCACAGACCTACTCCAATCATCAGCCATGCTGAGGAGGCATCCTGCATGCAAAGTAGAGGAAGATTGGCGCGGATGTTAGCTCAGGGTGAATCTTCCTCACCAAAAAAATGTATATATATATTAAAACGTCCGCTCTTTGAAAGATACTAATCAGAGAATAAAAAGACAAGCCAAAAGGGCCGGTCTAGTGGCGTAGCAGTTAAGTTCGCACGCTCTGCTTTGGTGGCCCAGGGTTCCCAGGTTCGGATCCCAGGCGTGGACTGACACACAGCTTATCAAGCCATGCTGTGGTGGGTGTCCCATATAAAGTAGAGGAAGATGGGCATGGATGTTAGCCCAGGGCCAATCTTCCTTAGCCAAACGAGGAGGACTGGCAACAGATGGTAGCTCAGGGCTAATCTTCCTCACAAAAAAAAAAAAAAAAAGACAAGCCAAAGACATGCAGAAAACATTTGCAAATTGAATATCTTATAAAGAACTTGTATCCAGAATATATAAAAAACTCTCAAAACTCAGTAACTAAAAAACCCAATTTTTTTAAATGGGCAAAATACTTGAACACACACATATCAAGTAAGATATGCAGATGGCAGAAGCATATGAAGAGACACTCACCATCATTAGTCGTTATGGAAATACAAATTAAAACCACAATAAGATACACACCTATTAAGATGGCTAAAATTAAAAAGACTGACCAAATCAAGTGTTAGTGAGGATGCAGAGGAACTGGAACTTTATCCACTGCTGGTGGAAATGTAAAATGGTACAACCACTTTGGAAAAAGTTGACAGTTTCTTAAAAAGTTAAACATACACCTACCATATGATCCAGAAATTCCATTCCTAGGTATCTGGCCAAGAAAAATGAAGACATGTTCATACAAACACTTGTACACAAACGTTCATAGCAGCTTTATTTCTAATAGACAAAACTGGAAATGATCCAAATGTCCTTCACTGGATAAAGGGATAAACTGTGATCTATTCATATAATGAAACATCACTCAGCAGTAAAAAGGAGTGAACTATCAACGCACACAACCGAGTTGGATGAATCTCAAAAATAATCGTGCTGAGTGAAAGAAGCCAGACAAAAAGAGTAATACCATATGATCCCATTTATATAAAATTCAAGAAAAATGCAAACTAATCTATAGGGCAGAAACAGATGAGTGGTTGCCTGGGGACTGCAGGGCAGAGAGGGTTGGATGGAGTTACAAAGGGGCACAAGGAAACCTTTTAGGGTTGTGGGGATGTACATTAGTGTTCAACTGTGGTGATGGTTTCATGGGTGTATACATATATCAAGACTTATCAAACTGTACACTTTATATATGTGCAGTTTATCATGTCAATCATATCTCCATAAATCTGATTTTTTTAAAAATCTGTTTAAAAAAACACATAAACTGTCTCCCAGAAATTTTAAAATATCATTCATATAATACTTATGACTCTGAGGGGTGTCTGGTCCCCTAAAGTTCACCCTGGACCTAGGTAAAGAACCCCTGGTTCAGGTCACATACCTGCTTTCGGGGTCTCAGGGACAGAGGGACCCAGTACGGCAGCACCGCCTCAGCCCTGGGCACCGGCAGGCAGCCCCAGAATTTGGCCTGGCACTCACAGCAGACGGCCTCTTGGTGAACAGTGCTGGGGACAGGGCACATCTGAGTAAAAGCCAGAAAAGACAGAATTGAAGGTGATGCTGCATTTACAATGCTAGCCAAGGAACCCTTTGGAATACTAAATCAATGCTCAGAGGGAGCCAGGGTTGAGACAGGGCATCCAGGGGCAGGGGTAGGGGCCTCAGCTCCTGCTGCTGAGAAAGGCAGGCTATCACGGCTGCCCGGAGAACCTCCAAAGTCATTTAGAGGGGGACCACTAGAGTACGCAGACCAGGTGTGACAATTACAGCCACATTATCGTGATCAAGTCTCGGGTTCCCCCTCTGAAAATCGGGAAGTATAACCAACTCTAGTGGGGACATGTTTGCCTTTTTTGTGGTTATCTGTGTCAATCCACATACAGGGCTTCCACATCCATCCAATGTGTCCTCATCACACCCACAGGCAGGAAGGAGAGGCAGTTGTCCTCTCCAGGGGCAGATGAAGAAGCTGATGCTCACAGCAGGGACACTGGTTCTCCCGGGCCTCCGGAATCCCTGTCTCGAGGTGTCATGAGGACCTGGGGAGGGGGGGGGGCGGAGGCAGTGGGTGACACTATATAGAGATTTTGGGGGCTCAGTGATGGCCCCTGCAACCATGGACTCCCATGTCTGATAGAGCCTCTCATGAGACACTGCTGGACCCACATTCTCTGCTCTCCCCATCCCAGAGGGGTGTGTTGGGGCAAAGCAACGGAGGGTTTGTTTTCCTTACCACATGATCTGTGAGGCACACTTCCTTCCCAAAGGTTTTAAATGTGCTCTTCCTAGAAAAGAAGAACGGGAAGACTTAGAAAGTTTCAAGATTTGTGTAAATTGGGGGCAGAGGTGCTAAGGTGAGGGCCTGGGCCAGCCTTCTTGGAACTGACCCATATTATTAAACCCCAAGGGTGGAAATGGTCATCCTTCTGAGCCTAAGAGGAGGCAGGGGGTGACAAAAGAAGCAGATGTGTGCACATTCATGTGCTAATGTCTGGGGTTTCCCAGATGTCAGACTATTGTGGAATCCTACATTCCCAAACCTACTTGCTTCAGGGGTACTCCAGCTAAACTTGTGCTAGGCCCTTCAGGAAAGATGCTAGGCCATTCAGGAACGTTTTCGAACCTGATGAGATCCTTCCAAGACGTGGAGTCGCCAACTACAACATCTATGATGCTTTATCAGACACCCTGAGCTTACTTGGAATACTAAAGGAAAATATTCTTAAAGCTGTGCATTTAATGAAACTCCTTCCAGGATAAAAACCTGGGTACTTGACTCTCAGATGACAAAACATTTGGGGCTAAACAGACTGTATGTTAGTCTTCCCCATTCTCCCCCCCAACAAAATGCCAGAATGTTGGCCATATGGTGAGTGTCCAATGGGCATAAATCCAACACCAAGCAAAGCCTGGTTTCCCTGACAGTGATGTGTCAAACTGCTTTGTAACATGGAAACCAGAAGAGTGGTACAAGTGTTTTTGTGTTTCACTGTTATCATAATAATCATTATTATTGTTATTTTATTACAGCACAAGCTTCAGTTCATTGAGCTCAACTCTCCCAGTTGATGCCTGAAAACAGTTATGACAGCTTTGCTGTTTCCTGGCAGGGAGAGGATGGGACACACCCATCTCAGTCATCTGACTTCAAATGGCCCAGAATCGCCCACTCCCCAGCCAGAAGGTGAGGCCCAGCTCATCTCAGACATCGGTTCAGAATGGTGTCATAACCCAAATCGGCCCAGTGAAACTCATTCTGGGGCTCTGTGCTGAAATTACGGGGAACGAGAATCTCCTCTTCTGTAGCAGTTGTAGGCCTCCAGAGGTCTTGGTGGTCATCTTGCCTCCAGGAGGGAAGTCAGCACGCAGGAAAGTGAAGCTGCGAGATGGAGACAGTCCTTGACCACAGTCCTTGAGCATCTGGATACACCCATGCCTGAAGACCTACCCCTAACATTCTCCGTTAGTGAAACAATAAAATGCCCTTTTGTGCTTAGGTCGATGTAGGTGTGGTCTCTCTCCTGCCTATGTGGTACAAGCTACTGCAGGGTGGACCGCGTGACTTGGGGGCACTGGGGCTCCTCCAGGTGACTCGAGGGTTCAGAGGCTCCCCCAGGTGACTCGGGGATTCAGAGGCTACCTCAGGTGACTCGGGGGTTCAGAGGCTACCCAAGGTGTGGTGTCCGCGGCCCAGCCCCGTGCAGGACTCGGGGACGCACTTGCCCGTCACGACGCGCTGGGAGCGCAAGTGCGCGCTGACAGATAAACCGGACACCCGAGGGTTCCCGGAAGTGCCCCCCGCGGCTCAGATGAAGCCGTGGGGATGGAGGTAACGATGAGCATAGTGACGACAGGGACAAAGGCGAGGACTGTCTCCCAGCCCTGTCACCCGCCCGCGGAACACCGCTCTCACACCCCCGCAGGGCCCAGGCCCCTGAGGCCCCTCCCCTTCCGCCCACCCCCACCCAGGCCGGGCCCTTCCGGCCCGACAGCCCTTCTACGCGCCCCGCCCCGCCACGCTGACTGGTCTGAGCCTAGCCAATCAGAAGCTGCCTTCTAGGTATGTGCACTTAGCTGGCGGCTGATTGGCCGCTGGCGGCACGGGCATCAGCGTCGCGGGTCAGCGGGTCAGCGGGTCAGCAGGGCCGGGTGGGCCTGAGGCGGAGCGCTGGTCGGCCACTGCGCAGGGGATCCCTGGCGCCGTCGTCCTGCTGTCGGCCTGGCGCAGGCGGGCGTGGGTCTTGGAAGCCACCCTCCCCCCGAGCCGGGAAAGCCCACTCACCGTCTCCGACGGGTGGGCCTGCGGGGCCGCGGGGCGCGCCAGCCAGGGCCTCTGTTCCCTGAAAGGAGAGGGAGAGGTGGGTCGGCTCCACCGTGGCCGTGCGGGGGCGGGTCTCGGGAAGGACGGAGCACCTCTGAATACCCCGAGGCGTGCTGGGGACGCACTTGTGTTTAAAGTCGTTGCTGAAATTCACATCTAACTGGGCGCCCCGCATTGCACTGCTGATTTGCAACCCTACCGATCAGAGTGTGACTTTTAAAGAAACGTGTGGTTCTTGAGCAACCTGGGGTTTAAAAGGCCACGGAATTTAAAACCGCTGTGCTCCAGAGGGTCCTGGTGCTGTTTTGAACTCTCTGGCCTGTCTCTGGCTCCCTTGGTCTCCCCTTCCTTCGCCCTCCCGTGCATGTGTGCGCTCTGGGCAGTTGCTGAAATGCAGAGGAGGTGTGTCTTCACATTTTGGTAAAACCAAATGTTTTCTGCCTCTGTATGTTCCTTTAGTTTATCACAAACTCCAATTTGTATTTCTTGGAAACGAGTTATTCCCCGCTTTTCAGTATTTTTTTGTTTTTCTTTGTGCAGAAGATCAGCCCTGAGCTAACATCCATGCCAATCCTCCTCTTTTTGCTGAGGAAGACGGGCCCTGAGCTAAGATCTATTGCCAATCCTCCTCGTTTTTTTCCCCAAAGCCCCAGTAGATAGTTGTGTGTCATAGCTGCACATCCTTCTAGTTGCTGTATGTGGGACGCGGCCTCAGCATGGCCGGAGAAGCAGCGCGTTGGTGCGTGCCCGGGTCCGAACCTGGGATCACACGCACTTAACCGCTCAGCCTGTGGGGCCCACCCCATCCCTGCTTTGCAGTATTTTTATGCTGACTTTAATACCAAGCCATCATGAGCAGGTCTAGGCCTGATGGGCGACATCTCGATGTGCTGTATTCTAGCCGTAGACAAACAGGCCCTGCTCAGGTTTCTTGGCTCCATTATTTAACCGTTAAGGTCGTGACCTACGAACAGGGCTGAGCTTCTAGCCAGTACACACGTGCATGCTCTCCAGGAGAGCGCTTCTGCTGATTGCGCGGTGCCCCTATCGTTTTAGCTGCCGAATATTTCAAATACCACCCCCTGCATGTGTGTGTGTATAAATAATGTCATCACTGGTCTCTTCATAGCTAATGACAAAATCCTCCAGGAATGTCGCCATTAGCCTAGCATTTTATTTATGGCTGTCTCATCTCTGCCCTCTGCCCACTGTGGAGTGTGGTGGGCTTCCCTGCCATCTCCATTCTCCCCCTGAGCCCAGTGACTGTCTTCTGTATCACAGCAGACAGACTCGTGCCCCCTTGGAAGCTCTGGTCCTCACCACTGGGACATTGCCTTGCAGTTTCATGTCAAGAATAGTTCATCATGGTCCCCATCCCCCCCCCAGGAATGGCTAAAATTAAAAAGACTCACATAACAACACAACTAACATAACAATACCAAGTTTGCTGAGGATGTGGCACCTGGAACTCTCAGACATTGATACAGCCATATTGGTTTGGCAGCATTTACAAAACCTAAATGTATGAATATCCTATGACCAAGCAATTCCTTACCTGGGTATACACCCAAGTGAAATGTGAGCTTATGTCCACCAGAAGACATGGACAGAAACATCCCCAGCAACTTTATTCTAAGAGCTCCAAACTGGAAATGACCCAAATGTCCATGTATAGGAAAAAAGATTTTTTATATCTTCAATGTCTCTACTTAACTTTTTTTTTTTTGGTGAGGAGGATTGGCCCTGAGCTAACATCTGTTGCCAATCTTCCTCTTTTTTGCTGAGGAAGATTGGCTCTGAACTAACATCTGTGCCCATCTTCCTCTGTTTTGTTGATGCGCGGTGTGTCAGTCCACACCCAGGATTCAAACCTGCAAACCCCAGGCCACCAAAGTGCAAACTTAACCACTACGCCACCAGGCCGGCCTGGAAAAAAGATTTAAAAAAGATTTTATGGCATATTCACAGAGGAACACTACACGACGATAAAAAAGAACACACGGGGCCGGCCCTGTGGCTTAGCGGTTAAGCGTGCGTGCTCTGCTGCTGGCAGCCTGGGTTCGGATCCCGGGCGCACACCAACGCACTGTTTGTCAGGCCTTACTGGGGCGGCGTCCCACATACAGCAACTAGGAGGATGTGCAACTATGACATACAACTATCTACTGGGGTTTTGGAGAGAAAAAGGAGGAGGATTGGCAATAGATGTTAGCTCAGAGCCGGTCTTAGTCAGCAAAAAGAGGAGGATTAGCACAGATGTTAGCTCAGGGCTGATCTTCCTCAAAAAAAAAAAAAAAACACAACCACAATCCACAACAGTGTGGATGAAGCACAGCCCCCAGACAAGCCAGACCCCAAAGCATGCAGGTGATTCCACGTGTAAGGTGTTCAAAACCAGGAGGGCACACCCACCACCACGCGGGCTGGTGATCCACAGGAGACCCCGCCCACCCTGCCCCGCCATGTTCACAGTAACAAGGGCCCAATTTCAATCCTGGCCCTGCCTCTTACTGTGTCGGGCAAGTCACCTAACTTCCAAGCCTCAAACCAATCCCAAAGGAAGTTCGAGAAGATGAGATAAGACAGCCTAAAAAGTGCTTAAGAGAGAGAGCCAGGCTCGGAGCCAGCAGTCGACGCTGGTCAGCTGTCACTACATGAGTGTGGCAGAATCAGATTTTTTCCCCTGTATTTTCCATTTTCCTTCCCACTTCAAGCAGTGGTTGGCTCACTGCCACTGCCTCAGGGGAGGGAAATGGGCCAGAGAAGCCTTTGGCTGCCAATGTCTCTGCCAAGCTTTTGTTTCCAAAGCCCCCAGGAAGAGGAAGGGGGAGTAGAGCGAGAGCGCTGAGTCCTGGAGTCGTGGTGCAGTTGTACAGTGTATTCACCAACCAAGGGTCCCTGGCTGAGAGATGGGTGGGGCTTGCATTTAGCCTCTGCTCAGCTGGCCAGATCACCCACCCTGGCCTGGGCCTGGGCCTGGGCCTGCTCAGGGGGGATACCTTAATATCACACAGGAGCACATTGGGCTAGTGGTGGTCCTGCAGACCAGAGGAGACCACCCAACCTGGCTAGACGAGGATGGAGAAGCGGTGGGCCATGGAGCCAGGTGCAGCATTCACCTCTCCACCCCCCGATGCCCACTCACACACTGACGGCTGCCAGCGCCTGTTGCTGCCTGACGACTCTGGTCACCGGAGAGTCTCCTGTCTGGGGACAGGTCAGGAGTGCCAGGGAAGAATGCCCCTGGGAGCAGCCCTCAGCAGTGACAGGGAAGGTGGATGAGTATCCCGGCTTCTACACTGCAGGTGGGACAACTCTGGGGCATGTTCCACACCGTCCCCCCGGGTCCCCGTAAGACTGAGCCCCAGCTGCCCACATTGCTGCCCCTCTTGATGCCCGTTGTACTGGCCCCTTGCTCCCCAGCTCACACCCTGCCTGCGTACCTGTGTTTCCCAGATCATCTCCCCAATATAAACTACCTGCAGATCCTCATCTTGGGGTTAGGTTTTAGGGGAACCACAACCAAGACAGCCCCTCCCCTCCGACCGTCACCTGCAGGCTAGAGGAGCTCCTTTAGGTTGTTACAAAGCCACATGCTGCCTGCCATCTGTGCCATAGCCTGGGTCAGAGCCAGGGCCAGCTGTGCCCTCAGAGAGCTGGTGGCAGAGGCGGACTCTCACAGGTCACGCCTGCATGTGATTAGGGTAGCAGGATGCAGCAGTGTGAGGCCAAGTGAGTGCTAACGAAAGCTTTTAAAAAACCCTGGGTTGGATGCAGGGAACAGAGCAGAATGGAGGGCTGCAAGCAAGGCTGACGTCAGGTTTCTGAAACACCAGGAGGGGGTGTGGAACATTATTTCTCAGCCCCTTGTTTCAGATTCTGGATCTCCCAAAGATTTGAACCTCCTCTCAGAGGGAAAAGGGGCCTGCCATCCACTCCAAACGAGGACTTGACACCACAGTTAGGATCTGTGGTTGACCCTCTGCAGGGTTTGGGGAAGCTGGGGGTGGGGACAGATTGGGGACATCTCTGTGCAACTTGACAGAGCTGGCCACCGAGAAAAGGGCCCAGTGCCCCCCAAAGTGGTAGGTCACGCCCCAGGCCTAAGGCCCTGTGGGTGGACAAAGCAGAGGAGAGATGTTGTGCAGGAAGGACACTGTCCGGAGGGTTGCCCCTGGGGCACAGCTGGAGGACTGCCACTTCCCACTCACCTACACACTTCCATATCCGTATCTTTGAGAATGTTACTACAAAAGCACATACTACTGCTGAAAAAGGTGTGATTTTTTGAGATTGGCTTCTTATTTCAGGATAATCTTACCTAACCCGTGACAGGCATAGGAAAGGAGCTCTACAAATCTAAACCCTGTAGGTTAAGTAAAAATGTGATTTGTAAATTAAATAAGAACTGTAGTTTTAGATTCTCATGTCCCTCACTGGGGGACTTTGTGGGTCTCTGCGGTTGAGCAGTACCTTCCCAGCCCGGGTCGCACCACGCGCTGCTGACGTCTTGGTGTGTTATGTGTGAACGGCCCCTCGATATAGGACTCGCACTTCTTCACCTAGACAGGGGCCCTGCAGTAGGTTACTAGTCCCCCTGGTGGACATCATCCTGTGTGACTCTACTGCTCCAAACCTTACCTTTTCCTCGTGGGGTCACAGGCTTCATCGTTGCCCTTCTTCTCCCCCCATCTCCGACTGTGACATTCTAGAGTTTTCTCTTTGATGAGCTGTGTAACATCAGCGTCTTGGCCTCCCTTCCCTTCTTCCCTGCGTCCTACGATCTGCCGGGGAACATGTCATCCTCCTCCTTACTATTATCAGAGCGCTACAAAAGGGGCCCAGCCTGAGCCAGCCAGCCAGGCTCTGGAAGAGCCTGTTCATTTCCAAATGCCCCTGTCACCATCTCACCCCACTCCCCCATGGCCCCAAGGGCCCATGTCCTAGTGCTTTCCCTAAGATCACCGAAGCGTCCTCTAGGACAAGGGGGGTTCCGCCTCTCTCCTGTGCCAGTGCACCCTGGGAGAGCTGGCCTTCCAATAGAACTGTGGAATGTTGGCAACAGGTGAGGAGCTCCATGGCGATGAGGCCATCCACCAGGCTCAGGCAGCCTCTGTCCCAGTCCAGGATCCTGCAGGGAGCTTGAAGAGGACAGGAATTGGGTGTAAGTCCTTGCCGGCCTCCCAGGCCAGGTCCACAGGGGTGCTCACAGTGGCTCTCTGAATGACTGCAGAAGGGCCAGCCTGCCTCCTGCCTGCCACCACAGGGCTCAGGGCTCCCTCCTCTGCCGCTGGGGCTCCAGGTGGGGATGGCAGCAGTCCCGAGCCAGCATCCACGCACCTATTGTCCACTGAGTGGTCACAGCAGCTCCGTGAGGTGAACTACAGGCCCAAGCCACTAGCAGGCAGGGCCCCTGCGACAGCGTTTGGGCCAGTGGCATACAGAGGCCAGAGCAGGATCAGATCTAAGGTCCAGCTCTTCTCTCATTCCCCCACCCCGGTCCAGTCAGCCACAACTCATCCAGAATCCGGTCACTTCTCAGCCCATGTCGATTCCAACAGAAACCCCTGCAGCACCCTCCTAGGGGACATCTCCCACCTCCACCGTCCTCGCCTGCAGTCCCTTCTCAACACGTGGCCAGAGCCATCTCCTGAGCCTGCTCAGAAGCCTCCAGGGGCTCCCAGGGGGCTCAGAGGGAGAGCCCTGGTCCTCACCATGCCCACAGGGCTCTGTGATCTGTGCCCGTGTGAATATGAGCACGCATGTGTGCATATGTGCACAGACCCACACAAATGCACACAGTACATCTAAACTGTGTCTGTGGTACTAAAATTTCATGGGAAGTATTAAAAAAAAGTCTAAAAAGACTCCTTGGAGGGAGATGATAATGAAAAAAAGGCTGAGAAACACTGCTGAATGAAAGAAGCTAGAGTGAAAAAGCTACATACTGTATGATTCCATTTATTTGACTTTCTGGAAAAGGCAAAACTATAGGCATGGAGAACAGGTCAGTGGTTGCAGCGGGGAGTTGGGGGGGTGGGGGGGATGCCAGCTATGAAGGGGCAGCACTGGGGATTTTGAGGGTGATGGAACATCGTATATCCTGATTGCGGTGCTTGTTCACAGCTGCATGTTAGTCAACTCAAGAAAATGTACATACACTAGAAACTTTCTGTACATAAATTTTACCTCAAAAACCCAACTAAGAAAAAAAGAGGACAGCTCAACCCTTTCTCACTGAAGTGCAGAAGACAGCTACTTATTTAAAATGTTCCTTGAGGGATTTTCTCAGGAATCCTCTTCCTAAGGGATGTTGGAAAAGGAGATGTTTGTTATGCAGCAATAGATGACAGCTACAGAACAGCTGCTGTGCTGCAGTATCAGAATCCTTTGGGGAGTTTGCAAAACTACGAATGCTCAAACCCTCTCCCCAGAGATCACAGTCCAGCATGCCAGGGCTGGGCAGGCCTCTCTCTCTTACTAAGCTCCCTGGTGGCGCTGAGCTTCATGCCCACCCACCCCATGGGGAGCCATCCCACTGGCCCTGACTTAATGGCCATGGCCTCCTCCTGACCACCAGGAGCCAGGGGAAATGTGTGAGGTAAGGTGGCCTCAGTACTGGGAAGAACCACAACTCTGGAGCATCGTGGAGACCCCGTTCCTGGGCCCCTGCTGAGCTTCTGGGAGTGATGTCCCCCCCCCCAGGTAGAGAGGGAGGCAGGTGAGGACACAGCCTCACCTGCCATCCTGGCCCTGCAGGCGCTGGGCCAGGTGTCACGCAAGCCAGGCACCACAAGTCCAGCTGCGCCCACTTCCATCTCGGCCTTGACCCTTCACTGCACTGGGGATAGACCATGCCCTGATGCAGCGCTGAGGGTCAAGGGGAAGCCACCTGAGCCTATTTTGGGGACGTTCCGCACTATAACCAGAGCAGGACTGAGACCCTGCCACTTCGTTCACTGCTGTGTCGCCTGGGCTCGGCACTCTGTTCGGGGCATGGAGGTGCAGATACTGACCCAGTGGTTCTCCACCACTGCCCCCCCAGGGACACTGGCCACTTCTGGAGGTGTTTTGGGTTGTCACAATAGGGGAGGCCAGGGATGCTGCTGGGTGCCCTACAGCGCGGCTGACAGCCCCAGCACAGAATCTCCCGGCCCCCAACATAGAGACGGAGTGCCGGGTGGAGAAGCCCTGCTCCAAACGAGCAGTGAGGGCTCAGGGACTGAGGATCCCTGGGGGTCATGGTGAGGCAGCCACAGGGTTGGCTCCCAGTGAACATCTTAGGTCTGCAGCTGGGCCTGGGCCGCGGGCACGTAAACATGCCCACAGGGGAGAGCAGGACTGTCTGGGGGTGGACCTCGCCGCCTGAGCTGCTTCTCAGGCCTCTCTCTGGGGCCCCCACGCATGTCCTGGGTGGTCTGCTGCCTCTTTCCCCCTGATTCTGCTTCCCAAGAAGCACCTGTTCACCCCAGGGCTGGGCAGACCAGGGCCCGGGCATCACACAAGGGCCAGCAGGCGTGGGAAGGGGGTGCCAGGTGCCCGCCCTCTACCATGAGCAGAGCGTTTGTCCCCAGCGGCTGTGCAGTGTCTGAAAACCACATTCTGGGAAGGAGCCAGGATGGAGGCCTTCTATCACTGTTGGATTTTGAGGTCAAAATGGGGGAAATGTCTGAAAACTTGATGTGAGTAGCATTTCTTTCTTTGTAGTTTTCACCTTGCTGTCTGGGCTCACGCACGTATGCAGTGACCCTAAGTCTCCACTAGAGGTCGGCCTGCAAAGAGACCCCTTTTGACGAGGCAGAGGGGAGATCCCGCCAACACAGCCTCCTGCGGGAGAGGACGGCACGCCTCCGTCCAGCCAGTGGCAATGTGAGGCTTCAGGGACAAGAGGGCTAAGCGACCCCCCAGATGGAGGACGGGACCTGGCCACAACCCCCTCAGCTCTCCCAGCCTGGCTGGATGGGAACATGAGGTACTTTTACTTTCGATGTCAAATATTTGAATTTTTTACAAGAATATTACTTTTGTAAACAGGAAAAAAAAGATAAATGAGATCCTGAGCTGTGTGCCCAGCCACAGGGCACAGCCCCTGCCCTGTCCACCCTGCTCTCAGAGAAGGCAAACTCACTTTGACTTTAGCCTTTGAAAACCCACTGTGGCCGACACTCCCTTGGGGCCACCTTGTGGGGGATGGGGACACCAGCCGAGGTCAGAGCGAGGGATCCAGGGACCTACGGTGTCTGAGTTCCAAGGGGTCACTCGCCGTTCTGTTCCATAACTGGGAAAATCAAAAACTTTATTGGTTGAGATGAGGTGTGAGAACTGCAGGCTCCCACCCACGATTCAGGCCCCTCCCACATCCACAGCCCATGCTGTTTAAGGCTCCAGCCTCCATCTGAATCACATCCCAGAAGAAACAAATTACAAAGCACACACGGTTTCAAAAACTGATTTATGGAGAAACAACTCTGCAGGGTCATCCTGTCCCGGTGACAGTGTCGGGGCCCAGACTCACAGCAGCTGCTTCCTCGGGTCGTCCCCTGCCCCAGCCCCAACCAGCAAACCCCAGCAGATGCCTGAGCGTGACCACGACTCTTCCCAGGGCATGGCATTTCAAAATCAAACAGCATAAATATTTTTCTTCGCCAAGTTGGTTATATGATCTCAAACAACAAAAAGTAAAATTTCGCTAAAAAAGCAAAAGGTTCTGAGCGCTTCGTGTGTTTTGGCTGGTCTCCCTGCGAGCACTGACAGGACCCGGAAGAGGGAGTGCCTTCCTGCCGGAGCCTCACCAGCACCCACACCCCTGAAGGCCGGCCTGCAGGCCACTGAGCTGTAAATGACCCAGAGGAGCTCAGTCATTTGGCACCTTCTCGTTCCCAATCACAGTATCAGGCAAACTGATGGCATTTTCTGCTCTCTGAATACTGTCAGAACGTAGAGTCAAATTACATTCCAGATCTCCCCCAAAAAAGGGACAGCGGTTAGCCTATATTAACACTGGGACTGACCGTGAATGGGACGTTTTATCCTCAAGCCAGGTGGATATATATGAGAACGTTATATGAGAACATTCCCGTAGCATTCTTAAGTTAGAACACAAGGGTGGTGAGGGTTCCAAACGAACACGGTCGCTTTCCCCAAGCACCAAGCCATGCATCGGGTTGGTCAGTTTTCTATACATGGGACACCATGGTCATGAGGAACTTGAGAAATTCCCAGATTCCTGTGACCCAGGTCACCAAATGACAAAGGGACTGAGCAGGTTTCTGCTCCTCTCTGTCACTGCTCTCGAGCCCTGAAAAGTGACCTCACAGCGGCAGTGGGAGAAAACCTGGGCAGCCCACAAACTGAAAAGCAGCCCCTCAGTGTTGTCAGGGGTGGAGAGGCTCAGCCATCGGGGCTGCAGCAGTGAACTCCACATTCTCAGTGAAAGAGTCTGGCATGCCGCCTCGGCAGCTGAGCTCGTTCTGCATGAAGCGGGAGTGGAGGCCGCCCTGGATCTAGCTAGCGTTAGCCCACTGTGTGCGCTCTCCCACCCTTCGTGTCGGCCTGGAGGGCTTACCAGGGATGCAGGCAACCTGGCAGAGCTGCCCGGTGTCAGGGCAGGAGGGTTTGGGAGGGAAGGAGGATCTGGGAGGGGAGCAGGGTTTGGGAGGGGAGGAGCAGGGCAGCCGCAGGGAGCCAGAAGCCCAGATGGAGGGACCCAGGGTGTGGCTCAGAAGGGAGGTCCCAGTCTGGACAGAGGAAGGAAGGCATTTGAAACAATTCCAGGGGCTGGCCTGGTGGCGCAGCAGTTAAGTGTGCGCGCTCAGCACCGGCAGCCCAGGGGTTCACAGGTTCGGATCACGGGCGCGCACCGACGCACCGCTTGTCAAGCCATGCTGTGGTGGCGTCCCATATAAAGTGGAGAAAGATGGGCACGGATGTTAGCCCAGGGCCAGTCTTCCTCAGCAAAAAGAGCAAGATTGGCATCAGATGTTAGCTCAGATGTTAGGGCTAATCTTCCTCACAAAAAAAAAGAGAGAGAGAAACAATTGCACTGCCACGAAGCCTCCAAACCTGTTCACAGCCAGCAGCAGACGATGGAGGTCTGAGCTGGGGGGCAGATATAACCAGATATGCTGCCATGCCTGTGTCACGTGGCCAAACAAAATAAGGTCACCTGCAACAGCCTCATGCAGTGAGCATTCAGCCCCAATACAGAAGACTCCAATGACTTGTGTCTGAAAGCTGCAATCACATCACTGCCAATTGAGCAGACACTACAGCATGTTCAAGTATGTGCAGATGTACCTGAGGCCCCTTGCTCCACACCACAGACTTACCCCACCTCACAGCAGTGAAGGGGCAAGTGACGGTGGTGCCAGCGATGGAAAAATGTCCAAAGACCCTCCTAGGTCCACCTGCGACCTTACCCAAATCAAGCACCATAGGGCGTTGCTAAATTGGGTCATTCGGGTTCCTCGCTGAAACCTGGTTTATCAAAATCGCACTGCCAAGGGGCCAGCCCGGTGGCATAGTGGTTAAGTTTGCACACTCTACTTTGGCAGCCCCGGGTTCGCGGGTTCAGATCTCCAGTGCAGACCTACACACCACTCATCAAGCCATGCTGTGGCGGCGTCCCCACATACAAAATAGAGGAAGATGGGCACAGATGTTAGCTCAAGGACAATCTTCTTCAGCAAAAAGAGGAAGAATGGCAATGGATGTTAGCTCAGGGGCCAATCTTCGTCACCAAAAAAAAAAAAAAAGAAAAAAAAATCACACTGCCTTCAATGACTTCAGCCTTTGCGATTCCTCACCCACGATGAATTAACTGGAAGTTCCCCGAGGAGCTGCTTGTCCGTCCTGCCGTAGAGTGAAGCCGGTAGTGTTGGGTTTGTCCCTGCACACCCACCTACTGAAGTGGAAAACAAGAGGTGGCTAGGGACACGTCCGAGTGGGAAACAGCATGCACTCTGGATGACCACCCTCACCCTTCACTGCTGCTGGTCTGCCAGGCATCACACAGGCCGCTGCCAGCTGGACAGACCCCACAGGCCCTGGGGTCCCACTCGACACCAGAGACAGGGGCCAACGTGAATGCAGCCAGCAACCCAGGATTATTTCAGTCATATTAGTGGAAACCATGTATATAGGCCCAAACACTGGAGGCAGGTTACATCATTTAGATTTGAGATTGGTTTTTAATCAGAAGTGCTCATCTTCAATCCGTGTGCGCTTTACAAAGCTACGGGGGGGCCTCTGATGGACATGGGGTCCCTTAGAGTGAGCCTCAGGCTCTGGGCAAAATATGCATTTTCTTGATTTTATTTAAACAATGGTGAAACTCAGAGAGCAACAGCCCACACACCCAGCTGTCCTTCATTTTCATTTTCCTCGACACTTCATGGCCATAGTTTTCACTGTTCAGGGACAGCCATGCTTGGCACGAGAAAAAAACAGTCCCACTGCAAGAGGGGAAGGGTGATGACACGTTTAGGCTCAGTCCTGCAAGAGAAACTGGGACCCCTCAACCTGACTGCAGGTCCCGCGAGAAGGATCTGGGAGGTGAGGCGCGGGCAACTCGGACAAGACTCGGCTGACAGCACCAGGCAGACGAATCCGCGGCTGCCCAGGAGGGACCCCGCCTTCTTCGCTTGCCTCTCTCAGGTCTCAACAGAACCTCCTGGGAGGGCCAGCTTGCCATTTAGGGGCTGTGCCCCAGAGCTTGTCAATTCTATGATTCTAGGAAGCAAAGGAAGTTCCAAGTTGCCAAATGCACTGAAGCTAGGGCAATGGGGATTTTTTTATTTTAAAAAAAGGCCAGTCAGGGAGAAATTAATTGGGAAAAGAGGACATATTTCACGGGACATCTCAGGCTGGTCTCTACATGAAGGCACCACAAAGCCGCCCCCTTCCCTGTGCTCTCTCGCCCTCAGCGTGAGGCTCAGCGCAGTCCACCCAACAAGGATGAGCAACTGAGCCGGGGATGAAGTCTGCCCTGCCCCCCAGTGAAGCCACACACCATGGACGGTGGATGCAGTGATGGCTCCCTGCAGGCTGGAGGGAGAGCTGAAACTAATTCTCAGAGGTCTACGTGCATTTAGGGCTCTGCTCTTCAGGAGACGCTAAGATCAGCAGAGACCTCAGAAGGGTCCCCAAATGCAGGGGTCAACACAACACAGGCAAAATGCCAGCAGAAATGTCAGTGCTCAGGGTCTCTATGCTGGAGGGTCCCGGAGAGGTCCTGGTCTCCAAAGTGCGCCTCCATGCGTGCAGTGTGACTTTTCTAGTAAGCTACCCTCTCAACTGCAAAGGGCCTTCAAAGTCATCTTCTGCAACCACTTGTGATGCTTTAACACTTTCAAGAACAGCACCTGTGTAAGTAACTGCAGGGCCGTTTCAGACGTAGCCCTGTCTCACTTCCGGGACAAGTGGCTGCAGCCCTGGGTTCTGACATGAGAGTGTGTGCGGGGAGAGGGGGAGCAGGGCGTGGACACGAGTGCCCTGTCTGGAACTGGCTGCGGCAAAAGTCTTGGTTCTAAAGCTGGGGAGAGGCCGGGGCAGGTACACAGGCGCTGCCCCGGGACCAGGGCCAGGGTGGTGTTTGCAGGGCCTCCAAGCTGCTCGAAGGCCTGCAGTGATGTTCTCTAGTGACCTGTATCACTAGCCCCATTTCACTGACTCAGAAACTGAGATCGGGGTGAAGCGCTTTTGTCCAAAATCCAAGCGAGTCGCTAGAGAAACAGGAATTCAGTCCAGGGTCCCAAACCCAACACCCTGACTCCCCGGAGCACCCTTTCTGCACCTACTGTCCCCCCAACCCCAGGCTGCATCAGAGTTCACCTGGCCAAGGCCTCGCCCCAGGCTCTCGCAGGCCCATAGCCCCTTTACTCGCTTCCTGCAGAGGGGACCCCTTATATCAGCCCAGAGCAAGAGACTCTGTTACTCATGAACTTCCCTGAAGAAGATTTTGTTTTCCCTAGAAAACTGCCAGCAGGCCAAGGAGAAACCCAGTTTCTCCAGGTCAGTTATTCAGACGCCCTGCAGCTGGCCTCGAAATCAGTTTCATTCCGGTTCTTTTGTTTTTTTGTGAGACATGCTGAGCTTTCCCATCAGCTACTGACAACTATACAGGCCTGTGTTGCACACTCTATAGGAAGCGTCTCGGGGGGCTGGGACAAGACCCCTACGAGAAGGTGGGTGTTCTGGTCAGAGACCAGATCTCCAAAGTGCATGCTGCTGCTCTCCCAGCTTGCAGGGTCCAGAGCCCCGGGAGCCCCCAGCAGGGAAGTGGGCCGTCAGGAGGTGAGGGACTGAATGTTCTTGAGCATCTCCTCAAAGGCCTGTGGGGACGGTGCGTCCGCGTTCCGGAAGGTGGCCTGGACCCTGCTGTACAGGCTGAAGGATTTCAGCTCCAGCCAGATGAAGCCAAAGCGGTCCTCGTCAAACAGGATGAAGACCCCCGGGGTGCGCTCAGGGCTGGTGAAGCCATGGCCAGCGATGAGGCCTGTGCCGTAGAAACTGAACAAAGACAAGAGGGAAGGTACAGGGAGAGAGTGGTGAGGGGCCTGGAGGCGCGTGTGCTGGCCCAGGTCAAGCACCGTGTCCTTCCAGGTGTTCTAAAACACCCTTCATTACACACGAGCCACTTTCACTCTCTGCCAGCAGGAAGCAAAGACTCAGTAGGTGATGGCACCTGAGAGAGCCTGTCTGTGTAGGGCCCTGCTTGACTCAAAACGCCCAATGCACCCAGCTGTCCATGAAGAGGGGCAGGGCTCTGGGTGTTGCAGAGACAGACGTTCCCTGACAGAGCACACAAGCCAGCATGCTGGTTCACCCCAGATGGTCAGGCTCACTCTGCTGCTCTCTACCAGCTCACCCAACTAAAGGCCCAGGATCTCAGGCAGCCTGCCTCGTAACTCTGTCCCAAAGCATATGTCTTCATAACACAGCCCCAGCCAAGAAAAATCTCAATCCCTGGGATAGTTATGTCCACATATGAACGACTTTATAATCAATAAAGACTCATCGGCATGCAATTGACATTAACTCAGAAGGTAGAACTTTCAAATACCCACATGGCCAAGTGCTGAGACCAGCATCAGGCAGAAACACCCTTAGGTCTTTTTTACAAAGAAGTCGGTGCATCCAACGAGAAGTCAGGGGCTAGCCCAAACCTCCCAGCACATGGAATGGTGCCTGGGGACCCCCACCTCCACCAGCCATGCTGAGGCTCTACTGGGCAGGAGTGGGGACAGCAGCCCTGTGCAGGAGGCCTGCGATTCAGAGGGTTTCTCGGTAGAGAAAGAAGTACCACTGAGGCCACGTAATGCCTGCTGAGCTTAGAGACACACTGCAGAGGTCTCCTGCAGCAAGGCCTCACAGACACACAAACTAGACAGGGAAGGAGTGCAGCACCCCCCGGCCACAGGGCCCCTGACACTCAGCACGGGGGTGGAGGTCCGTCCTGTGGCTCCACCAGGTACAGCGAGCCCCCACACCAGCCTGTGCAGAGCCCGGCCCCACCCCAGTCTCCAGCACAGCTCATCTCTGTGCTGGCTGACAGGCAGGGCCCTCCCTAAAGCCCCATCCTCGCCCACTCTCACGTCCTTACCACATCCTGCAGGTGCGGGGATAGTCCTCGTTCCTCGAGCTCACACCCATGGGCAGCACAAATGGCTGCCCCTGCCCAGACTGGGCGGGCTGCTCGGCCGCAGCCACAGCCCCTCCGTCCCCAGGCTCTCTGCCCTTCTCGGCGGGCGGCTCCACGCTGAGCTGGGCAGGGCCCTGCTGGGGCTCTTGGGGGCTTTGCCGGCTGCAGCCCTCACCATCCTCAGGCCCGTCTTCCTGCTGCTGCTGTTCCTGCCGCACCTGCTCGCGAACTTCCAGGACGATGCGGGAGAGCTCATTGAAATTGCGGAGGTTCTCGACGTCAGGCAGCTGGATGCGGTGCATGAGGTCAATCTCCACCGTCTGCTGCCCAGCAGGGATGTTGGGGTCACCCTGAGGAGCGAGCGGGCAGTGGTCAGCAGGGTTCAGAGACCAGCAGAAACTCGCTCTGCGCGGCTTCCAGCCTAGATCCCGCCTCTGGCCAAATGAGCTCACTCTGACATTCCTACTGATTAAGCAATAACCCCTTACAAAGTAAGAATCTTTTAGAAGCCGTTAAAAAATTAATGCCTGGAGTAGGCAGCCCCATTTGTGAAGGGATCTTTGAGGACAGAGAAGGACAGCACCTACAAGTGACCTTCAGGGCTGTGACCAGACATCTCACTGAGTCTGCAGGCACCCGGCCCACTGGCTCAACTGCACTCAGATGGGAAATAGTCCATGTGACAGTTGAAGTGACGAGGGCTCAGAGAAGTTTACGGACCCTCCCAGGGTCAGGCAGCGGGGGTCAGGCCTGAGACACCAGCCCAGATCTGTCTGCCTGGGACACAAAAGCTCCTAAGCCAGAACCGCAGGAGATCTTCCAGGCCCTGCAGTTCTACACAGGGCTGAGGAGCACCTTGAAATCCCTGTAGGAGAGCCCCAGGGACACAGCCCCCGTTCTGGGCTCTTGATCACAAGGAGCTTTCCCAGCAGCAGAGGAGCCTACTGGCCTACTGAGGTTCAGGAGCACTGCTTTGCGAGGACTAGAGAGAGGTGCTGCTTCTTCAGGACACGTTAGTGCACCTGCCAGACACTCACCCCAACGACTCTGCAAAGGACAGGGGAGCACAGGGTGACGGCAGCCCCTGGAGCTGGCCACGCAGGGCCTATTCCTTCAAGACCCCCATTCAGCTCAGCCACCCTCCCAGTGCTTTCACAGCTGCTGAGGCCGGGAGGGGCAGTGGGGCTGTGTGCTAACACAGAGGGTCTCCAATGTGGTGGCACCGTAGGGTCACCTGGGGAGCTTGTGGAGCTCCTTACCCAGCTCACCCACAATTAAATCAGTATCGCTGGGGTGGGGCCTGGGCATCAGTGTTTTCTCAATGTCCCCAAGGATCTCAGCATGTGGCCAGGGCTCTGGAAGTGCTCAAAATCCCCCAGAGATCTTGTGGAATGCAGCTCCTGGTTCAGGGGGTCCAGGGCCCACTCTGAGTAGCCAAGGTGCAGCCCAAGTCACACCAGTCCCTGGCTGATCTGATGGTGCCTGCAGTGCCGGCCCCAGCAGGGTGGCCCCCGGGACTCACCGTGATCTTCGTGCCCCTGGCATGCCTCCCGTGGAAGCTCAGCATGACAATCTCCAGGCCGTGGCTGCCGTAGGTGCCTTTGAAGAGGCCAGGCCTGAGGAGGTCGTCCGGGTGGCTGGGCGGAAGGTAGATGCGGCGGTAGGTGAGGCAGTTGCTGCATGGGGAGTGGGCAGCGTGAGAGCACAGCAGAGACGCACGCAGGGCAGAAGTGTGGGTCTCGCATACACTGTGGGGGTGAGGCAGGGCAGAGCGGCCTAGCGCGGCCAGGGTTAGATCCTGCCAGGCCAGTGGGGAGCAGGGGCACCCCATGTTCCTGACCAACGCTCATCCCAACCCACGTGTGCACAGCACACCTCACACCTTCTCCAATTCCAACAGGGCTTAATGTGCTCACATTCACTCTGCCAGGTGCCCCAAGGCAACTGAGGTGGCGCTCTCAGTGAAGGGGAGGAGTTGCCGCTCCTGCTCTGTCCCCCGGCACAGGAAACCTGAAATCGCGGCGGGGATGCTGTGAAGGGGCGAAACAGGGGCCGCAGGGATAGGGCCCAAGGGCAGAGAGGCTGAGAAAGCAGGCCTCCCAAGGCAAACATGAGGAAACAACCACGAGGCTTTGGTGCACACACCAGGCCCACTAGAGCACACTGCTGGTGGGTGGTGACAATAAATCAGACAGAACAGATGAGGAGGGGATGGGGACTGCACTCAGAGTACCCAGAAAAGACTGCACTTACAATACCCACAGAGGGAGATTATGCTCACAGTACCCCCACAGAAAGGGACTGTGCCCACAGAACCCACAGAGAGAGAGACTGCTCACAGTACCCACAGAGAGGGACTGCACTCACAGTACCCACAAAGAGGGGGATTATGCTCACACTACCCTCACAGAAAAGGACTGCACTCACAGTACCCACAGAGGGGAACTATGCTCATAGTACCCCTACAGAAAGGGACTGTACTCATAGTACCCAAAAAGAGGGAGTGTGATCACAGTACCCACAGACTGTGCTCATAGTACCCACAAAGAAAAGGACTGCATTCACAGTACCCACAGAAAGGGACTGCACTCATAGTAGCCCCAGAGAGGGACTGCACCCATAGTACCCACAGAGAGAGGGACTGAACTCACAGTATCCCACAGAAAGGGACTATGCTCACAGTACCCACAGAGAGAGAGAGACTGCACTCACAGTACCCACAGAGTGGGGGCTGCACTTACTCATACTGACTGGTATAGATGAACTTCATCAGGATGAGCTCCTGCATGTGCTCGTGGAAAATGTCCTCCAGTGTCCGTCCCCATTCTTCCCTTAGCCACGTTCGGAATTCCTTCCAAAAGAACACAGGCTGTGAAAACCACCAACACACAAGGGCATGAAGAGGCTGCTCACTGTGACACCAACTGGACAAGCAGCATTTTTATAGCTGGGGTGATGCCTTGGGCACACCCATGCCAACGAGTCCCCACCTGACTGGATGGGATGGAGATGGAGGCTGGGCAGGAGGAGGAAGAGCTGCCATGCGTTTGGTCTCCCAGCACCTGGCCTCCCTTCCTCTGTTGAGGCATGCCACCAATGAAAACTGAGGGGCTCTGGTCCCTGCTTTCCCTCAGCACATGGGCCCAGACTTCACAGGACACAGCAGGGACCACACAGGTCCCTTTGGGCAGGGCTGGGGCCAGCTCATGTCCAGAGCTCCTGGGTAGCAGCCACATGAGCCTCACTCCCATGCCCACCATAGGACAGGAGGCATCTACACTGAGCCTGCTTCTCAGGCTTCTGGGGGAGCAGGGGCGTGGCAGGACTCTTGTCACTTAAACCGTGCTGGTCAAGTTGGCCAGAGCTGCTTTCTGCAGCTGCCAATGAGAAACAAGATAGGAACAGCTGGGGTGGAGAGTGTGGGTGGATTTTCCTCTTTAAAATGTGCCTTCATAGTTATATTGTATGTTCACTAAGTATGTCTGTAAAAAGGGAGCTTTTATTAACACCATGTCCCCAAACCTCAATAATTTATTGTGGAATCAAACAATGTGAAGGATATTTAGTGCTTAATAGCTTGATTCTGCACATTTAACATAATTAATCCACAGCTCTGAGTTCCTAACTCAATATAGTGTTTCCAATGATTATCTAAAATTAGCTCTACAAATACAAGCAAAAGCAATTTACCAAAAAAAAAAAAAAAAAAAGAGCTACAGTCTGTCAATTGCTTTAACATGTTACTGCCCAGACTCTGGTGAAGAACAGAAATTACTATGTGACTGAACTAAACAACTATTAGAACTACAAGATTCAATATATAAAAATCAGCTGAATTCTTATATACTAGCAACACAAAATTGGAAAATGAGAATTTTTAAATCCTATTTACAACAGCCTCAAAAAAACACAGGATTTAGGAATAAATATTATAAAACATGTGCAAGACCTCTACTCTGAAAACCACAAGACTCTGCTGAAAGGAAGTATAAAGAGGCCTACATAATAGTTAGAGGTGCCTACAGACCGGAAGACTCAGTATTAATCAGCAATTCTCTCCAAACTGATCTAGAGATTCAACACCATGCCAATCATAATCCAGCAGGCTTTCTGTAGAAGCTGACAAGCTGATTCAGAAATTCACATGAAAATGAAAAAAACCTAGAACAACCAAAGCAATCTTGCAAAAGAACAAAGTTGGAGAACCCACACTAGCTCGCGTTATGACTCACTATAAAGCTACAGTAATCAAGATGGTGATATGAGCATAAGTACTGACAAATACAACAACAGAAGTAAATAGAGAGTCCAGAAACAGACCCACATTTATCTGGTCAGCTGACTTTTGAGAAAGGTGTCCAAGATACCCAATGGGGAAAGGAAAGTTTTATCCACAAATGGTGCTTGACACCATATGGAGAAAATGAACCACAATCCCTACCTCACACCATACACAAGAAATAATTCTAGATGGATGACAGACCTAAACATATATAAAGCTACCAAACTTCTAAAAAAGAGAGAGAGAGAGAGACTCTTTGCAACTTGGGAGTAGGCAAGTTTTTTTAGGACACGAAAACAATAACCATAAAAGAAAAAACTTTCATCAAAATCAAAACTTTCCACTTAAATGGCTGAACTCATAAAGGAAAGGCCCTAAAAAAATCAAATAGATAAATAACATATGAAAATGGAAATAAGTGAATGTAATGAGCGAAGATTTCAGTGTTGCCATGGTGAATAATCAGACTTAAGCTAAATACCATGAAGAGGATGGCTTGTGAATAGTCATAATCTTATTTACTTTGCACAACAAGATCACAGTCATTAGGAATGTCAACCAGACCCAACTACTCAGAACAAAGATCTTTGAAATGTGTTTATTATGAAATTATCTTATAAGATACGTATGCACAAGGAAAAACAGGGGCCTAGAACATATAAGACAAGAATAAGTTTAATATTTATCCAGGCCTCGCTTACCACGTGTTGGCACTTTACAGTCATCATCTTACTTAACATGCCCAACAACGTAGGAGATGGGCGCAGATAACATTATCCCTGTTCTACAGAGGTTCAGGGTTTGGAAAAGTTGGGAAGCCTTTCCAAAGTCAAGTATTCTGCCAGCTATTAAGCGGCAGAATCAGAGCTACCCCAAAGTCCACATGCTAAGTGGTCTTGTCTACATCAGGGCCAACACCAGGGCCGGCGGGAGTGCAGCAAGGCAGGGGGCTCACCCACAAACCAACAACATGGAAAAGGAATTTGGAACATCTTCAGGGCCTTTTACCTGGCAACTCCATTTCTATAGGATCCAAAAACCAGATAAGGTTTTTGCAAAGATTTAGGCAGCGGGGTTACAGGAACAATGCCTGGTATGTCTCTTCGGTGGCTCCAGCCAGGCCTGGTGCTAAGTCGTTCATATGCAGTGTCCTACTCAATCCTCCAAAATCACTCGGGGGTCCGCAGATAATCGTATGGCCCCACTTTACAGATAACAACTGAGACTCCCAGAAGGTAAGTCACACGAGCACATGGTCAGGACAATAATGGGGACAGTGAACAGCTGGACACAAACCCCACGTCCAACTGCAGGAGAATGGTTACATCCGTACGGTCAATTGCACTGCAGCAAGATGATGAATGTTATGCTGCATTAAAAAGAGTTTGCAAAGAATTCTAATGAGACTGGAAAATATCTCTGGAAAAACAGTTAAGCTAAAAAAAATTAAAGATCCAATTAGACAGAGTTGGACTGCAAATACATCCAACAGTCCTAGGAAAACACAGGAACGATGGCGAACAGGCCCGGAGACAGCGCCTGCGTGGGGCTGTGGCACACTCTTCCCTCCTGATTCTGATGACTTTGTATTCAATGATGAAAAGCTATCATTTTAGTAATCAGGGGAAAAAGTATATAAGACAAAGGGAAACAAAATGAAAGCCACTCGAGTCCAACTAAGGGGAGTCCAGCGCCAGAGCCTTTCTGCTCAGCTGAGTGTGGGGTGCGCCACAAGCAGCAGCCACGGCCCAGCCAGGAGTGACAAGGGACATCGGCAGCCTCGCAGGGGAAGGTGGGGGCCTGGCCATCCTCCCTCCTTTCTTCCCCATATCTACTCCTCCTTGCAGCCCCCAGATTTCCAGAAGCCTCAGGTTGGGGGGCCTGGACAGGGAGGAAGGAGGGAAGATGGCAGCCCAGCCTTGCCCGTCATCCATGAAGAAAAGCCAGGCAGCCTTGGCACCGGGGAGTCAGGGTCTGGGGTGGCCGAGGGCTGCACTGCTCACAAGGACCCAGGGGATGTGGCTGCAGTTTGTAAAGCACATGCGAGGGTCACACAGGGGAAGGTCACATGGGAGGCGCCCGTGAGGGGCAAGCTGAGGACACCCCAGCCCTGAGGAATCAGATGGGGCCACAGGACAGAGTGGACTTGGCATCTGAAGGTACACAAAGCTGACAGAAATCCTGGAATTGGAGTCTGGATGCAAGGGGGGGCGGCTGTGCAAGCCCGTGGATGCAGTTTATTAACAAAAAACCCCAAAGGGCTGGCTTCTGGTGTTGATGAAGGGCAGAGCCCACGTGAAGGGCTCGGGGGGCGACTCTCACTGATTCCTTCATGAGCAGGAGGCCAAAGGGATTACCAGCCGGCACTTCCCAGAGCACACTGCCTCCAGGGCCAAGGTGGGTGTCCTCCACACACCCTCGTGGTGCCAAGGAGGGTCCTCTCCCAGGAGGGCCGGATAAGCTGGGGGCAGTGAATGGATTCTCTCCTTATCCGGCGGAGACAGCTGGAGGTCATGATGAGTCATAATCTGTCCACCTTCCAGCCCTCAGTTCACCACAAGTTCTCCATTCTCTTGGGAAGCACCACTTTGTGCCAGAATTTAAAATGATCAACATCAGAACACAGGGCAGCCCAGAATCCGGGGCTCAGCCTTTCACCTCAGTTTTCAGAACTGTCAGGACATACAGCAATGTCCACCTCTCTCCCAGGAGCCCAAAGACACTCCCTGGATGTGAAAGACTCAGCTAGAAAGTGAAAATGTTTCAGGAGTCCCCAGTCCCCTATTTAAATTAATCCATGGCCTAGAAGGAAAAGCTTCCCAGTTCTAGAAGCTAGCAAAAGATTGCTATTAAAACCAAACAAAAATAGCACAAAAAATATTAAACCAAGTCCATTCATCAGTGCTAAAGTCCTACATAAAAGGTGACCAGACAGCATCCAGCAGCGCAGAGCGCCACAGCCCATGATCAAATGAGATTTCATCCCAAGACTTCAAAATGGTTCAGTATTAGAAGTCTATTAATATAAGTCATTACATTACTAGGCTGAGGGAGAAAAAACCACCTGATGGTTTCCACAGATGCTCAAAAAGATTGGTAAATTCAACATCTCTTCTTAATTAAAACAAACAAAACTCACTTAAGGAAACACAAATGGACAGCTCCATCCCAAACATAAGAAGTATATCTTGACCCCAAGGCCATCTTTCTGCCCCATGACAACAGCACATGCAACACACCCACCCCAGCTGGGAACAAGACAGGGTGCCATCCACACCACCACTGTGGGCTGTTCTGGAGGTAGAAGCTGACACAGTTCACAAGAGTTCAAGACAGGGAGACTGGGAAGGAAGAAGTAAAATGTCATAATCTGCAGATAATCAGTATTATCCTGGAAAACTCAAGGTAATCAACTCAAAAATGATTACAAATGAAAGAGAAGTCAGTAAGATTGGTGGGGACAAAATTAACATGCGAGAGCTTTCATATATAAATTTACCAGTTGGAAGATAAAATGAGAGCCAAGAGTCCATTTACCACAGCAACAAAAGACCAAACGCCTGACAGCAAATGTGCAAGGCCTACTGAAGCAAATACTGGCGCCCCACCAAGGAACCCAAAATCTGTCCAAACACCACGTTCTTAGATGGGACAGTGCAACATCTCACCAATATCAACTCTCCATAAACTCATCTATGAGTGTACTGTGACTCCAAATAAAGTAAAAACACCAACAGGATGTTTCTGGGAAATAGCTAATCTAGAGCTCATATGGAAAAAGAAACAAGATTTGCCAGGAAAATTCTTTTTTGTTGTTGTTGTTGTGAGGGAGATCAGCCCTGAGCTAACATCCATGCTAATCCTCCTCTTTTTGCTGAGGAAGACCGGCTCTGAGCTAACATCTATTGCCAATCCTCCTCCTTTTTTCCCCCTTTTTTCCCCAAAGCCCCAATAGATAGTTGTACGTCACAGTTGCACATCCTACTAGTTGCTGGATGTGGGACACGGCCTCAGCATGGCCGGACAAGTGGTGCGTCGGTGCGCACCCGGGATCCGAACCCGGGCTGCCAGTAGCGGAGCGCACGCACTTAACCGCTAAGCCACAGGGCCGGCCCTAGGAAAATTCTGAAATACAAGAGGAATACAGGCGGCCTAGTCCTACCACATGAAATATGTAGTTATAAAGCTACAATAATCAGAATGGGGTGGTACCTGCATAAATAGGCATATCATGGGTCAGAATATCACGTCCAGAAATAAACCAAGTACATATGGCAATGTAGGACAGGGTGGCATTTCAAATGCATAGAGAAAATCTGGGTTACTCAATGGGATAACTGAGCTGGCATCTGCACAAAAGCAAAGTTGGGCTAAACCTCACATTTTATACCAGATACATTCCAAAAGAACCAAAGATATAATGGTGAAAAAATAAAAACATGAGCTCATTTGTAAATATAATTTCAAAGTGGGAATGACATTTTAAGATGACACCAGTCTAAGAAGCTATCAAGGAAAAGATAGATACATCTAACTATCTCAAATCAAAAATTCCATGGATGGGGCCGGCCCGGTGGCGCAAGCGGTTAAGTGCACGTGCTCTGCTGCGGCAGCCCGGGGTTCGCAGGTTCAGATCCCGGGTGCACACAGACGCACCGCTTATTAAGCCATGCTGTGGCAGCGTCCCATATAAAGTAGAGGAAGATGGGCACAGATGTTAGCCCAGGGCCAGTCTTCCTCAGCAAAAAAGAGGAGGATTGGCAGATGTTAGCTCAGGGCTGGTCTTCCTCACAAAAAAAAAAAAATTTCCACGGATGAAAATATACCTTAAACCAAATCAAAAGACAAAAAAATGAATGACGAAAAGATATTTGCAACTCCTATCTTGAAAGGTTCACTTCCTAATAGGATGGATGCTCCTACAAATCAATTAGAAACACACCAACATCAAACAGAAGCAGAGGCAGGGGATGTGAGCAGACACGTCACAGAAAAGGAGCCACAAAGAGCCCTTACACACGACACTAATCTTACCTCACTCATAATAAGAGAAATGCAAATTAACCACCAAAGTCAAGATTCTAACAAAGCATTTACTCCCACCTTAACTTGTAGGTGTTTTTTTAGTTTCCACAAGGAACTTGTGTTATTACTTTTATTTTTTTTATTTATTTTTTTATTTTTTTGTGAGGAAGATCAGCCTTGAGCTAACATCCGTTGCCAATCCTCCTCTTTTTGCTGAGGAAGACTGGCCCTGGGCTAACATCTGTACTGATCTTCCTCTACTTTTTGTGGGACGCCGCCACAGCATGGCCTGACAACCTGTGCGTCAGTTACCGGAGATCCGAACCCGGGCCGCCAGCAGCAGAGCACACGCACTTAACCACTACGCCACGGGGCCAGCCTGTGTTATTACTTTTATAATCAGAAAAAATACCATTCCATTTCAAAATCAGTGAGCCCACACACAAGTTGGCTTACAAGAACTTTTTCCAATTTCAGTGTATATATTTCCAGAAATCTATTATATGGCCTTTTTAAGGTCTCAACAGCTGAGGAGTTTCTATTCTTGGAAAATATGTTGACATTTTTCACTTAAATGTGAACTAATAGCAATCACCTATATGTTGTATATGTGATTGTATATGATATTTTAAATGACAGTGTTATAAATAAAAAAAGCATTTCCATCATCCGTCATCTTCACATGCCATATATTTGGGAAAACAGGAACCTCATCTACCTTCAAGTGATTCCAAGAGGCATGTGTGTGCACAGGGTTTATGTTAAATCTCCCTGCAGTTCTCTGGCTAATGGAGAAGCCATCAGAGACTCAGAAACTGGCTGAAAAATGCACACCCAACAAATAAATATAAGCTGCAACGAGATTCCTATATTTTAAAAGTTCAAGTGTTTCTTAAGAATATTTTGAAATGGCAGTATGACTTAGATGCTCAGAAAACTAAAACTCAAAGGTGATGTAAAATTACTTGTGCAAAAAGGAAACCCAAAGAAACTCATGGGTGTCTGACTCACAGGTTTACCCACTGTGTTGCTGTGATCTGGAAACCTCAACCACTGGGTCCATTCGAATAAAGCCCTCTGGTCTCCCTGCAACTCATATCCAAGAAGAAACCTCCGGCAGCACACACATGCTCTCGGCAAAGGGGCAAAGGAGAACTAATTAGAGAAAATGACTTCTATTTGGGTCATTCATTCTGAAGGGTGGCAGG
Organism: Ceratotherium simum simum; assembly: GCF_057802395.1. Lineage (NCBI taxonomy): Eukaryota > Metazoa > Chordata > Mammalia > Perissodactyla > Rhinocerotidae > Ceratotherium > Ceratotherium simum. The sequence goes on along the minus strand of NC_141929.1, from coordinate 3,187,320 downwards.
GGATGAAAACCTGTGCTCATGTACACACACCCACAGGATGCCGTTTCTAACCAGAGAGCTGGTTAGACTCACTTTCTGCACCAACGAGGTTTGGATGGACCAAGGGAGACGGGCCTCTTGTTGGTGGCATGCTGACAATGTCAAACCATTCAACCTCACATTTGCAGTTTGCCCTATGCAGGGGCTGGTGCTCCACGTGAACAGAAGGAGTACGGGCTCACCTCTTGCCTCCCGCCAGACATCCTGTGGTGGTCCGTCTGGTTGCATTTGGTGGAGAACTCGTCCTTCTTCACAATCTTGAGTGTTCATGACAAAGGAAAGAAGGTAAGGAGTCAGTCACAGGAGCCCCACCAGACAGGGGCAGTACGGTCAGCCCCTCCCGCACCAATGCACCCCACTCATCTACAGAAGCCCAAGACGCCACCAAATCGTAGCTAGTCCAAAGAAGAGAGCTCAGAACCACCCTGAGCATGCACTTCCTTCTCAGAGGAGGGGTGCAGCTGAGAGGCATTTGCGTTTTCCCCGGAGGACTTCTCAGAGCAGCACAAAGGGGCTGGTGCTTTCCTAGCATGTCAGATAACACACTTGCTCATCAGGGTGGCCATCGGCCGCACCAGTGTCAGAGAGCAGAGCACCACTCCTAGCTGATATTCTTGCAAAGAGGAGAAAACGGAGCAGTAAAGAATTATGGTTGGAAAGCACAGATGGTTCTAACTGAATGCAGAATCAGTGGAGGTTCCAGCGAGTGATTCTTTGAGGAGTTACATCACAGCACGAGAGCATAGAGAATGCACAGAGGGGGCAAGGGTAGAGCACCCACTTCCTCCATGTCCACTGATTTTTATGGGCACAGTTCTATAGCTGGGAATACCACAGCAAGCTCAGCTGGCGCCCCACACGGTGGCACTAGGACTGGGAAGAACAGAGACCTGGCTCCTCTCCCACACTCAGCTGCCACGTCTAAGGAAGCCCGGAGCACGCACTCACCTGGATGTGGCCGTTGTGGGGCCCTCTGTGGCCATACATGCACTCCACTGTGGCCGACTTCCTCTCCATCAGGTGGATTCTAAACAAGGGTTTGAATCGCATTGGGTCATCCACGTGAGGATCATGGGGAGGCAGGTACATCCAGCCAATAATGAACAAGCCATCCACCTGTGGTGAGCAAACAAGGCACAAGTCCACTTGAGGGTCAAGATGAGGCGCTGAGGGTCCCCACCTCACAACTGTCCACGAGGACCACCCTCGTCTCTACACTCATTCCCACTGAGAACCTCGGGGCCAGCAGACATCAAGGTGTCCCCAACCTAGTGCATCAGGAGGAGCACCACCCAGCCCACCAAGTGCTTGTTACTTAAAAAGTAGTTATCTCGGGTCTGGCCCAGTGGCATAGTGGTTAAGTTAGCGTGCTCCACCTCAGCGGCCTGGGGTTCGCTGGTTCGGATCCTGGGCACGGACCTAGGCACCCTCATCAAGCCATGCTGTGGCGGTGTCCCACATTTATAGAGGAGGATGGGCATGGATGTTAGCCCAGGGCCAATCTTCCTCAGCAAAAAGAGGAGGATTGGCAGTAGGTGTTAGCTCAGGGCTAATCTTCCTCACCAAAAAAAAAAAAGTAGTTATCTCATGTAAAACATGGTGCCTATAGTTGCTAACACTATATAATATCATTGAAATCTGCTAAGAGAGTAGAATTTAAATAGTCTCACCAAAAAAAAAAGGTAAAAATGTGAGGTGATGAATGTGTTAATTAATTAGATGGTGGGAATCCCTTCACAGTGTACACAGATATCAAATCACCACAATGTACACTTTATTTTTTTTGTGAGGACTAGCCCTGAGCTAACATCCGATGCCAATCTTCCCCTTTTTTCTTGAGGAAGAGTGGCCCTGGGCTAACATCTGTGCCCATCTTCCTCTACTTTATATGGGACGCCGCCACAGCATGGCTTACCAAGTGGTGCATCAGTGTGCAACGGGGATCAAAACTTGCAAACCCCGGGCCGCCAAAGCGGAGCGCGCGCACTTAACCACTTGCGCCACTGGGCCAGCCCCACAATGTACACTTTATATACTGGAGTCCCCCTTATCCATGATTTCACATTCCGCAGTTTTAGTTACCTTAGGTCTGAAAATATTAAGTGGAAAATTCCAGAAATAAACAATTTATAAGTTTTAAAGTGCGTGCTGTTCTAAGTAATGTGAGGAAATGTCACACCGTCCCTGTGTCCAGCGGATCCACACCGTATACGCTACCCGACCATTAGTCACTTAACAGCTGTCTCAGTTATCAGACTGCTGCGGTATCCCTGTGCTTGTGTTCAGGTCACCCTTATTTTACTCAACAATGGCCCCAAAGCGCAAAAGCAGTGATGCTGGCAATTCGCATGTGCCAAAGAGAAGCCGTACAGTGCTTCCTTTAGGTGAAAAGGTAAAAGTTCTTGACTTAAGAAAGAAAGGAAAAAAATCGTACACTGAGGTTGCTAAGATCTACAGTAAGAACAAATCTTCTCTCTGTGAAATTGTGAAGAAGGAAAAAGAAATTCATGCTAGTTTTGCTGTCACACTTCAAACATGTATGTAGAGGAAAAAACGTGCTACATATAGGATTCAGTACTATCTGCTGTTTCAGGCATCCGCTGGGGGTCTCGGACATATCTCCCACACATAAGGGGGGACTACTGTATCTTACAACTTTGTCAATTATACCTCAATAAAGCCAAAAAAATTAATTTTTTTTAAATAGAAAGAAGTAGTTAGACCTGAATCCAAGCAAGCCTTTTAGAGAGAACTTCCAGCTCTAAAATGGGGGGATGGGGGCTGGGGGAACAAGCTAAACGACACTAGAAAGAAGCAAGCATAATAATACAGAAAGTTGGACACCCAATAGGGCAACTGACCTGAGAAAAAAATGGGGGTGCTGCTTCCTACAGGCGAGATTCATGAGGCAGAACGTGAGGGCCTGGTTTAGGTCCCGATGTGAACAAACCAGCTGTCAAAAGGCAGTTCTGAGACAATAAGGGAGCCTTACATAGGGACTGGTCTCAGGGAGTACCAAGGGATGACTGCCTCTTTTGCAGGGTGTGCAAAGGACATGGTGGGTGTGCAGGAAAATACCCACATTCGTAGAGATCTGCACTGAAGTAGGAACAGATGAAATGACGCAGGCCCGGGATTTGCTTTAAAATGCCTGAAAACAAACGCAAAGGGAGGAGACAGATGCCAGGACCTTGGCACACCATCGATAACTTGAATCTAGGAGGTGGGCATCTGTGGGGTCTCACACCACTGCTCCCACGACTCCGGGGGGGTCTGAAACGGTGAATGACAGAAAGTGATGGAGATCAGATCAAACGACAGGGCAGTCCCCAGCACAAATGCGTGGCACGTTCTCGGTGGAGGGGAGAGTCGCCTCTGAGGCTGCACTTGAGATGGCCCTGCAGTCGCTGCCTTCCCAGAAGAGCCTGGACCCACAGCTTCTAGCTCCAGTGACAGAGGAGGAGAGAATTTAATCATTTCTGTGGCTAACTGGTCTGAGACAAGAGCCAGTTGACATTGTTCTGTCACCAGCTCCATTTCCCCTACTTATTCTCTACTTTCAGGAGCTGCATTTTTTTTTACTCTACTGCTTACTGCCAGTAAGAAAACAATTACCACCACCAACCCCACCCCCCGACTACAAGAAAGGAAAGAAATCCGCCCATGCTGGGAGCTGTCTGCCATCCTCGAGAGGAACACTCTAAAAGCAGGGCTTTTCCCCAGTGAGATTAAACATAACAAGCACAGGGGCCGGTCCCGTGGCGTAGGGGTTAAGTGTGCGCGCTCCGCTGCTGGTGGCCTGGGTTTGGATCCTGGGCGCGCACCAACGCACCACTTGTTAAGGCGTGCTGTGGCGGCATCCCATATAAAGCAGAGGAAGATGGGCACAGATGTTAGCCCAGGGCCAGTCTTCCTCAGCAAAAAGAGGAGGACTGGCAGATGTTAGCTCAGGGCTGATCTTCCTCACACACAAAAAAAGAACATAACAAGCACAGAGCACGTTTCCACCAAATCATAAAGAATATGAAGCAATATTTTTCCCTGCCCAAAACCCCTCCTGGCCAGCAACATACACAGAGTGACGGAGTCACCAGAGTCACCAGGTGGCCCATGTGAACCAGGTCAGATGAGCCCCACGGAGGCGAGCCAGGCCCCAGGCCACCAGGAGGCAGACCTACAGGCCCTTACACGATGGGCGCTGCCAGTCCCCTGGACTCAGGCCTCTGGCCCCCAAACGTGTGTGCAACGAGAGGGAAGCAAGATCAGAACACCGGCGATCCCCAAGGGCACCCAACCTTGTTTTCACTGCAGCATCAGCCACAGCGACATTGGGGGCAGGCGCCTGCCCAGTGCTCGGCAGAGTACCACTGCGACATTGGGGGCAGGCGCCTGCCCAGCGCTCGGCAGAGTACCACTGCGCACTCTGGTCCCGGGGCTTCTGTGGGGACACACAGCAGGCCTCTCGGGGGGGACAGCCACGCTGCAGGGAACGGGCCGAGGGCCGTGCCCGCTACACACACGCCTGTGAACACTCCAAGTGAGACAACCTACATGTTTTAAGTGGGCCGAGAAATGAGCAGCTGCTTTTCAAACTAAGAGAGGCTGGTGACTGAGAAGCACAGAAAAATTAAACTGTAAGAAGCCTCTTCTCCTGGCTACGACCAAGGAGGTCATGTCAGCCGCCTCCAGCTGAGACCAGGGATAAAGACTGAGTGAACTAGAAAGTTTCAGTGCCCTTTGAAGACATCAGGGAGCAAGCAGGTGGCCCCAAGACAAGGCCAAGGTCCTGAAGAGAAGGGACAGGCTGAGCTGAGCCAAGGGGAGCAGGGCTTCCAGCCCTTTGTCCCCAGCTCTGACCGCTTGTGGCTGGGCAGAGAAGGGAGGCCAGAGCTCCAGGGGCAGACCGAGAGCGGGAACCAAAGAAGTGGGCCCCACGGTGCGCATGCTCTGCCCTTGATGCATTTGCTGAATCCTGAACTGTGAGGGCAAGGGACAGAGAAACCAAGTAGAAAAGGGGCTGTGAAGCTGGGAAGAGAAAAACTGGAATTCAGCCCTGGAGAGGAGGAGGTGCCCAGGGCCTTCAGGCGATCCTGAGGGGTATGCTCTGAGGACAAGGGCAGACAGGACAGAGCCGGCCCTCACCAAGCCTGAGACACAGCCGCGCATCAGGCCTGGTCAGAGCAAGGCACTCTGCTGACTCTATAGGCCAGAGGCCAGGACACCTCCTGGGGGACCAGCATGCGTGGCCATTTGTGTGGGCACACCAGGAGACAGGCTGACACGCCTGCAAATCCAGAAAAAAAGAGACAATGGAAACTGACCCAGAGGTCACAACCTTTACAGAAAACTTGAGTACTGAAAAAAGAGACACTCAGAAGAACTTCACCAGAAAACAAAAAATAATTCCAGACCTACATCTTAGCCATGATGGAGTAGCTGGGACTGGGACTTGCCCTCCTGCTGTGAACTAAACTATGAGACACCAGACCACAGGCAGCACAGGACTGTGACCGCAGAGAAGGGAAATAGAAGAGGTGGCCCCTGCCATCCCCTGGACTTCTGCTGGAGGCACCTTCCAGGCCGCAGGGCTCAAGGGAGGCCACAGCAGAACTTGGCAGTGTTCTAACTTGACGAAATGGAGACCCAAGTTCAAGGGCTCTGACAGGACTGGAGAAATGTGGGTCAAGGACCCAGAAAGGAGGGAGCTGCGCAGACAAAGAGCCCCAGATCTGCCGCGGGGCCCCGGGTCAGGATGAACACCAAGCCACAGTGACACTGCAGCCTGGACCATGAGTTGGGCCGTGAGCTGGACAATCCCCAGGGTCACACAGGTCTCGAGATGTTCCAGTTCCAAGCAGCCAGAGAAGGGGGCCCTCACAGAACCCCTGGGGCACGGAGTGGGGACCCCAGAGAGCTCAGGCCTTAGTCACAGAGCTAAACTAGCCCAGAAGAAAGGCTCCTCTACACCAGCCACGCAGAGCTACACCACGCCACCAAGAGATCGAGTGAGCCTCAGCCAGCTTCCCGCTTGCCTAACAGCCAGACCAGCTTAGGGGAGAGTCATCCGGCGCTCAGCCCCCTCACAGCAATGTCCACACCTCACGGAAAAGACGAGGCGTGCAGGAGGCGGGAAAACACTGCCAACACTGGCCAACAGCCAGTGTCAGTGTCAGGAAAACACAGCGGCTGAGAGAAGAAACATTCGTGGCCTCAGATTCTCCGGGTCAGGACCTCGGCAGCGGCGTGGCGGGAGAACTCCTCACGAGGGTGCAGGCAGGTGTCAGCAGGCTGGCCACCTGCTTCCAAGGCAGCCCTTGCATCTGCCTGGCAAGGTGGCCTCGGTCCCCTCTTTGTCCCAGACCCTGGTGAGGGTGTCCTCAAGACTGGTCACAGGAATGCACTTAGTTCCCACGGCTCTTAGCTCATCAGCCTTTCTTGCCTCCATGAACGTAACACTTTGAGGGCAGAGGGCAGTGATTCTGTGGCCTCTCCCAGTGTGACTCGGTGTGAGAGCTGCTCATGATGAGACTTGGGTTGTATATTTTTTGGCAGGAGCTCCACAGAAGTAAAGCTGCATCCTTCACACCACACCAGGAGGTCCCGAGGTCAGCATCCCACTGCTGGTTAGTTAAAGTGGATCACCTGGTTGGGTTAGTTAACTGGTTAGTTAACGTAGATCACCTGGTTGAGTGCTGTTGGCCAGATCTCTCCGCTTAAAGGCACCTTTCCTCCTTGTAATCATAGTCGGCTGAATATGGGCCCCAAAACAGGTCCACATCCTAACCCCTGGAACCTGTGACATTATCACCTTACATGGCAAAAGAGGACTTTGCAGATGTGATGAAGTTAAGGGTCTCGAGATGACATTATTCAGGATTATCGGGGTGGACCCTAACTGCTATCACTTATATCCTCATAAGAGGGAGGCAGAGAGAGGTCTGAGACACAGAAGGGAGCAAAGCCCACGTGACGTCGGAGCCAGAGAGGAAGTGATGCTGCCACAATCCCCGGAGAGCCTGGAGCCGCAGGAGCGGGAGGAGACCAGGAGGCCTCCCCCTCTAGAGCCTTCAGAGGGAGCGTGGCCCTGCGGCAGACTCATTCCAGCACAAGAATACTGATTTTGGACTTCAGGCCTCCAGAAGTGTAAGAATAAATTTCTGTTGTTTTACACCACCCAGTTTGTGGTAATTTGTTACAGCAGCCCCAGGAAGCTGAGACATCTGCGGGGAGATGCTCTGACACTGTGCAAACAACTTGTTTCCAAAAAAGCGCTCACCGCTGGCTTTACCATCCATGGAGGACCCAGCCCTGACTCTGGCATTACTATGGTAGGTGAGAAAATATTTATAACCAGGGCCTGACAACCCCACTTTCTGACTTTCTTCTAAGGCTTCTGGTCACCGCCAGCCCAGGCTGGTTGGAGGCCACCGTGCCTGCTTGGTGACTCACGCTGACACTGCACCCCTAGAGTGCCTCCTGGCAGCTGGACGGCATCTGATTCACACGGCACGCACTCCACACGCATCAGTGGAACAATAAAAGGTGCACACAACAACCGAAAGCTGGGAGCACCTCAGGGTGCAGAGACATGGCTCCTGCCACGACACCACGCCTGTGCCTGATGGTTCCCAGGGCCAGAGGGTGAGTATTTGAGGCTTTGAGGGCCCCACACAGCCTCCATGCATCTTCCTCCTTTTAGTTTGCCCACCCCTGATTTAGGGCAACAGACTAGTGCACAATCCAAAACCAGAGGGTCTGAGGGCATGAATGCAATGGCCCTCGGTGTCCAGGAGGCAGGGACCAGGACAGGGAAGGTGCACTCACGGCAGCCTGCATCCCGTCCTCACAGTGTCCAAGGACGCAGTGAGAAGGCTGAGAGCTACTTAAAACAAATCTTTGCTCATTTACAAAACAACCTCTGTGGGCCGGACCCGTGGCTTAGCAGTTAAGTGAGCGTGCTTGGCTACTGGTGGCCCGGGTTCGGATCCCGGGCGTGCACCGACGCACCGCTTGTCTGGCCATGCTGAGGCTGCGTCCCACATACAGCAACTAGAAGGATGTGCAACTATGACATACAACTATCTACTGGGGCTTTGGGGAGAAAAAAAAAAAAAAGGAGGAGGATTGGCAATAGATGTTAGCTCAGAGCCGGTCTTCCTCAGCAAAAAGAGGAGGATTAGCATCGATGTTAGCTCAGGGCTGATCTTCCTCACAAAAAAAGAAAAAAAAGAAAACCTGTGGCTCCCAAACAGTACCCTGCTGAGAGGTCCTCTGTGATTAGTGAACATCGTAAGGCACCAGCTGGCATCCCCTCTGCTAGAAAAGGCACTGCGTTCTGTCCACGTGGGCATCAGTCCTGACTCCACAAGTCACGCGTGGCGCTCCTGGACTTACCACCACATTCAGCAGTCCTCCGTATGGCCCAATGTCTGGCTGCCACAGTCCCAAAATGTGTCTGTACCGGTGAAGCACTACAGCAAGAGAGAAAAAGCAGGTGTTCGTTTTAGAGCCAGCCAGTCTCCACCTTAGAGTAAATCAGAGCAAAGGGCACGAGCAGCAGAGAACTGTGAAGAAATTCCTTACAAAGGCAAATGTTTACATTTGGCAAGTCTTACCTACAAGTTTCTAAAGAATTCTAAGAATAAAAATGTCTTTTCAAAGCATAATAAAACAGACAACTGGGTCATTATGAAACCCAGCCTCTAAGTCATCAGCTCCAATGACAAGGAACCGCAGCCTCAGAAGACCTAGAGCAAGCGCCCTTGTAAAGTGATGAGCCCCCCGTCAGTTTACAGAACTAAAGGAGTGCGGGATTCTTTAATAGATGGGGGCAGAGTCCAAAATGTCGTGGGACTGCAGACTAAGGTTTAAGTAGGGTCATCTCTCTTTTTGTAAAAAACCACATTCCCCCCTTCTTTCAAAAGCAGTGCATATATATTCACTGAAGACAACTGGAGAAAAGGAAACCTGGTGGCGACTTGAGACCCCACTACAGAGATGACCAGCCACAGCAAATGTTTTGGAAAATGTCCTTCACTTCAATTTCCTTTGCACATATATTTGTTGAGTGAATGAACGAACGAATGAATGAATGAGCAAGCCAACTACCAACTCATGCAGGGCCCTGACTGCCAGGTGCAGGGTCTGGGGTCTTTCTGCAGGCAGTGTGTGGTGCTTAATTTTATGTTTCAGCTGGATTGAGCCACAGAAGGCCCAGACATTTGGTCAAACATTATTCTGGGTATGCTGCGAGAATGTTTCTGAATGAGATGAACGTTTAAATCAATTTTGAATCAAGCAGATTGCCCTCCCAATTGTGCTGAGCCTCATCCAATCAGTCGAAGGCCCAAATAAAAGAAGGCTAACCCTCCCCTGAGGAAGAAGGAACCCCTCCTGCCTGGTTTCAGAGCTGTGATATCAGTCTTTTCTAACTTTGAACTCTAACTGAAACATGGGCTCTTCCTGAATAGTACGAAAAGGCTGATCTACCCACGAATAAGAGGGACTTCCCCCCAGCCTGACTGCCTTGAGTGAGACATGGTCTTTCTCGACCTTCGGACTCAGATGGAAACATGGTCTCTTCCTGGGTGTGGAGCCCGCTGGCTTTCGGACTGAAACTACATCAGCTTCTCTGGGTCTCCAGCCTGCTGACTACAGATCTTGGAACTTGTCAGCCTCCATAATTGTGGAATCCAATTTCTTATGATAAATTTCTTTATATAAAGAAATAGGTTCTGTTTGTCTGGAGAACTCTGGCTAATACGCAGTGGGAGCCAGGGATGGTGTCCAAGCACTAGAGCTGCATGATCGCACCAGACGCAGGAAGGATGGCCAAGCTGGCAAGGTCAAGGGGCACCTGGAGATGGGACAGCCGCTGTCAGGCCACCAGCTTGGCCTGGTGGATGGGGAGCAGCAAAGGCACCATCCTAAGCCTTTGCAGTGTGCAGACAGCTGGCAAGAAGCTACCAACTGTTACCCGAGGTTTCAGCCTAAGAACACACATTTCTAAATGAGTCTTGATTGTCTGCAGGGCACCTGCCGTTGATCCCACATTCATCTTGAGTTGGTTAGCAAGACACACAGTAAAGTCAGTCTCAGTATTTATGGGTTTTATGTTTGTTAAACAAGCAATAATAAGCAGGATCAGGAACCATACACAAATACTGAACTCCAGAGAGTGAAATGCACGCTCAAGTGTTTAGGGGTGAAATATACTGATGCCTGCCATGTACTTTGAAAGGCATCAGAGAATAAAGGGGACTGATGGAGGGATGGGTGGATGGAAAGATGTGCAATAATGATGTGCAAGCAGAGGGCTACAGAATCAGGTGGTGGTAAATGGACGTTCACTGTATAATTCTTCCAACTTTTCCATATGTTTTTAAAATTTCATGATAAAATATTGAAGAAAAAAATAAATGGGCCCATTCAGCATGACCCTCTCCTCTTGTCTCCTTTCCCCTCATCTCCCAACTTAACTGCTGGCCATGTGTGGTTCTTTCTAAAATCAATCTGATCTCGAAGCCCCTAGAAAGACTGTTCAAAGAATATGCCACAGACTTGGCAATTTCAAAGGGGGAGTTCCCTGTTTTCCTTTAAAAGCAGTAGCTCTTTGAAATGAAACTGCAAGCCTCCCCTATGTCTGCTCTGAGTGGCAGTCCTCCCTGGATTTTTAAGCTCTGCATGTGTTAGAAGAGTCGGTTATGCCCCTCATCACTCCTGCTGACATGATGTCAGCTCACTAAGCCTGGGATCTCCCCCAAGACCATCCAAGAGACAAGTCAGGGAAACCAAGGTTGTCAGCCAGACTGCAAGCATGCTGACAGAGGGGGGCACGTGATTTCCTAATGTAAACGTAATGCCCATGTTTATACCATATACTTTAAAAATCAAAACCACACCAGAACTGAGTCCAGCAGAGGGGACCTAAAAGGCTCAACAAACCCAGCTTGCTCTCAGACTGAAAGCATCCACTTGGGTCACATGAAGACTCCGGGTCAACACCAGGAGGGCAGCGACATTCAGACCTTCCAATGCCCGGTGCCCCAATGGGGAGGCCAGCTTTAAAGCAATGCCACTGAAAGACAGAAGGAGCGGCACCTTTCCAAGCACCTTCCCTGGTGCTCTCATTCGACCCTCGCCCTGACCCTGTCGTGGACAGATGAAGGGCCTGGGCTGAGACATTAGCACCCGAGGTCTGCGGCAGGCTTAGGACAGAATCCACAGCACCTCCTGGCCCAGGGCGCTCACTATACCCTGGGGCTTCTCGCCTGGAGGAAGATCCCCAGCTCAAAGTTCCTCTCCACATTGTTTCCAAACACCCGCAGACCACTCAGTCAGGAGAGTAAATTGGAATTAAGTCACGATGACACTGGCTCAGGTGCAGACAGCAGGCTTGGGAGCCAGGACATCAAGTCAACTGTTGTAGACCCTTCAGGTGCTTTACTGTCACGGGCGGGATGTGCTTAAAGAGCTCAACTCTTAGAAAACTACAGAAGACACACACAGGAGACCCTGCCTACTACATGCAGCTAGGCCATAAAATCGTTCTTGAATCATCACATGTGTTGCTGCAGAACTGAGGTTTTGGGGTGATGGGTGGTTCTATATGTCACTCTTGTCCAAAAGAAAATCACAAATGCAACTAATGCTATCTCCTGCCACATAGTGGCTTTTGGTAATTAGAACAAAATCAGAGGAGGGAACACTTCCTCCTCATTTTACGAGGCCAGCATTACCCTGATACCAAAATCAGACAAGGACACCACAAGAAAAGAAATTTACAGGCCAATATCCATGATGAACACAGATGCAAAAATCCTCAACAAAACATTAGCAAACCAAATTCAACAATACATTAAAAGGATCATACTCCATGATCAAGTGGAATTTATTCCAGGAATGCAAGGGTAGTTCAACACCCACAAGTCAATCATATTAACAAAATGAAGGATAAAAATCATATGATCATCTCAATAGATGCAGAAAAAGCATTTGACAAAATTCAACATCCATACATGATAAAAACTCTCAACAAAGTGGGTACAGACGGAACGCACCACAACATAATAAAGGCCATATGGGACAAGCCCAGAGCTAACATCATACTCAATGGTATGATGAAAAAAAGGTGGCAGCTTTTCCTCTAACATCAGGAACAAGACAAGGATGCCTATTCTCGCCACATTTATTGAACATAGTACTGGAGGTCCTAGCCAGAGCAACTAGGCAAGAAAAAGAAATAAAAGGCATCCAAATTGGAAAGGAAGAGGTAAAACAGTCACTATTTACAGATGACATGATATTATATATAGAAAACCCTAAAGACTCTACGAAAAAAACTGTTAGAACTAATAAACAAACTCAGTAAAGTTGCAGGATACAAAATCAATATACAGAACAAAATCAAGAAAAACATCCCATAGACACATAAGAATTCAGCCAGGTAATCAACAGAGGGTCTCTCACTCTCTCAGACGCACTTCCCGTTGGTGCCCGCACTGGCCTTTCTAGGAGCACCTTCCTGTTTTTATACTTCCCAACTGTCTCCTTCCTTCCTCGTAACCCCCCTCCCAGATGTGTTCTTGGCTCCACTTGGCAGACTGCACTTTGGAGGGGGCATTCACATCAGACTGTATCCCATGTAGCTAAACGCCCTGTGTCATTTGTGCTGGAGGGTTAAAAGTGGCCCGTTCATCTCACTGGGTGGTGGGCAACGTTCCACCAAATTCCTTCTATCTACTAGAGCAATCTGGAGCACTGCCAGAATTCTAGATTTCAATCTCAAAACCCAGAGCCCTATGGTTACATGAAGAGTTAAATTTTTAAGTTCCAAATGTGCTTTGACTGTCATCATCAATTCACACACACAGACATGTGTTAGATAAGTCATAAGGACAATACATGCCCCATAACACTCCCAACGCCTTACAGACATGAATTGTCAAGGATATCCAGCAACAACATACAGACAAGAGAAAAATAAACAAAAACAGCTAATCTGAGGCTACAAAGCTCCTAACAGTTCAAATCCACAGCCGTAGATGATGCTGACTTGCTTGTCTCCAAGACAGTGTCTTACACCCAAGATGTTGATCCTCTCCAGTACAAGAGAATGGCCCAGAGCACTGCAAGAGATCAGGCGAACACGAGGTCTCAACAGCTCCAGGAACAGCTTAAGTGGATGATGGAGACAGAAACAGTGCCACGTCCCCAGTTCCTAACGGCAGACTTCTCTGGAAGGTTTGGCTAACATCACCTGCACATACAAAGATTCCAAATTGGGGTTGAAACTGGTTTTCTTTTTCTCACGCATGTGAACTTTTTTCCTGATGTTCTGGGAGACCATGGAGCTAACAGACCAGTCACAGTTTAAATATGTCCACAGAGAAGTGCAACCAACCAGTGCTTATAGCTGGTTATTTTCATTATATTTTCTGGATTTTCCAAGTTTTCTACGACGACTACTATATTTTTATAACTACACTCAAACCTTAGAGGGGATAGCAGTCTCCAATGACAAGTCTATTATAAAGCTGTCCGCTACAAGCAACTGGGGGACATCACAGCACATGGCTAAAAATTCTAAAGTCTAGTACATGGCTAAAAAAGGCTCTGGAAGTTGTCTCCTAGAAACGTGGTGAAGAGTCTGGACTCACAACTCATCCTTATAAGCTACAGAAAGCTTCTGGCCACCCCTTAGGGACAAAAAGAACACAACCCAACACAACTCAGGCACTTCCTAGGTCCTGGCCACCACACCTCCCAGAGGCGGGTCAGAAGTCCATTCTAGCTCTGCTGTAAGTTCCAGATAGTCCGTTATTCCAGGAGAATCCTGTGACAGATGCGTGATGTAATGAACCTCTAAATGCTTGTCCATTTGTATCTAAAAGCCCATGCCAGGCAGGTTCCCATCAGCACAGCCATCGCCATCGATCACTTGTTCTCATCAATACTCGCTACGTCAATGTTCTCTCCCAGGGGCTGGAGAAGGCACTTGGCTCACCCACCGCTAAGCAGGGAGGCTGGGTCAGTCTAGAACAAAATGTTCTAGAGAGGCTACTTCCAGGAAGGTTTGGAAAAGAACAGAATTAATACCTTCAAACTTGGCCCGCCCACCCCCTTGTAGTCCAACAGAAGCCCCCCAGCTCCTCCTGATTGCTCACACCCACTACTGCCAAGGCCCCCTCGTCACTGGTCTTCACTCCAGCAGTACAACTCTGGGCTGATTCCACAAAAAAGGTGCGTGTTGTTAGTAGCCATGCACTGTGCTCAGACACCACCCCAAAGCATGCTGCCTGGGCCCAGACCCCTCGGCATTGACTCCAGGATGGTCCACGAAGTAAAAGGGGACCAGCGAGCACACTGTAGCTACATGTCCAGAGTCTGACGGGGGTTAGGAGAAATTCCATACATGACTATTCCTTCTGCCCTGAGTAGATTTGGCTAGAAATTTTGCACTTATAAGCCTCAGAAGTGGGTCTGCCCCACGCAGGCAATGCTGACACATAGAGCATTCAGAAGGGCTGGAGTAACAAGCAGGAGGGTGTCCCTGTGCTTCCAGAAACTTAAAAAACAGCTTTTAGTGCAAGCAGATATTTTTAATATCTTTACATCAACCGAAATTTACTCTCTCCGTCTCAGCTCACTCTAATAAAAAGCAGAGACAGCATTAATCACCTATAGAATATGGCTTAGGAAAATTTCCAGAGCTCAAGTAATGCCACTCAGAAGAGGAGTCAGGTTCTAAATAATCAACTGTCTCTACATACTTTTTGTCTAGTGTGGGTATATGTGCATGTAATTTTTTTAAATTCACATATGCTGGTAAAATGTGACGAACTATCAAAGCCTAGAAGTAAACACATTTCATTTTGGAATTGAAAGATTTTAAGGCTTCTACTCTGTCTCTCCTCTTGGCCACAATAAACGATAAATGTTAAAATGTGCATCAACACAGGGATCTCGATTGGTACTACCCAAAAACTGCTGTGGAAATCCTGCCCATATGTGCAGCCGCCACAGGGCCACCACTCAGGTGTGATCCTGGTCATGGCCTAGCCAGAGAACACCACGGCAAAGTGACAAGACAGCCAAAGCCAAGGAGGTCAGCTCGTGCTGTGAGCTGGAGGTCCCTCTCCATGCAGCCCTCGGCCGTGCTCGCCTGCACAAGCGAAAGCCAGCGGGAAGTACGTACGGCAGGTGTACACATCTCTGTACTCCATGTGCTCGTAATCGGGAAGAATTTTCATGAACCGTCCCGACTTCACGCGTGGGTTTATACCTGAACAGACACAGCAGGGAAAGGGCTAAAGATGGTTCTGCCTTCACGACTATGAGAACAGTTTTCACGACTCAACACCCTCTCCCTCACTGACACCATACAGTTCCCTTACACACTCAACCCCCAGAACCTTGGGAGGCAGGCGCTTGCCAAAGATGACAGGACTGGCCGGAAAGAAAACATTGTGACACATCTCCCACTTCATCAATGGATTCACGTCAGAAACTCATGATGGCAGCAAGTTCAGGATCCTCGCCATGCTCGTTCTCCTCCCTCGACTGCCACAGATCAGTGGAGCTCACAGAGGAGGGAGAGCAGAGGTCGCAGCTCGTGAGTATTCAGGGTGACCATTTAGGGAACCCTGTGCCCCAGCTTAGACATCCAGTTTGCTCAGCTGGCCTTCCTTCGTCCTTGCTGCATGTGTTTGTTTTGCTTTATTTAAGGACGATATCTGCCAGCCTGCTTCACTTCTGAATCAAGGCTGGGTGGCTCTACCATTTATGCCAGGAACTAAGGGTGATTTTCTTCTACCACTTAATCCAAAAGCTAAATGATTTTCTCCCGGATAAGGCCTTCAAAGCAAATTCACGAAAACATAGTTCCTGCATTGGGAAAATGATAACTGAAACTCACTTTGGCTGGGGCAGATTAAACACTTTGGGATACTAACTAACAGATAGTATGAATTATTATCTGGATTTTACAACCATTTTCAAGGAGTCAAGAATGAGCAGTCAA
Source organism: Ceratotherium simum simum (assembly GCF_057802395.1). Taxonomy (NCBI): domain Eukaryota; kingdom Metazoa; phylum Chordata; class Mammalia; order Perissodactyla; family Rhinocerotidae; genus Ceratotherium; species Ceratotherium simum. The sequence goes on along the minus strand of NC_141929.1, from coordinate 3,171,260 downwards.
AAGAAATCCCCAGATGTCCTCCTTTGCCTGTCCACATCCCCAGCAGCCTAGACACACGTGTGTTCTTGCCATAGCCCTGTCCCCTCTCCTTGCCCACCCCCGACTTACCCCTGGTCACAGCATCTCCTGTTCATGGCAGTCACTACCCACCTGTGCCCTGACGTCCCCTCCATGGACAGCCACCCAGAGGGCCCGGGCAACCCCCTCCACCCACGGCTGAGATGAGCTCCGTGGAGGCCTTAATTTCCCATGCGTGCTCTCCTCTGGGTGTCACAGGTCCCCTGACACCTGGCAGCATGAGCACCTGCCTCCCTCCAGGATGCTCTTTTGAGTGCTTACAACTCTTAAAGAGAAATCTGTCTTCCTGTTGCTTTGAGACGATATCATCAAATGGCCTAACAAACTCAAAAGGCAATTAGAAGATAAGAACTTGTCATATTAGATACTCAAAGAAACGAGCTGACCACTCAAAAAAGCCAGGGAACTTTTATTGTATGTACACAGGGATCATGGTAGCGAGACTTCGGTTCTGACCCTCACACCAATGCCGGCAGCAAGGGTAATTCCTCCCATTCTATGCTCCAGCTAGATTTAAGACACTGAGCCCTGGGCAAACAGTGGAGGAACCGAGGGTGGAGCCAGGGCCACGGGGGCACCCACAGAATAGATGATGGGCGGAAGGAGGAACAACCAGCTTCCTGCCTCTGGAACTCTGAGCTTTGCGGGATTCAAAGTGGCACTGTTCTCGCCACCAAGATGAGAAGGCAGAATGGAGTCAGGCTCCCATGACCACTCAGGCCTCCCAGACCCACTTCCCCTGGAGAGAGAGACATGTCTTCATGGGTGGTGGCATTGTGGAGCAGAAGCGAGAGAAGAAACCAAAGTCTGAACGGGCACAGGGATGGAGAAGCTGGGAGGTCTGGAGCAGACCAGCCTTGCACTGGGGTCCTGGGCCAAGGACAGGGGCGCAGGAGGCACAGCTGGGTTGGGACTGTTGGCTAAGGGTGAGGATGAAGCCTGAGGCCCACAGGAGAGTGGGGAGAAAGGGGGGTGCTAGGAGGTGGCAGAATTGGGGCTGGGACGTGGCAGAGCAGAGGGACCCTGACAGCGCCCTCTCCAAGGGCTCCCAGTGACAGGTGGGAGGGAGCAACAGCCTTGGAGGGCACGGCTGAGCCACTGAGAATTGTGCATTTTGAGGGCGGCCTGGCTCCTCAGAGGAAGGTCCATGAAGAACTTAGAGCCTTGAGCCGGCCCGGTGGTGCCAGCAGTTAAGTGCACGCGATCCGCTGCAGCGGCCCGGGGTTTGCCGGTTCGGGTCCCAGGCGCGCACCGACGCACCACTCATCAAGCCACGCTGTGGCAGCGTCCCATATAGAGTGGAGGAAGATGGGCACAGATGTTAGCCCAAGGCCAGTCTTCCTCAGCAAAAAAGAGGAGGATTGGCATCAGATGTTAGCTCAGGGCTGATCTTCCTCACAAACAAAAAAAAAGAACTTAGAGCCTTTTGACAGGACATCTCCCCAAGCAGGAGCAAATTCTAACCCAGAAACACTAACCAATCCAACAATCCCAAATTGCCATGGGATCACAGAGTGGAGAGAAGTCTCTGATGGGATGAGGAAACACGAGACAATGAAACCACCCGGATCCAGGGACTAAACATCGCCCCGTGTCTCCCTGCAGAGCCGGCCACTCTGTGGAAACTCCATGCTCTACCTGAGCGGGGAGCGGGCAGCCACGGGAAGGAGAGGCAGCTCAGAGGCGGACTCTGAGAGTAACAAATCACTGAAAAGAGGGAATACAGAAAATGACACCAACTAGCAAGCCCAGGACCCCAGAAGGAAGCTTCTAGCACTTCGGTGCACGCTCGGCAGCCTGACCCACAGCAAAGTCCTGCTACCTGCTTACTTCTCAGTCCCAAACCACAGATGTTTCCATGGAGAAGCCCGGCCTCTCAGTTCCTGGGTAAGGTATTTAGTAAGGAGCATCGCCTGGTCTAAGTTTTCAATGGAGAACTGGGTAGAAAGTTCAAAAGAATGTGAAAACCAAAATCTACCAAGATGGTTGATGTCCTACGATGGACACTTAATGTCCTTTTTAGACAGGTCAACAGGTCAACTTTAGGCCAATGAGAACTGGATCACCATCATCTTACTTACTCTGTTCTCTAATGACACACGCCACACTCCCACTGGGCAGTGAACGAGTGGGCACTCCCTGCAGGACAGTGCTGTCCACTGCTCCAGGGCAAGGTCAGCGTTAACAGGGGCCTTCACAGCCTCATGCCAACGGGCACTGAGGAAAGGCTAGCTGAGAAGGCACTGGGGTTGGGGGGACTCTGAGCACTCAGGGAGTGTCGCTGGAGATTCTGGAAAACAAAGGAGCAGAGAACAAGAACTGAGGCGGGCTGGGGGGCTCAACAAGCCTGCAGGAAACTGAAGGGAAGACTGACCAGAAGGCTAGAGGCTGGTGGGGGCCAGAGGAGGGAGTGCCGTCACGGCTTCATTTCCCAGTTACCATCAGCTGTCAGCCCAGATTCCAGAGAAAGGGACACCTCTAGAAGTACACCAGAGCTGTTTCCAGTGCAGCCACGCTTCTCAGATCTAAAGGTCCCTGATGCCTAGTAAAAAAACACCTTTATCCCATGATGGACAGAAAAATAAGGGTAATGACACACCCAGAAAGGGAGAGAAGAGAGCCCCCCCCCCTCATTTAGTGCTATTACTACCAGTGCTGTCTTTGAAATATCCATTATGACTTTAAAAACATGTCTGAGAATGAAGTGTGAAAATTAATAAAGAAACCTGAACTAAATTGGATGGGGAAGGCCGGTAGGAGGAGCTCTCAGGCCCTATCACTCATTGTCAGTTACACTAAACAGGAAGAGAGAAATATTTGCAGCTCCACAGCAAGTAAAACTACCTTACTACTGAAGGAAGAGTTCTCTCCACCCAGCAACAGCCCAGCCAATGAGAATCTGTTCCTGCCCTGAACCATTACTCTCCCCCAATGGACTTTCCTTTAGAACAGCGCCTCCCTACTCTACCTTTTCTCTATAAAAGCAGCTCCCTCCTTTGTCTCTGGATTTGCCCAGGGTTTGCCACAGCATGTGCATCCCGACTTGCAATTCTTTTGGCTATTCCCGATAAACTCATTTTGAGACAAAAACAGGCAAATTTGCTTTTTGAGTTGACAGAACTGTGGGCTGGGGGTCAAATTAATTGATTATCCATCGTTGATGCTCACTCTGTGTCTGCTTTTGGAACAAAGTTAATGATGGGTGATAAAAGATTAACTTACGCTTCGCATAGACGTCTCGACAAGACACACCTGTGATCTCCAGCTTCCGCAAGTTTTCACAAACACCATACTCTGTAACAAGAAACATTTGCTGGAAATTACAGTCAAATCACAAAGCAACAGAAATAGATGAGTGAATGAAGGGGGTTGGTGCATGCCTAAGCCTTGGCCTTATCTTCCGAGTCTGAGTCTGTCTTTTGTTGTGGAGATTTTACAGGACTTCTCCACATTGTCAACACCCTCATTCACCAATGAAGACATTATTCTATTCTATTTTTAGACAACATCACTCTCAACGAAATAACAATCTGCATTATCTATTCTCATAAACTCTAGAAGCCTAACTGCACAAACCCAAAATTAGACAATCCCCAGCTTATGAATACAGTGTAGTACAAACTCAGTGGTCTGGAAACAATGCATGTTCCTATAGAAATGAGATTGTCATTGGTGTCAGGGTTCCACAATGGCCCTCTTAACCCCTGCTGTGGCTCACCATGCTACTGATTCTATTCAACAAAGCCAGAGGTCCTACAATCGAAGACCAAGGGGAGACAGTGGAAGGAGGAGCTGGACACTCTCAGGTTGCATCAGGCTACCCTAGACTAGCAGCCAGTGAAGGGGACCCTTGACACCCTCCCCTCCTCCCCTCCTCCCCTCCTCCCCTGGCTGACAGCTCTCTCCTACTTCCTCCTCCCTGTACCTACTCCTGCCCCACCATGGCCCCACTTTTCAAAATCACTCCCCCTAGCACTTCCCAACCTAAACCTCAATTCCTTTTGTTCACATCTCAGCGAGGCTTTTAAAGGAAACCACCATAATTGAACTAATCCACACTAATACAGAACTGCCTGTCGGCCAAGAGCTAATGAAGACAACACCTGCCTCATACCAGCCTTTGCGTGTGCTGGGCACCCTGCCAAGGTCCTGTGGGCACCAATGCATTCAACCCTGCCAGCACCCACGAGAGAGGAGCTACTGCCATCCACATGTTAACCATGAGAAGGCAGGTGCAGAGCGGTGAGTGACTTACAGAAAGGACCACATGCTTCTTATGGGGGACACAGAACTGAAGCCTAGATGGGAACACCTCGTAGAGGAGAGCCCAGTCCCACCCATGGCATGTGCTCAGCAAGTGTTTGATGAGAAGGGGAGTGAGAGCCCCTAGGACCCCATGGTGGTGACCAACATGACCCTCACTGTGCCATACTGGGTGCAGGTATTCAGCTGGGGCTTCACAAGACAGCCTCCTGACATCCTGACAACCACCTCTAAGGCCAGTGGTATGCCCCCATCACAGGGAGGGAAACCAAGGCTCGGCTGGTAACTCAGCATCCATCTAAAACGTGGATTGATGCCGTCTGGGTGGTAGCTGCAAAGCGCTGTCCACCTCGTCACATCACTTTTGATTGTGCCTACACCCTCCCTGAGGTCTGGTCTTTTCAACAGAATGAACGATGTTAACCCAAACGCTTCTATAACTGGTAGGAGTTCCACAGTATACCAAGTAAAGCTCAGGATGCACACGGGGTAGAGAAACTGTCTGGGATGAAGCGGCTACTCCTCAGCAAACCTGTCTCTGATCAGGCTGGCCCAGGCCCCTGCTTTCCCCACCCCCACTGTTGATCACAGACGTGAAGTGCAACAAGACTCCTAAAGACTTCACACCATGGCCTTGCTCATTATCAGGCAGAAGCACCTGTTTCATCCTCCTGCCAAGAAGATTGTGGACTCCATTCTAGAGGATTATGCAAGATATAACACTTGTGAGGATAAAATAACACCTGTGTAACATGAGTTACCAGCAATCTGAGGGACAACAGTGTGTCAAAATCCTTGCAGACCCCACAGACCAGCTGAATGGGGCCACACCTTCAACGTGGGCCAGCAAACTGGAACAACTGGTCTAACCGGCTCCCACTGAGAAGAGCTCTACTCTGCATTAAACTCTTTTCACCATTTCCTGTCGGTTCTGTGATGCCCATGATGACAAGTGGCTCCTCCTTGGAGTGACAGTCAGCCACCACTACTGTCTAGCTCTTCATACACACACTTTCCTTCTCTGGTACAAATGATGCACTTCAAAATTGTTACTGAATAGCAAGATTGGTGCTTTAGTTTGTTTTCTGTGTGGTTTTGAAAGGACAGCTCCTTTCCCCCACGCCAGCATGCTACCAGGGCATGTGGTAACAGACCAGGATGAGTCCGCCTCGTGGACAAAGCACTGTGATTGCCGGGGGTGGTCTTCTCCTTTGAACTGCACACTGCTGTAATATATGTTAGGGTTGCGGGCAAGACTCTGACTCTTGGTGCCAATGGTCAGACACAGGGCAGAGACGTGAACACACAGCCATTTGTGCTCGTGTTGCTGATGGCACCTTTAGTCAAGCCAGGCCTTTGCAAGGCATCGATATTGTTCCTTAGGCATTTCTCTGTGCTCAGCTTGCTGAAGGGTGGTGACTGGGTTTATGATTTTTGTCTTTCTGAGTTCAGTGCATACTCCAACCTGATAAAATAATGCACTGCTTCTCACTAATCACTTGACTTCTGAATGATTCTAAGGTTTATGGCCAGGATGATCATATCATCATAAATCTCTGTATATTGTGTCAAGAAATGGTATGGCTAACATCACACAGAAGATGAACTTGCATGGCCAGATACAGCATCCACAAAATGCCATTAACAGTCAGAAGAGGGCCGGCCCCGTGGCTTAGTGGTTAAGTGCGTGCTCCGCTACTGGCAGCCCGGGTTCGGATCCCGGGCGCGCACGGACGCACCGCTTCTCCAGCCACGCTGAGGCCGCATCCCACGTACAGCAACTAGAAGGATGTGCAGCTATGACATACAACTATCTACTGGGGCTTTGGGGGAAAAATAAATAAATAAAATCATTAAAAAAATATATATATATTAAAAAAAAAACAATCAGAAGAAAAGCAACATTATGATGTAGTGGTAATGAATATAGCAGTTACTGGGTTTTTCTTAATGTTCCCCAAAAATCATAATAAATTCACCAAAGTAGAATAATGTCATTCTGACCCAACTGTTCCTGCAAGAAATGTTCGGTATTTTCCAAACAATGGAAAAATCTTTCTTTAAAATAGTGGCTAAGAACAACGCCACATCCTCTGATTGTTCTAGAAACCTTCCCGTAAGTCATCAAGGGAAACTGCCCTTAAAATACCTTTAAAGCCAGTGTACTTGCCAGCACCACGTATTGTTCCTTCCAGAAAAGCTAACAAGTGTTAACTCCATCCTTCAGCACAGATCCTCTCCTAGATGATGAAAAGTCAGCACGCCAATCCAGGCTGCCTAAGGCTGCTTTTTAAGTACTGGGCGTGGTGCTGCAGGCTGTCAGTTCAAAAAGTTTCCTTGCTCATCTATTACACAAGGCAACTTATCAAATTCTTTTTGAAAGTGTCTGCTCCAAAGATGGCAACAAAGTAAAAAAAAGTTGGGAAGGGGGAGAAAAATGAGTGAGCTCGACTTGAGGAAATTTATAATTTAAATGGTCACACTGTGGAAAATAGTATGGCAGTTTCTCAATAAATTTTTTTTTTTTTAACATCTTTATTTATTTTATTTTTTCCCTCCAAAGCCCCAGTAGATAGCTGTATGTCATAGCTGCACATCCTTCTAGTTGCTGCATGTGGGACTCGGCCTCAGGATGGACGGAGAAGTGGCGCCTCGATGCGCACCTGGGATCCGAACCGGGGCCACCAGCACCGCAGCGCGCGCACTTAACCACCAAGCCACAGGGCCGGCCCTCTCAATAAATTAAACATAGAATCACCATATGATCCAAACGTTATTCTACTTAAGAGTATAGACCCAAAAGAAGCGAAAGCAGGGACTCAAGCAGATTTGTTCATCCATGGTCAAAGCAGCATTACTCACAATGGCCAAAAGGTGGAAGCAGCCCGAGTGTCCCCTGACGGTGAAATGGATAAATCAAATGTCCGCACACAGTGGAATATAATTCACCCTTAAAAAGGAAGGGAATTTTGACACATGCTGCAGCATGGAAGAATCATGAGGACATCATGCTCAGTGAAATAAACCAGTCACAAAAGGATAAATACTGTAGGATTGTATTTACATGAGGCACCAAGACTAGTCAAATTCATAGAGACAGAAAGGGTGGGTGCCAGGGGCCGAGGGAGGGAAAATGGAAAGTTGAGTGTTTAATGGGGGCAGAGTTTCAGTTGGGGAAGATGGAAAAGTTCTGGAGATGGATGGTGGGGATGGTCACACAACAATGTGAATGTACTTAGTGCCATAGAACTGTAGGCTTAAAATGGTTAAGATGGTAAATTTTATGAATATGTTTCCACAATAAAAAAATTAAATTGCCATTTCAAATACTCCCATCAGAAAATTTCCAAAAAGCTATTTAAGAAATATTTTGCCAAGAGGGAAAAAACAGCCCAGCAATTTGGCCTGAGTCAGGTCAACACTGAAGCTACAGCCTCTTGTGACCTGACTGCCACGGGCTGCCAACCTCCCATCACTCATTTCCTGTCCAGTGAGGTCGACACTATGACGGGGTTTACCAAAAGCTCCCTGTCCCCACAGCACACTTCTCAATATGCATGAAGTCTAGTCACTCTCTCTAGGTGGGAATGCAGGGCTTAGAAGAGCTCGCTCTCTCGCTCTCTCTCCCCGCCACCCCCACTCTCTCTTCCAGTCTTCCCTACAGGAGAACCCAATGGACACACATCTGCTTCTTGAGGCTACTTCCCGGGAAGAGAATAGGGAGATTACTGGAGATGGCACTCATGCCAGCTGTAACTGCGATCTGCACACGCTGCGTCAGAACAGAAGGTGACAAAGAAAGTTCACATCATTATTCTGTGCACTGCGTCGGCACTGGGAGTCTGCAATGAGAGGGGACCTAGCCTCATTCTCCCAGTAAATGCCACTTGTGAGGGAACTCCGCCACGCTGGAAAGGCACAGCCCTAAGACACTATCTGAAACAAGTCATTGGGCACACAAGATAAGTCTGGAAAGGGAGGTTCTTTCCCAGTCCTGGAGGGACTTGAATGCTAAAGATAGGAGTCCCCAGGCAACACACAGGCACCAAAGAGTCTTAAGTAGAAAAGCAGCATGGACAGGGCTTACATAGTGGACTATTGACCTGGGGGTGGAGCCAGCGGAGACACACCTGGAAACGTAGGTGAGGGATCCAGCGAGGAGGCCATTGCAACACCAGGTAAGGCAGAGGCAGGAGGAAAGGACGGTGTAATCCAGACTTGGCACCTGGCAAGCAGGAGGGCGCCAGGGTGAAGAAGGGTGGAGTGGGGACTAGAGGAACGCTGCTGGCTTGTTTCCTACCCGCTGTAAACCTACAACTGCAGTTTTCTAAATAAAACTAAAAAGCAGTATTGAATGGAAAAGCTGCATTTTTGTTTGCACTAAATTAGGGAATAATTATAACCCTTAATAACATATGGTTAAAAATTTTACTTTCAAGGCTAAAAAAGAAGTCAATGGCAGGAGGGCAGGAGTTGGTGGGAGAGGGGAACTCCACGAGGCTGGAGGGAGGAATCGGGCAACCAACAGCCCCCCTTCCTGACACAGCTGCTCTGAGCGAACAGCCAAGGACACCCCTCCAACAACAGAGCGCTGATTCCAAACCACTGTGTGTTCTCCAGCATGCTGCTTTACTTAGCTATTACTGTAACTGCATGAAATGCCTTTTGTTTTTTGAATAATGTAGCAGATCTGGAAAAACACTCTGTAGCCAGCTCATCTCAGGATGGGAAGAATGTAAAAACCAAAACCTGGACACAGCCCATAGGTCGCTCCTATTAAAGACCTAGAATATTCGGGAAGCTAAACAAATAGTTCCTGAGGGCAGCTGAAACCACCTACATAATCAATGTGGCTTATTCCCAACCAGTTCGGTCCCTGCAAAGATAAACAGTCTCAGTGCCAACAGGAACCTTGAGAAGCCTCTCTCTTCCAGTTAGAGGACACTGACCCCCATCTGGCTCCCACAACAGGCACCCGCTGACCATGGGAGACCCAGTCCCACTAAAGCCCATCTGTCATCCCCAGACACCATTCTTCTGAGTGCACACACACCAGCTCTGTCTCACCACCCACTGGTGAGGCCAGGAGATAAGCCCGTGAGTCTGATTCTGCAATCATCTCAGCCTGGGCCTTTTTAACGTTTCAGACACTTCCCTATTCCTCCACTAATACACCCCAAGCAGGTCTGGCTCCCGGTTTACTCTCGCCTCTCTCTCACCTCTCCCTCGCCACTGGGTGGACAGTGACGGCATCGCTGGCAGAGGATGCTGACTCACGAGTTCCGGACCCAGGCCATCTCCTGAAAGGGCCTTGGTTTGTGAGAGGACACTGGTTCCTCTCCAAAGTCCCAAAGATGCCCTTATATCTGCATGCCCTTTCCAGCCAGAAAGACAACCCAGATCCTCAAAGGCATTTGGTAATCACTATTAACACAGTGAAACCGTAAAAATGGCAGTGCCTGGGCCTCTAACAACCAATCAATTCTTTTTGGCAAGGCACCAGAGTCTGTCCAATTAAATGTGGCCAAGAGGAAATCTTTACTCAATGCTTCCTGGGTACCAGATTCCCTTTCTAGCTTGCTTTTTTAAGGTTATAAAAAGGAAGTCTTAAAAATGCCCCCTCAGAGGGACCATTGTCCTTTATTCTTTTCTACTTAGCTGATTGAAAGGACTAGGTTTCCCCATAGAGCAGCATATGAGATTCAACTTGCAAACATACAGAGGACTGTTAGTCCTTCCAATCAGCGCAGCAGGACAGGATGAAGGTTTGCCCTGCAGTCGTGAGATCCTGCTTTACGTCCAGGAGGTGGACTGGCTGCCTCTTCTCGGGGCTGAGAGGCTTGTTTCTATCACCTGTTTATCTAACTGCCGACCCGCCCACCCCACCACCAAAATTAGTGGGTTCAACAAGCAACCATTTAATAGGAATCATAAAACATTCCTAAAGCCAACTTTAAAACCAACCAACAGGGCTGGCCTGGTGGCTTAGCGGTTAAGTGCGCGCGCTCTGCTACTGGCGGCCCAGGTTCGGGTCCCGGGTGCGCACCAATGCACCGCTTCTCCGGCCATGCTGAGGCCACGTCTCACATACAGCAACTAGAAGGATGTGCAGCTATGACATACAACTATCTACTGGGGCTTGGGGGGGGGAACCAAACAATAACTGGCCCATTTCACCTCTTCCCGAAATGACCCTTCCAATTTCAGCCATATTTAACAAAAGCCACGTTTCTCCTATTTTGCATCAGCACATCAAATAGAACAGAAATAGCATTTTCTTCTGCAGGCAAAAACAAAATTAAATATTGGTTTTTAATTTCCTATTTCTGTCATAAAGATCATACATTATGGGAAAAAGACATTTCTAATTATGATGGAATTTAAACCTACTTTAGACTTACAACTCATCAAAACAAATATAACACCATGTGTCACTAAAACACCATCAAGAGAAGAAATGCACAAATTCTATATTATAAATTCAAAATCTGACTCTGGCAGGTACTGAGCTGAATAATACGAAATCCTCATGTCTCAATATTTAGAGTTCAGTATGGAAGGGAAAAATACACATATGAGCATTTCCCTTGTTTTTAAATGTATCTTTTGATATTATCTGAATATTTGGTTTAGAACTATGGTCTGAATTTTCTAAACTCATTAGCCTTAAGTAGACTTCATGAAGTCCTGCATAAATGAACAGTGTTAAAATTGGCTAGCATTTCAAAATTCACCAACTAAACGGTGAAGTATTAACCAAGAAAAGCCTTGTCAGAGTCAAAGGCAAAATACCGTACTTGGCTTCTACCCCCAGTGCTCTGCGAAATGATGACTTATTTATAGCCCCACATACAAGCAACTGCAGGAGGCCTGTAGCCAAAGGAATGATGCATCAAAAACAGTGTGCACCCTCACCCTCCCCTCCCCCTGCCCTGGAGGCGGGCTGGGTCTGGTCTGGTTTCCTGTAAGAGGGGACATATCACCCATTTGTTATATGCCTGCCCCAAAATCAGGAGCAAAGATTTGGCTTCTCAGTAGCAACTTTCTTTCACCTGCCCAGAGAAATACCACTAATATTTAATCCAGCAGCTCTAACATGCAGGGGCTAGAAAGGCCCAAGTTCCATAAAAATAACTGATTTATTATTGCTAATTTATTATTGCCAGGACACTGCAAACTGTGAGCTTCTCATCACACGTTATAAATAGCTCCCTCATTTTAAGTTTCTAGTGTACCTCCTCCCTGCCCCACAATCATCCTATCATTTTAGGAAGAGCTCTTAAACATCATGCCTTGTCCACACCCTGAAAGTCAATCATGGCCCAAAATTCTTGGAAGCAATAAAAAACAGGGGTGAGGCATCCTCTTTCTTTTTTTTTTTTTTTTGATAGGGGCAGGTGGCACTTTTTTTCCATGCTGATCCTCCTCTTTTTGCTGAGGAAGACTGGCCCTGGGCTAACATCCATGCTCATCTTCTTCCACGTTATGTGGGACGCCGCCACGGCATGGCCTGACAAGCAGTGCGTTGGTGCGCGCCCAGGATACGAACCCAGGCTGCCAGCAGTGGAGCGTGTGCACTTAACTGCTATGCCACGGGGCGGCCCCCAGGCATCCTCTTTCCCACTCCTGTTTTTGTGGCTTGTTTTCTGTTCTGGGAAATCCAGTTATCAAAATACAGAGAGCAAACATGTAAACACTGAGTAGAAAACACGCAAATCCACTAATTACTCTCACTCACCCTCCAAGACACTAAAGATGGAGCCACCATTATATCCCTGAAGGGGCTGGCCTGGAGGTTCTGTTCCAGGAAATTTGATGGGCCAGGACGATGCACGCACATCCCCAGCCAGCCTGCGATCCCACTTCCTGCTCACCAAGGCTGGGAGCCCTTTGGTTTTTACCTACCCAGACTTGACTCTGGCCTTATTAACATTCACCATAACCAAATGTCTAGTTCAGGAAAGATGAAGTTTTGGGGCTCAGAGAAATAAGATCAGACTTGTCTCAGACACGACTATTATTATGTATATTCCAGTCACAATTAGACTAACTCCACGAGACACCCCTGAATGCCACGTGGAATTGCCAACCATCCAATTTTTCTCCCAGATGAGCTAGAGATTAAAGCTACTAGAATAAACTAGTGAAACTGAAGAACTAGCTGCAACCATCTTCATAACCTTGGATGACAATGATTACTTAAACTTTAAGTTAAAAATTCATAACTTTGGGGACCAGCCTGGTAGCATAGTGGTTAACTTCACATGCTCCACTTCAGTGGCCTGGGGTTCGCAGGTTCGGATCCCGGGCGCCAACCTATGTACCACTCATCAAGCCGTGCTGCGGCAGCATCTCATATACAAACTAGAGGAAGACTGGCACAGATGTTTGCTCTGGGCCAATCTTCCTCACCAAAAAAAAAAAAAAATTTTTGTAACTTTGATTAACGTTGTAACTTTATAAACGAAGTTAAAAAGCAAATGACTATAGACTAGGAGAAAATGTTTTGCAATATATTCAACAGAAATGTATCCAGAGTAAATATAACCCACAAATCAATAAGAAAAAATAAATAGAAAAAAAGGGCAAAGATTAAGGATAAGCAAATAAGAGAAATACAAATTGCCAATGACTCTGTTTTTCACATGTGCATTCTCACTAGTTTTCAGGCATATGCAAACTAAAATGAGATGCTGTTTCTCACCCAGATTGGCACAGATTCTTAAAGACGGATCGTTCAAATTAGAGAGAATGTAGGGGATGTTGGATTTAATGAGATAACCTACAGCACCTGGACCACAAATGGCAGTGACTTTGTGATGAAGCATATTGAGTATTTGTATTCCACCTTCTGTGACGTGCCCTTCATGCCCTGGTGACAGGTGTGTAGACAGGTAAAATCACCGTGGAAATAACTGGGCAGTATCTAGTAAAACTGCGGCTCTCACAGCCTAGCACCCAGCAACACCACCTCTGCGTAGAGTCCTTAGAGAAACTGTCCAACTTATCTGTGTCAGAGGAAACGTATATGAGCTTATTCACTGTCTCACTGTGCATAATGAAAACAATAAAAATAAGCAAAGGAACAAACTGTTATGAACCGCCACATAGTATTTAAAAAGATGGAACCAGATTTAAATACATTAGCATGGACAAAACTTAAAAACACACAAGCTGACGGGGGAAGAAGCAGATGCACAATACTCACAGTATGATACGGCTCTAAAGAGCCAGTCCCCACAAAGCAGTGTCATGTATCAGGGATGTACACAGGTGCGTGTACACATACGGAAACTAAACCCACGACACGGGCTGCTCCTTGCAGTGGGTAAGCAGAAGGGACTTGAGTGTTAGCGGAGATGTTTTCTTAAAACAAAGGTAGAAAAATCAAAAGCAAATATGACAAACGACTCAACAGTTATTTATTGGGAGTGTCTACGAATATGCCTGTTTTATCATTTTTGTCTTTCATTTTTTCAATTTCTCAAAATGGAAATTCTCCTAGCCCGTCAGGCCACCTGGGTAAACAAGCTGCGTTGACTCCACCGGCCCGGGATCTGCCGTCTCAGGAAAGCTGAACCGAGAACTGCAGCCACGGGAAAGGAAGGACTGAGCTGTCCCTCTACGTCTGTCCTCCACCTTCTTTCTACATCTTCATCAGGACTTTTCATATTTCCATGAGCAATTCTAAGAATTAACTCCAGCTTATTTTACTCGGCGGCATACCTCTGAGTTTTCTGCTTACACAAAAGCCCTCTGTTCCCCTCTGTTCCTAGAGTTGAGCTATATACGTTACAGTTGCCCAGAGACAAACCCCCAAAGACGACCACACAGGTCTGGCTGACTGATGGAGAAACTCCTCAAAGCACAATGGAACATCTGTGATGAATCTGGGTCTTACAGGTGTACAAAATGCAAAACAAAGCAAATGAAGGTAGCATTCACAGAGAAAGAGAAAGTGGAACTTTCTTTGCCTCTATTTTTAAATGTCAAAAGAAATTTACTTGCCACATATATGACAAAAGGTTAATACTGCTAATATTCAAAGAGTTCTTACAAATTTTTAAGACAAAAATAGACTCCCTAAGAGAAAAAGAGACAAAAAGCACAAATGGGGAATTCACAAGAGATGAAATAAAAATGGTCAAGAATCATCATAACCAAACAGCTACCATTTAGGGGATGAGGGCTTCACACACGTTATCTCATTTAACCCTCAAAGCAACCCTATGGGAGCAGCACTTCCCACTACACTCGAAGGTGAAGCAGCACGTCCAGGATCTCATGGCAGATAAACAGAGCCTGGCCGGCTGACCACAAATCCCGAGTCTGGACCACTGAGCTTCACAGCAGACAGGATGACTGACTGACCCGCTTGCTGGGGAGGATTCGGGGAAGAGGCCTTCTCCTGCAGCCTTCCTGGGAGTGGGATCCCAACAGCTGGGCAAGGGGTCTCTAAGGCGTCATCCATCCTACTGCCCACAACCCCACTTTGGGGAGTGCACCCTAAGAAGATAATCTCAGAAGTTCTAAAAGGTACATATAAGTCTCATAAATTCCTATAAAATGCACAAAGGCCATCGTGACAGGACTGTTTATGACAAGGAAACACTGCAAACTGCAAGTCTATCAGTAAGGGACTAGTCTGTAGCATGTGCATGCAGAGGAATACTATGAAGCTCTTTTATACTAAACTGTCCCTAAGATAATATATATGGTATGATCTCATTTAAGTAAAAATGTGCAAACAACTCTACATGAACATATGGAGACAGGTTTTCCAAAATTTTAAGAGTGGCTTATTTTTGATTGCAGGGCTCCCTGATGACTTTTACTTTCTTCCTGTTGCTGTTCTGCGTTGTTTGGATTTTTTCTTACCTATCCTTTTTACCAAAATATGAGAGCTGATTGAACGTCAGAGTTCTGTCAACGTTTAAACGCAAAGAGCATTGAACTCTGGATTAAGTAGACCTTTCCTCCTGGGATTTGTTACAAAACTAACTACTCACTATCCTCAATACTGCCACAGCGCCCTGAGGGGGTCACCGACCCCCTCCAGCACTGCCCAGCTCCACCCACCTCTCCACAGACCCGGTCCTCCCCTCAGGGGACCCTCCAAACACTCGGCTCCCCCTGCTGCCCTAACTATTCAAGTTCACCCTCATCGCTCCCTCAGCTCCGCCCACCAGGGCTGGGGACCAGAAGGATGCCCGCAGACGTCAGTTCACTCTCCGGCCTAACCTCAGCTCTCGTCACTCCCCTAGGCTCCGCGGCGTCTTGCCCCCGCCGCTGGGGCACCCCTCAACCCTTTACTGAGCACCCCAATGTGGGCAGAGGCCAGCTCCGCTGCCCACCCAGGAACTCCACCCCGCCCGCCCTCCGCGCCCCAGATCTGCAGGGGTCACCGCCCCCCGCGCCCCTCCCGGGCCCAAGCCCTCCCCCTGTAGTGGGACCCCTCCCCCTGAAGCCCCGATCTACGGCAAGCGCCCGTCCAGAGCCCTCGGACCCGCCCCCCCCGAGCCCTCTCCAGGTCCGAGCCCCTTCCAAGCCTGGACCCCCGACCCCTCCAGCCCGCGCCCCGGACACCCGCCCGGCGCGCTCACCCTCCCGGCAGCGCCGCCTCCAGATGGTGTCAGTGTGCAGGATGCGCCGGAACTTGGTGCAGACCTGGGCCAGGCTGGGCAGGTCGGTGCCGGGCAGCGAGGCGAAGATCTCCACCAGCAGTTCGGGCGGCAGCTCCAGCAGCGAGCAGCGCGGGGGCGGCGAAGGGCCCGCGCTCCGGCCGCCCCCCGCCCCGGACAGCGCCGCCGCGCCCGCCTCGATGCGCTCCTCCTCGGGGTCCGTGTCCGGCTCGCTATCGGCCGCAGCCGTCTCGGCCGGGCCCCGCCGCTGCTGGCGGCGCCGGCATCCCCGCGACGGGCCCACGCCGCAGAGGCGAGCGCACACCGCCATGCCGACCAGAGTGACGGCGGCGCCGCCGCGCCCGTGCGCACGCGCCGCCCGAGAGCGAGCCCCGCCCTGCCGACGAGCCGAGCCCCGCCCCCGAGAGCGCCCCGCCCCGCGGTGCAGCCGAGCCCCGCCCCCGGTAGCCGACCCCGCCCCGCCGGCGAGCCGAGCCCAGCCCCCCACGCCGCCGTCTCGGGTTTGGCCCTTCCCACCAGGAGAGACGTCCCGCCGCCTGCCCTGGGGTCCACGGCACTGTTTCCCCGCGGTCCGGTGACTCCCGGAGGATCCCTCCCCCCCCAGGACCTTCTTGGAGAATTCCCCCCCGAGGACCTCCCCCAGGAGAGTCCCCCCAGGACCCTCCCTGAGAACTCTTCCCGGAAGACTGCCCGAGGACACCCCTAAGGACCGCCTCCAAGGACGTCCCCCCACAGGAAGGCTCCGAGGGACCCCCAGGACATCCCCCTGAGGATGGCCCCAAGGACGGCCCCGAGGACCCTCTCTGGGAACTCCCCCCGGAGGACCCCACTGAGGACACCCTGGAGGACGGCCCCCAGGACTGCTGAGCAGAAGGCATAATTAGGTGGCCAGTGGAGCGATGCAAACTTTTACAGCTCTCCCAACTACTTAAGCCGAATAGAACCCAGAATTGTGCCTCTCAGCCCTTTCTTTTGTCTAAAAACACATTCAGTCATGTCGACCCTTATTGCAGTGAGAAGGGGAAATCATGCCAGCTGACCAATCCTGTGTCGTCTATGGTGATCTCGCCCTAATTACCCTGTTTACTGTGCTCCAGGGCACACGTGCCATATAGGGCAGGCCCAGCCTCAGAGAGGATGCAGAGCCTCGTGACAGCAGCTTCACCTTAACAGCTTGTGATAACAACAAACTTGTTACTGCTGTGGTTGTTTCCAGAGAGGAGGGCAGGGGTGTGGATACATTACAGGAGTGGGTCTACAACTGGGCCCAACTCCTTTCTGGTCAAGACTTACTTCAAGGCCCTGAAGTGTTGGAGGAATTGCCCAGAATCTAAATGGAAGCCTTGGGCCGGCCCGTGGCTTAGCGGTTAAGTGCGCGCGCTCTGCTACTGGCGGCCCGGGTTCGGATCCCGGGCGCGCACCGACGCACCGCTTCTCCGGCCATGCTGAGGCCGTGTCCCACGTACGGCAGCTAGAAGGATGTGCAACTATGACTGACATACAACTATCTACTGGGACTTTGGGCGGGGTGGGGGGGGAAGGAGGAGGATTGGCAATAGATGTCAGCTCAGAGCCCGTCTTCCTCAGCAAAAAGAGGAAGATTAGCATGGATGTTAGCTCAGGGCTGATCTTCCTCAAAAAAATAAAATAAAATAAATGGAAGCCTCCTCAGTGCTTATGGTTGAGTGTGGGGTCTTGCCAATCAAATAGAAAATTAGCGACCCTGCCAGTTCCCTGGGCCCAGCCTCCACAAATTCCTGGCTATTCACTACCACCAGCATAAGGAGGTCTTGAAGGAGAAGAGGGCTGCCAACCCTAGTCCACAGAATCCCATAAACGAGGAAGTGCATCTTCTGACAAAAAAAACAATGCCTTAGTTCAAATCTTGACCGTCTCAGGTCCACACAATTGAAAAACAGCACCTAACTGACCTCCCTGCATCTAAACGGTTTTTCAGTCCATCTTCTACGCTGTTGTCAGGACTCTCTTCCTTCCAATAGTAACACATAAACTAAAGCAAGTCATCGCATCACTCACCTAGTTAAAAGTATTTAATTGCCCTATTGACTCCTTATCACGTCACACGAAGTACCTGCCAGTCTGGTCCTAAACTCCCAATCTGGCCCATCTCCGGTCCCCACACACCACTCTCGATGGGAGCCATCCGATTCCTTAGCCGAAATTCACAATGCCTTGTCACATCTCTGTCACTTTGCTCAAGCTGTCTCCTCTGCCAGGAAGACCCATCTCCCCAGGCTGTGCCATGAAACAACCAAACGCCTTCCTCCTTGTCCTCAAATAACACCCCCTTCTAGGAAGGAGGGTCCCTTTATCACAGCACCATCATATTGTTTTATTATAAATATTTGCTTCCTTTTGTACTGACGAGATTTTCACATATTGAGGTGTATAGGATATTACTATTTGAGTTCAAAACTGATTAAGAGTGACATAAAAAGGCTGACTTATGGCCTATCAAACATATCAAACTTACATTGTACATCTGCTTTAACCATTAAAGTAAACAATGCACTCTCTTAAGATAAGAATGCATCGGGGCCAGCCTGGTGGCATAGTGGTTAAGTACGCATGCTCTGCTGTGGTGGCGCGGGGTTCGCAGGTTCGGATCCTGGGGGCGCACCGACGCACCGCTTGTCGAGCCATGCTGTGGCGGCATCCCATATAAAGTAGAGGAAGATGGGCACTGATGTTAGCTCAGGGCCCGTCTTCCTCATCAAAAAGAGGAGGATTGGCATGGATGTTAGCTCAGGGCTGATCTTCCTCTCACACACACACACACACACAAAAGATGAGAATGCCTACTTCCCTTCCCACACCCATTGGTAATGCCCTATTGTAAATACCCTGTTGGTAACGCCCCTATTAGTCCCTTTCCCAACATCAGAGTCATGTTGACCTGCTAGTTTGCAACTGAATACCTCTCTGAAACTTGGATGAATATGTATCCTGGGTGTGTTTAATGCATATTTTTTGTTCTAAAAGGTGTGAGCTGTACTGAAAACCAATCTTCTCTGGAAGGCTTTCTTTCTTTCTGGAAAAGGCTTTTGCGGGGTTATAATCCCCACTCTGGCTCAAGTAAAACTCACCTTATCTCTCTTATCTATAGAATGGTGATCGGTTATTTTGCATTGACAGTACCAACCTTAATAGATATATTCCCTGTGACATGATAGATATGCTAACACATCGTATAATCAGTGAATGTTTACTGACTAAATGTTTGTTGAATGAAAAAAAACAACAAACTAGCTAAAAGGCTAAAAATCAAGGAACATGAAACAGATTTAGAGAAGACTGGTGGATTATCACCATGATGATCCAAGCTAGTAGGTATCTTAGCAAACAGAAATGCATCAACTAGTGGAATAAATATTACAGAAAGAATGCCTGACTAGCCTCTGTGCTCTGCTCTGCATGGGTCCACAGGTGTAACAGCATGATCCTTGCTACTGTTATTGTTACTGCACAAAGGGTACAATCTGCTTGCCACGAGACAAAAGCCAATAGTCAAGAGGCAAGATGGTGGCAGAGAAAGAGCAGTTTATTACAGCTTGCTAGCAAGGGGGAAGATGGCCAACTAATGTCCAAAAGAACCATCTTACAGAATAAAGACTACAGGCCAGTGAGATAGGGGGCTGGTCTTCGGGGGTGGCATCCGATCTCTGGGTGGAGGCAGACGTCTAGTCTCAGGGTGGAGGCATCCATTTGATCTCCTGGGGAAGGCACATATCTAGTCTCAGAGTGGAGGGATCCATCTGATCTCCCGGTGGAGGCAGACATCTAGTCTCAGGGTGGGGGCATCCATCTGATCTCTGAGTGGAGGCAGACATCTTGTCTTAGTTCCTGATAGTCTTTTGTTTTACTTGATATGCATCAGAGACTGGAGCAATGCCCTATACCCTGATCTTTCAGTTGTCATTGATGATGGCTGTCAGCATAGACTCTCTGCCTGGGGTCAGCACATTCCTAAGGAACTCAAAAGAACAAAGTTTTCAACTTATAGCAACTGGGAGGGGCCATAAAATCCACAGAGCAAGTCTGGGTTAGTTAATCAGAGGTCATTCAAAGTTACAATTGGGTTTCTTTTCTACAATATGGCTTCCCTCATGTCAACTTTGTGTTGAGCTGGCATCGATTTCCCCCGTTTGTCACTCAATCCCTCGATCTTGAGGGACATCCTGTTGTTCCATCTTATTGAACCAGTCTCTTAGTAAGACAGTGATGCAGGTGGGCTCCCAAAGTTAGGCCTACATTGTGGAAGCAAACAATCAGGTGTTTAATAAGAGAAAAAGAAAAACAAAGTTAATGATGGGAGCAAATTATAAACCAGTTTCTGAGGCCAGTGAGCAGCCAGTCAAAAAGATTTCTTTTTTTTCTTTTCTTTTTTTTTTTGTGAGGAAGATCAGCCCTGAGCTAACATCCGTGCTAATCCTCCTCATTTGGCTGAGGAAGACCGGCTCTGAGCTAACATCTATTGCCAATGCTCCTCCTTTTTTTGCCCCCAAAACCCCAGTAGATAGTTGTATGTCATAGTTGCACATCCTTCTAGTTGCTGTATGTGGGACGCGGCCTCAGCATGGCCAGAGAAGCAGTGCGTCGGAGCACTCCCGGTATCGGAACCCGGGCCGCTGGTAGCAGAGCGCGCACACTTAACCGCTAAGCCACGGGGCCGGCCCCTCAAAAAGATTTCTAGATGTCAGAGTCAAGCATCTTTTGCAGTTTGAAAAGTCTCTGATGATGTCATTAGGTATTCAGGTACCTTTCTGAGTGGCTTACACAGCAACAGACATGAACCTCTCAAGTTTATATCAAGTCTTCCAGCTTCAGTTTGCAAGGCTTCAGGAAAAAGGGCAGGTTCAGTTCTCAATGATGCCAAATGAAAATTATGGAAAAAATTGAAAACGTTAGTATGGAGATTTGCAGCCAGATATCAGGAGACTAGAAGAATTCATGATCCCGTCCAGTTAACAGATATAACAAAAACCTCAAATACAATTAACAGAACTAGAATATAATATCCATTAATGTGTACTATAGCTTCTACTGAAACATAATTTTTCTCTCTGTAATCACCCTCATTTTTTACAAAAGATAGTCAAATTAAGATTAACTGGTTTGGGGCCAGCCCTGTGGTGTAGTGGTTAAGTGTGCGCGCTCCGCTGATGGCGGCCCAGGTTTGGATCCCGGGCGCGCACCAAAGCACTGCTTGTCAGGCCATGCTGTGGTGGCATCACACATAAAATGGAGGAAGATCAGCATGGATGTTGGCTCAGAGCCAGTCTTCCTCAGCAAAAAAAAAAAAAAAGAGAGAGAAGGATTGGCATGGATGTTAGCTCAGGGCTGATCTTCATCACACACACACACAAAAAAGATTAACTGGTTTGCCAAATAAGACTAGTTTCTATAAAACTTGATTCATTTATTTGCGTAAGTCCAGCAAGAATAGCAATTGATCATTCAGGCTCTTTTAAACCTGCTTTGCTGGAACTCTTTATAAGGAATCTCACATTGAACTTTAAAGGCCTCTCGAGGCAAGAAAAGCCAAACCAGGGACTTTGTCATTAGACTTTGCCTGCAATACCTACAGATTTGGGTGGAGTCCTCTCTTATCGAGGTCTCCCAAAATATTCAAGGTTCTCTGCACCTGTAAGAGAAGTGACCTTCCTTACTCACCTGGGTAAGATTGCTTGGAACTCTGTAAATAAGGTATCAGGCCAATATTTCCAAGTGGCTTTATTCCAGAAAGTCCAATCTTTGTCTCTCAAAAACTGTCTGGTCATATCTGAGTCTATGCATGTTTCTCTCATATGACATTCCAGTCAAAGCTTTGGTAATATAACCAATGTTTTCAATTGTGTCCCATTATAAGGAGAACAGATTCTTTTTTGTGTGTGTGTGAGGAAGATCAGCTCTGAGCTAACATCCATGCCAATCCTCCTCTTTTTGCTCAGGAAGACTGGCCCTTGGATAATATCCATGCACATCTTCCTCTAATTTATATGGGATGCCACCACAGCATGGCCTGACAAGCTGTGCATTGGTGCATGCCCAGGATCCAAACCTGGGCTGCCAGCAGCGGAGTGTGTGCACTTAACCACTACACCATGGGGCCGGCCCCGAGAAAAGATTCTTAACTTATGCAAATAACTATATTGCCATGAAATAAGAATATTCACTTACTAAGAGTTTCCAAATTCTGGAGGGATCAAGTAGAGAGAAAAAGATGCTTCAATTCTGTTTACAAAAGTATAATTTACCAAATTGCTAAGTCATAATGGGCTTAAGAGAAAAGAGAAAAACTTTTCCTTAAATATGAAAAAAAACTATTTTTTAAAACATCTGCAATATTTCAAACAAAAGTCATAAAAAATTATAATCATCAACATCAGTTCATTCAGTCCTGTGTAATTGATTTTTGATCTTAATCTTCTGTTAGCAGTTTTATGGGGCCATCAGTGTCTCCATTAGAGTTCTGTAATTTCTTACCCAGTTCAGCTTTATAATCTGAAAGTTTGTCAGAATCCTCTATTCCAGAGTAAATGTCAGAGTCCTTTCTGTGAATCTCTCTGAAGATGACAACATTTGCAAAAGCATCAGAGTAAAACAATAACTGTCTGTAAACACCAAAAGACTTAAAAATGACAATTGACAAAGAAACTTGGTTAATTTCTGTGACATACAACACTTTAAGATAATAACTAGAATTATGACTGATAACCAGGACAGACCAGAATTCTGGGAATGTTATATAATTTTTAAAACACTTATATCAGTAACATTTACCCACATAATACCACCTAAGAAGGTGGTATTTATCATCACTTATTTGAAAATGCTTCCCACGTAATTGAACATACCAAATAAGCCTAATAAGTTTAGTATCTTCTTCTTATAGGAAGAGAGGAATTTTCCTGGAGAATTCCAGGGGCCTTCTGAAAATTCTCAAAGAAAAAAAATTTTTTCTCTTCTTCTTCTGGGTCAAAAGAAAGACTTCATTCAGGATTTGAATATTTTGGTGGGTGGAAGCTTGTCAAAAATATCAAAAGCTTTTAAAACACCTGATCAAGTAGGAAACAATGCTCACTGTGAAACAATGCCCAGTTATCCATTCAGTCAAAGTGACAACAGAAATAGTCAAGGGCAAACAAAGAGTTAAAACAGTCAAAAAAATCTTAATAGAGAGACTTCAGTCTTTTTGAACATAGGAAGTTATTTTAACAAAACATAGTTTTTCTGTCTTTTAGGTAGACTTACTCAAAGGTAAAGAAAAACCTTTTATAACCCCTTTATCAAGAGTAGACGAAAAGTTCAAGAAAATTATCCTTTTAAGAGAAAGACCAAATTTTAATTTTGCACCAGCTTAGTTTTGACATTAAAACTCATTTACTTAATTAGATTTAGTTTAATCTTAGCCAACATGACCATGCATAAAACTCCTCAGGGTTTTACTTTCACAAACTTTCTGTCACTTACTTTTCACATTCAGAATTTGTGAATGCCTTCCTTTCTTCCCTTCTAGTACTTTAGGACAAATTTATCTTTCTTAACAAAACAAACAAAAATATTTCCATTCTTTATAACTTCTTTACTGAAAATACACATCTTTCCTTGAATACAAACATATTTTCTTTAATTTTTAGTAGCTTTAATCACATATTAGAATTTTTAATCCTTAGAAACCTTAATTTTTAAGTAAAAACTAAGAAGTAAGCAATTATAAACTTTCTTTAATGTTAGCATTCCATGGCCTGACAAACCTAAAAACACTTTTCACAATTTCTGGAAACATGTTACTTCATAGTACAATCTTAATAAAACACAAGACATGTTTACCAATACACCCAAAACACCTTTTAGTTTTTCTGTAATAAGCCCAAAGTAGATAAACCTATATTTAGCAATCAATATCTAATATCTTATCTTATTTGAAAATGATCTAAATACTCAACGAATTTTTATTATTTAATCTAATGTAACCTAGCAAAACTTCAATGTTTCAAGTTACCAAAGAGATTTTGGAAGCTATTTTAAGCACTCATGTCATAAACTATAATTATTGCTAAAAGTTTACCTATAAACTCTTATCCCACCTACATCTAGACCATTTGTTTGTAACAACCATTTAGACCATTTGTTTGTAACAATCATTTAGATTACTCACAAAAACTTCATGTGACACTAAAGCAGTTAGCCATCATCTTAAGTTGTTTTAAGTACATACATCGTGACACATAATCATTGTTAAAAAGTTTCCCCAAAAACTTTTACCCTTTTACATTTATTCAGTTTACCTGTTTCCAATAATTACTTAGATTCCTATAAAACTTCATGAGACATTAGACAAAATTCACCATCATTTTAAGCTATTTTTGCTGACAAATTTGTAACAGGGATGACATGAGCTTATCTCACTAGTAAACCCAGGCTGCATGTCTGCATCACATCCAGTGCTGATAACTCTGAGGACATGTCTATTTTAATCAAACCAACAAACTTAAACAAGCTTTCATTCACCAAACATTATTTCACATCACGTTAACTTGAAAGACACACAAGCACTTACTTGAAGTCAATTAAACAGAGCTCTTAATTTTGGCTATAACACCTGGAGGAAAATATCACACATGTATAACATACATATAGACAAACATAAACACACAGGTGGACACAGACAGTAACGTTAAATTTTTGTTATGAATCAAAACTCACTAGTTTCTGGGAAACATTGCATTTCAAAGAATGGGTCTCAGGTCTTAGAGAAGATGGGAGCAGAAAATCTACCTCATAAAGACACAGAGAAAGCAGTCAAGTTTTCTTCAAAGATGGAGTTTCTGGGGCATATTTGCCTTATCTGTTTCTAATGTCTGAATCTTTTGTCTCAATCGATATCTAGGAGCATTTTGAGCAACAAGGGAGGCTTTGGGATTGGCAAAAGACAGGTGAACTTTGAACTGCTTTCTAGAGCCACACTTCCAGCCTTGCAGAAATTTGCAAGACAAAGACAGTTGCTTCCAGTTCCCCAAAGAACTGGATTACATTTTGAATGACAAAAAGAGGTTGATTCATCCCTCCAGCTACACCCTTCCAATTGTTTCTTTTTATCAGGGAAATTTTTAACTTAAGAGGTGACAAAAGATTTGTTATGTTCTAAAACTTTCAGGACAATGTATCACACCTTTAAAAGTCTGAACAAAGCATTTAACAAGGGCCCTCTTTTCTAAGTGTACAATTTAACCCTTGACCAATTGACCTTGGCAGGGAAAGCCCCCATTATCTTCTTTATTAGCACTTGATATTAGCCTTTAGTTTTTATCTCACATGGTGCGGGCTCAGGCAACCCTATTGACTTCCTTTTTGTAACTTTAATTAACACTATCTGAAGGCCAGATTTATATGCTGTCTTACATCAGGCAGGGGACACATTCCCCAGTGAGACACAACGTCTATCCCCACAATAAAATCTATAATACAATAAGGCAAAAAGAGATACAATCACTTCACATAAAGCCCATAAATACATCAGTTTTTCTACAAAATTTCATCCGAATTCTATCAACTCTTATACCTCTAAACATAGCATTCATTAGGACTTTATCAATAGGTCTTGGTCTTATAATTTTGGACAGGGGAAGCATTCCCAGTCAGATATTTTAAAACATAATCAGGCAAAGCTGATATAAACTCTTTGTATAAAATTAGCTCAAACATTCCAACTTTTATAATCTTATGAACACTTACATTTTTACATTTTCTCAATTTAATTGTAACCTGAGTTAGAGTCTTAAGTCTAGTCATTACTTTTTTTCCCTTTTTTAATTTGGCCTTTTTATAGGTATCAATAAAACAGTTATTTTTTATTTTTATTTTTTTGTGAGGAAGATCAGCCCTGAGCTAACATCCATGCTAATCCTCCTCTTTTTGCTGAGGAAGACCGGCTCTGAGCTAACATCTATTGCCAATCCTCCTCCTTTTTTTTCCCCTAAAGCCCCAGTAGATAGTTGTATGTCATAGTTGCACATCCTTCTTAGTTGCTGTATGTGGGCACAGCCTCAGCACGGCCAGAGAAGCAGTGCATCGGTGCGCAGCCGGGATCCAAACCCGGGCCACCAGTAGCGGAGTGTGTGCACTTAACTGCTAAGCCATGGGGCCGGCCCCAATATAAAACAATTATGATGAGAGCTCTCACAAAAAAATTATTCCCCCAATTTAGAAGTTTTTCCAATTTAAATGATCCATCCTCTGGTCACACTGATGAGTAGGATCTTAACAGCAACTCATACCAATAAGCTTCACCATACACAAGAGGCATCCCCAAAAGAGATTCAGACATTTTCATTCCCAAAAATAGCCCAAGAAATCAAAGGCTTCTTCTGCACAGGCGGTAGTGCACTAACAAACAACAAAGGTTGAGACAAAGGCCTCTGATGGACTAGGATCCCTCATGACCAAAGAGGTCACAAAGGCAAGCTTCTAAAGATATAGCACTAGACAAAAAGGAAAAAAACATCATCTTATATGCACATTAATAGCTTTAGCTATGCTTTGGGTCTCCCGGAACCAGACTAATACCTAAGGGAGAGGTGCCACAGGGTTGGGGATTGTGTATGCTTCATAGAGTACCACATCATTGCATGGACATTTTCTTAAGTTTGGTGGGGGGACCTGTCATCATCTACCCCATTCTGTGACCAACTTATCCTTTCACGGGAGACTTCTTGAGGTGGCGAGTGCCCTAATGGCTCTTAACTGCTCGACCTGCACCCATCAATATTGCAGCTCTTTTGGCTTCCAAGATGCCCTTAGCAATAGCTTTCACCTTATGCACATACTCCATAGGTGGGCCCTATGGCAAAGTCTACTGTGGGCCCACCCAGGCAAGAGGCTTATGGAGATGCCTGCATCTTGCTCTATAGTTTTTCCTTTATGACAAATGACACAAAAACAGACAAGGAAAAATAGTGCCGTCTCGGGGAGGAGAAGGATCAATAAACCAACGAGTACTCAGTAGCTCGTACTACTTACCTGCAGCTGCAAGTTGCCCAGTTCATGAGCATGCAGCCTAAGGGGTTACAGGTGGGGATCAAATTAGCGTCTCTCATTGTCTCAGAATTTAGACATGCCTGGTCAAAAGTATATTTATGCTGCAGCTAGAATCAGATCACGAAAATTTCAAGCATCCCCAAAATCAAGACACTTACAATGAAGGCCCAGCCAAGGCTTTCTCCTAACAGCTAATGTAATTCCCCTGAGGCTGACATCAGTTTTGTAGGACTCTTAACTACAAACAGGAGCGCAACCTGCATTTCTGTCCGACTATCCCTGACCACAAAGTGGGGTGTAACCATATTTTTGTCTAACTGTATTTTGGGACCCCCTCCCACCTGACAATTATCAAGGCAAGCCCTCAGCACACAAAGCAAGCTTGGTAAGATTCTGCTCTTCTCTATAAACATCTACACCTCCTGGAAACTTTTGGTCAAAAGATGGAGCCCTTGACTCTTTAAAGATAATAGATTTTCCCTTGTTCCTTGGTTTGGAGGCTCGAAAAGAGCCCCAAATGGCCATTGTAATTTTAAATTATCCTAGGTTATCTTGCCAGCTGTTTACAGTTATCCCCATTTTAGGGGGATTTTCCCAAGGTGGCCACAAAAAAACAAGGTAATTATAAAGAGAGTTTGTTACAATCACAGAGAAACTGGGTCTCCAAACTGCCGTTTTTAACAAATAAAACAGTCAGACATAAACAAACATGAACAGACACCAAAATCCAATATTCTGGGACTCTAACCCAGAACTCAGGACTCTAACCTGCTCCTTTTGAGTGCCCCAGCAGCTGTAACCTTTATATCATCTCCCACAATCCTAGCCTTGGGACTTTAACCCAGCAACCAAATCTCACCAGTGGGGCCTCTAACCCACTATCCTGATGAGATATTAGACAGTTTTAGGCACAGGTGCATTTTAATGAGGTCACTCACCCAAATACAAATGACATCTGATCCTGGAGCTCTTTACAGACACAGACACAGACAAACCAGACACCACTAAACTGGTTCCTAGATTCTAGGTGAAGTCCTATACCTCTTCCCACTCTGGCAGGGCACCATGTTAACCAGATGGTCCCCCCTCTCAAAGAGTGGACCCCAGATAGGGGGGAAGAAAAGTTCTCGGTGGTGCACCCCCAAGGCGACTTACCCTACTCAAGATGTGAGCCCATCAACCCACCAGAAGTAGCTGTTTCTCTTTCCACCATAGGGAGCATTAGGAGGCAGCCGGCATTGGCACAGGAGAGCAGGTAGGGCAGATCCCTAAGACAAACAGAGCCTCAGCAGCCACTAGGGACTTACCCGACAGGTTGCCCATCTGAGCTCGACTGGCCACGAGCAGGTCTTAGGGTCCCTTCATGGTCGCTAGATTTCTGTTACTGCACAAAGGGCATGATCTGCTCACCATGAGACAAAAGCCAATCATCAAGAGGCAAGATGGTGGCAGAGAAAGAGAAGTTTATTACAGCTTGCTAGCAAGGGGGAAGACGGCCAACTAAAGTCTGAAAGAACCATCTTACAGAACAAAGACTACAGGCCAGTTATATAGGGAGCTTGTCTCTGGGTTGGGGAGGCATCTGGTCTCAGAGTAGGGGCATCCATCTGATCTCCAGGTGGAGGCAGACATGTAATTTCAGCGTGGGGGCATCCATCTGATCTCTGAGTGGAGGCAGACATCTTGTCTTAGTTCCTGATAGTCTTTTGTTTTACTTGATATGCATCAGAGACTGGAGCAATGCCCTATACCCTGATCTTTCAGTTGTCATTGATGATGGCTGTCAGCATAGACTCTGCCTGGGGTCAGCACATTCCTAAGGAACTCAAAAGAACAAAGTTTTCAACTTATAGCAGCTGGGAGGGGCCATAAAATCCACAGAGCAAGTCTGGGTTAGTTAATCAGAGGTCATTCAAAGTTACAATAGGATTTCTTTTCTACAATATGGCTTCCCTCACGTCAACCTTGTGTTGAGCCAGCATCATTATAGTTCAGGCAGTTTTTTTTTTTAAATCTATCTACTGTCTACTAGGCCCTATTAATAAAATACAATTTTCTCCTAGAGGAGTTGAGAGTATATGAAAATGCACAAACTAATTTTGTTAAATTTCCATTTTTAGAAGAATAGTTAAACTATTCTATGTTCATAATTTGAGTTATGCAACTATAAAAGAAAAGTTAAAAGATATATTTATATATTCTTGTCAGCAGTAATAACACAAGGCTTTGTACAATAACCCACAAAGATGTTGAAGGATTGAATTAGTGCTGACCACAGAAAAGAAAGAAAGGATGACTGTGAGAGTTTGGTTAGTCATTATTGGTGGAAAGGAAGCAGAACCAAGAGTTAGTGTACAGAAGAGAACTATTACAGGGAACCCTGGAGGCTTCATGTGTCCTTGAACACTTTTACAATCCCTTATATGGAACTGTATCCTTTACCAAGAATGATACAGTACTTCTTAATCTCAAATTCACATGCCCAATGTGCAGTAAGCCAATCATGGAGACATTGGTGCTTGGAGATGGAGAAATGTTTATTCAAATTGGCCAAAAGGAGAAGGCGGGAGGATGGGTTCTTTGAAATCCACCTTAACAAGAGAAGAAAGCAGGGGGTTTTATAGAGCTAAGGGGCTTGGCAGGAGGAGTTTCAGAGAAACAAAGGGGTAATCCATGTTTCTTTCACTCCAGATAAGCCCTTGGGCAATCAGACTTCTGGGCATCAATGGCAGCTGGGAGCATGTTATCTGGTGGTTGTAACTTCCTTGAAGGCATTCTTTTTCCTCTGCAAAACAAGCTCATAAATCCTTGTGACCCTTGAGTCACCCCTCAGGTTAAACAAGAAAACAGCAAATTGACAACATTAACTTCTTTTCATCTAAGTCTGTGTTGGGAACAAGGTCAAAAGATAATCACGTTCTCATTGAATATTTACAGTAAACCTCAGGTACTGTCTTCAAGAACACTAAGGAGGATGCATTCATGCTAAAATGAGGAAAAACTAGATAGAAGAGATCATTTGTTTTAACACTATGATGAGACTACAATAATGGACTCCTTGTTAGTGAGAAATGATAACATCTAAGAAAATAAACAGAAAGAGGGTAGGGCATTTTTCAATTGGTTGCCTCAAAAGTCACTGAAAGTAGTATTGCTTGGGCTTAAGCAAACCGTGTTGACTTGACTCATGCTGGGTCTCAGGATCCAGATGTGAAAAATGGCATCTTACCCACTGCTCAGAAGAAACAGTCAAGGTGAATGGAAAGAAGGGGAAAAAAAGGGTAAACAAGAGGTTCACAGTTTAAAGTAAGAGTTTCATCCCTTAACAGTCCCATATATGGGCAAAAGCTGGAAAAACAGCAATCCTTTAAAATTGTTTAGAATTAAACAAAAAAGAAAACAGAAAACCTATGGAACGTCAGCCAGTTCTATCAGTTGTTACATGATATGTAAGAAATCACGGAAGGTTATACGAGTGATTCCTGGTCGCTTTCCTGCCTGCACTAGTTTGCTGATTTCTGAAGCTATACACCAGAGGCAGAGCCTCCTTGGGAGAGGCAGCCTCTCTCTGCTACCGACAATACCTCCGAAGATCCAGTCAAGACATTCCTAAAGACCGCAGTCTTTTGAGTGTCAGTTTCCAAATCCTTCGGACTGAATCCTTTCTGAGAATAGCTCCTGCTCCTGTCTTGAGCAATACTTGTTTGTTTACTTGTCCTAAACAGCAAAGAGATGACACATGACTGATTGGAGGATTGGCCAATAGTCGCCCAGACAACCTTGAGGGTGGAATATCCCTTCCAATCAGAAAGAGTTGAGGTGGGACAGGCCAGGCAGGCCTGAGGAGCTGAACTAATTGCTGGTGTGACCTGCCCTCCATATTGAGTGTGGCAAAAATAATCCCAATGTGTTCTGTCCTGCGGGTTAATGTTTCATGCCTGGTTTAACAGATTCTTAGCAATAGCTAGACAGCATGATTTACAGCCATGTTACACCGCTAATGCTGGGACGCCAAATTCCGTTTTTAGCGGTTACATTATTTCCCCCACGATTATGATCATTTAATGTTATGAAAAAAGGAATGAGGAGAGAGTTATTTAAAACTAACACTGCTTGGCTTTCTAGAATGATTATCTGATAGTTTAAAAGCACCTTGAGATTCTGGAGAAAACAGTGAATAAATTTAAATGAAAGATGTGTTCTTACTTTTCTACTTTTTTTTTAAATAATTTTATTTATTTATTTCTTTTTCCCCAAAGTCCCAGTAGATAGTTGTATGTTGTAGTTGCACATCCTTCTAGTTGCTGTATGTGGGACTCAGCCTCAGCATGGCCCGAGAAGCGGTACGTTGGTGCACGCCCGGGATCCGAACCCGGGCCACCAGCAGCGGAGCGCGAGCACTTAACCGCTAAGCCACAGGGCCAGCCCTACTTTTCTACTTTATATGGATTATTTCAAGGAACAGTAATATTTATGTTATTCATTTAAAAATAAATCATACTGTGGGGCGCGCCCCATGGCGTAGTGGTTAAGTGCGCACGCTCCACTGCTGGCAGCCTGGGTTCAGATCAGGGCTCGCACCCATGCACCGCTTGTCAGGCCATGCTGTGACGGCATCCCATATAAAGTGGAGGAAGATGGGCACAGATGTTAGCCTAGGGCCAGTCTTCCTCAGCAAAAAAAACAAAAACAAAAACAAAAAAAGAGGAGGATTGGCATGGATGTTAGCTCAGAGCTGATCTTCCTCACAAAAAAAAAATAAATCATACTGTTTATATTAACTAGCTTAAAATAATTCATGAACAATTTTAATTTACCACTCTGAATATTGTTCACTACATCAAACTTCTATTAAACTGCAATCTGGGGGCACATGAAATGTTTCACACACACTCAAGCACACTTGTTTACAAAAGTTATATGAAGTTGCTTGTTAATTTATTTGTATATGAATATAAATTAATAATTTTTAAATATAATTTATATATTACTTATTTGAATATGCTATTCCTACTTGGAGACTATGCTTATGAGACATCTTTACACGCCAACTGCTTTGGATGATTTTCTGAGAAACATGTAGGGATATGTATGTGGTTTTAGATTCAAGTAGGAATCAAGGTTAGGGGTAGAACTATAACAGCCACTGCAAATGTGGATTTCAGTACTTGAAAATCACAGAGTAATCCTGTCCCATCACAGGGGATGCACAGCCCTTAAGGCTAATCCCTAAGGCAGTGAACCCAAGGCCTGGGGTAATTTGGTAAAGCTTTACGGATGCCTAAGGGACTAGGAAAATATGAAACTCTTCTTCCCCTCCCCCCACCTCCATATGCCAGATATCGATTTTTTCCCTCTTCCAGCATTTGGAACAGTTGTCCAGCAAGAGGACGAAAAGTCCATTTCTCACAAAGTTGCAATTAAGCCAAGAAAGCACTCACCAGTCAGTACTTACTAATGGAAAAATCCAGAAAAGAAAGCAACACACAGTCCACACTCCCTTTTAAGACTTCAAAACTGATCATTTTATGTTTGGCAGAAGGGAGGTACATAATAAGCACTTACTGGATTTTTTTTTTTTTTCAATCTTCACAGAATAAATACAAAACAACCAAGATGGTACACTTGGAACTTAAAACCTTCTTTGGGAACTTTTGAAAAGCAGACAGAATGTTTAGGTGCTCTTCTTTATTCACTATTTACTATCAGAGATTTTTATGGTAAAGAACTGTGACAGAAAGAGGGAAAAAACCCTGGGATAGAAAGTGACACACACACAAACACACTGTTCTTTTGCAAAGAGTGGCAGAATAAAGAGCTACAACTAACATCATTGTTCTGGTGGTGAGGAATAATTATACAAGGATCTAGACATACTGGCCTCTCTATAAAGAAAGAAGTCCCAGCTGTATTAAACTCACGTTGAGAAGTATATGTTGGTATGTTTTGTATGTTTGTATAATAATGTATATTAGCACAATCCAATTACTTTATCAAACAAACATATAAGACAGGCTTTTACAAACTCAAAAGGAGAAAAAGTCTGAAAGTATGGGGATCGTTCAAAAAATTAGCTGTGAAAGCACTGGGCCGGCCCCCTGGAGGATAGGTTAACTGCGCGTGCTCCGCTGCTGGCGGCCAGGGAGGCACACTCACGCACTGCTTGTCAGGCCAGGCTGGGCGGCATCCCAAATAAAGTGGAGGAAGATGGGCACGGATGTTAGCTCAGGGCCAGCCTTCCTCAGCAAAAAGAGGAGGATTGGCATGGATGTTAGTTCAGGGCTGATCTTCCTCACACACACAAAAAAAGCTATGAAAGGACAAAAACAGCCAAAGAGTCAAGTACTATTAATACAGACACGTGTGCATCAGACTTGGAGGTGAGCAATACCTGAACTGGTAACTAAACGCTGTGTGGTGATCTCCATTCTACAGGCCACTTTCACTTGCTCCTTACAAAACACCTGGA
Organism: Ceratotherium simum simum; assembly: GCF_057802395.1. NCBI lineage: Eukaryota > Metazoa > Chordata > Mammalia > Perissodactyla > Rhinocerotidae > Ceratotherium > Ceratotherium simum. The sequence goes on along the minus strand of NC_141929.1, from coordinate 3,137,747 downwards.
GTTCTAAAATGCCCTTTTACAAATGAGTCTGAGACTCAGAAAAATGGTTACTTATTCAAGGTTGCTCAGCTGGTTAGTGGTTGAAAGACTGAGGGGTATGGATACGAATAAAATTCCGTATTTGCGAGACCGGAAAACACTCCTTAAATGAAAACAGCAGACTAATGACATCGGGCAGGCAATGGGTAACGGCTGAGGCGACAACACATAAACCATCCGGAAGTCACCTACGGCTCCAGCATCGTGTCAGAAGACTTTGCCCAATGTGAGAGGCTTTGAGACACGAACAATGATCCTTTGACCTTCTCCAAGGTTAGCGTCTATTAAACACAATCAGACATAACTCAGTCTAGGTTCTTTTCTTAGTTCGGACCTGAGAAATAAGTTATCAGTGGACAGTTTCCTAAAAAGAAAAAAAGAAAACTGAGATGTGCTTGATCTGGAAAGCCAATGAAAACGAAAAGACAAAAAGCGAACACCTGAGAAATAACCACAGCCCCTAACTCGGGGGTCCTCACGGCGCGGGAGCACAAGACTACTTTATTTTCGGGTAGAAACATTATTGGCCATCAGCACCTGGCGCCGGGCACCTATGCGAGGCTAAGAACAGGCGGCTGCGCCGCTCGGCACGGTACCCAGTGGGCCCGCGTCCCAGTCCGCCCAACAGGGTGTGAGCGCCCGGGACCCGGGGGCGCGCCTGGGGTTCGCCGCCGCCCGCCCGGAATTGAGCCCGGAGGCGCACCCACGCGTGCCCGGGGACTGTGGACCGGTCCCGTGGCTCCCTCCCGGAGCCGGCTGACCCGGCACATCGTGCACACCCGGGCCGTCACCTCGGGAACCCGGACCAGCCAGCGCGCATGCGCACGGCGCACTCCTCTCTGCGCACGCGCACCGGCCCCGCCCCTGGCGCTGCGCACTTCCCTCTTCCGCCACGCCCGCCATGGCGGTGGCGACAGCCGGCCTTGGCCCCGCCTCCCCAGACGCCGCGCCGGTCACCTGACGCGGCTGCGGGCTGAGGAGACACAAGGGAAGTCGCTGTCGCCACAGTCGGAGCCGCCGCCGCCTGGAGCAGCCGGGACCCCCCTGCCTCGCCGCCCGCGCCCAGCCTCCCGCGCCATGCCGTCGGAGAAGACCTTCAAGCAGCGCCGCACCTTCGGTGGGTGCCGGGCGGGCCGGGGCGGCCGAGGCCGACGGACGGCTGGGCCGGGGGGCTGAGGGACTAAAGGCGGCGGTGGCTGACGGAGGGCCAGGCTGAAGGGCTCCGGGGAGCGCTGAGGGCGGCGGGAGGGCCGGGGGCTGACGGAGGGCCGGGCCGGGGGGCCGAGGCAGCGGGGGCCCAGGACGGCCGGGCCGGGGGCTGACGGGGGGCCGGGCCCGGGGGCCGATGCGGCGGGGGCCCAGGACGGCCGGGCCGCGGCTGACGGAGGGCCGGGCCGGGGGGCCGAGGCGGCGGGGGCCCAGGACGGCCGGGCCGGGGGCGCCCACCGTGGGTCCCGCGGGGCCGCAGGCGCGGAGGTGCTGAATCACCTTTGGGCCCGGGCGGCGGGAGGAGGTTTGCACGGAGCTGCTCAGCCCCCAGCCCGGGTCGCCGCCCCTCCCCGCGCGCAGCCCCGTCCGGTGAGAGCGCGGCGCCGGCCGCGGCCGCGCCTCCGAGGCGGTGACTCCGGGTTGCAGGCGGTCGTCTTCAGGTAGGGCAGGAGCTTGTCTGCGGGCAGAGGTGACGCCGGCGAGCCCCCGAGTCCGCAGTCCGCGCCTGCCGGCGGGGCGTCTCGGCCCTGTGAGCGGCCGGCGGGCTGGGAGGGCGTCTTCTCCGTGGCCGGCGGTTCCGTGCTTTCCGGGGCCCCAGCGGTGGTCACCCCTCTCCCGGGTTAGTCGGGAGACCCCACTGAGGCTCGCTGGCGTTTGGGGGACACTGCCAGGGATCTGGCGACGGTATTGACTCGTCCGCCGAGAGGAGCGGCAGGCCCTCTCCCGGGCGGGGAGAGCCTCCTGCGGCCCCGGGCCCCGGCGGGCTGTGCGTGGGCAGCGGGGACGCGCAGGTCCCGGCGACTCCAGCCCCGGGGACTGCCTGCGGGCGTCTCCTTGGGGATCTTAAGCGCTGTCCTGCGCGTCTACGTGTGCCTGGTTTCTTGGAGTCTAGCAAGAGCTGAGCGTTCTTTTGAGCTTGGATATGGGTCTGTAGATCTCACTGTTGTTGGTTATTTGATTTCTTGTGCCTGAGAAGCTTCGGCCGGTGAAATTCGCCTCGGCCCGCCAAGCATTTCTTTTCCAAACAGGCTCCTGAGGCAGCTTGTTGGTTCCCAAGGCTGAGACGTGCCTTTCTTGTTAGAGGTTTTCTCTTTAGTGACCTTAGTGAACTCGAAATGTTGTTTAGCTTTTGTGCAGCCCTGAGAGCAACGTTTGAAGCGGGTTTGCTGTTGTGTCTGGCTTCCGTCCTCACTGACTCTGGCATTTGAAAGTTAACTGGGGACATTTGTGTGGGAAGGATGCCCATTTTCTCATGACTGAAACTATAGTTACTTTCCTTTTGCTTAGAGTATTTTTAGGTTATTCTGGAAAAATCTCTGTAGAAGAGGAGGTGGTAAGAATAGGATAAGTGAGGTTAATTCATCCTAATGAATTAGAAGGAATTCATCTGGAACCTGTGCTCCTGGGGGTGAATTAGCAGATATGCTCCATTTTTTTCCCATTAATTTATCTTATATATACTGTATATATGTATCTTATATACACTTTCCCTTAGCTCACCTTTACCCCCCCCCCTTTTTCCTTAAAGATCTCTTAAATAGTCATTTTGCAGAAAAGCATCAAATTATCTTTTAATGGCTACTGCCTTTCTTTGCTCCTGATTATGGTAGTCTTGACTGTCAGCACTGATAATTTTCAGAGATTTGTGCACAATAAATGAGGGAAATCGATTCTTTGGAGAGAACCTCTATAGACCCTAAGACCAACCCCAGTTAGCTTGAGCAGTTGTTTCTCTTTTCAAGTGAGTGAGTTGAGGTTAATTTAAAACTGAAGATAGCTCTGCTGATATCTTCTGCCAGGATTGAGGGTTGAAATGGATCTTAGGGCTCACCCAAAACAACCCCATGCTTTTGTAGCTGAAGAAACTGGGTGGGGCCCAGAGAGGTGAACATCATGGTCCACCTAGTGGCAGAGTCTGGACTTGTACTTTTAACCGTCTGCCATGAATTCTTCCATCTTCCAGTAGGTAGCCATCATTTCCAGTACATGAAGTAGACTAACACTCTGAGTCAAGAAGCATAGTGTATCCTTGCAGATGTTTTGAAAAACCTTATGAACTTCAAAAGCTGTATTTGAGCAAGTAATTTTGAATTCTGTTTTCTCAAATGTAATCATTTCACTCCCTTTTTTTCTGGGGTTGCCCCAGTTTATTTAATAACAGATCTGTTTCCCAGACACTGTTCTGCTGAGATTAATGGCAGACTTAGGTCTTAAGCTTCTCTCTAATAACGAAAGGGTTTGCATGTCTTGGGGGAAGTTTATGTGTTGGTCTAGAATTAATAGCTCCAACTATTCTAATAGCTAGACTGGAGAGTGAGATTTATGCCAAAACGCAGGTAGCACTCCATGAACTTAAGCTGTGTCACTGATTGATGGATTGGGTATTACGTTTATGATTTATAGACAGATTGAGGAAAATATGTATTACGCTTCCATTTCGCTCAGTGAAATACATCCTGAAAAATATATGTAAGTAAAGTTTTACTTTAAATGCCCTAGGGAATCTCAAAGCAACTTTGCAAATGATATGTTGGTAAAATAAGACACCTTAGACCCCTGTCCTCTGTTTTTATCTGTTTGTAAGGCTTATAAGGATTCTTAGAGACAGGAAGAAAAGGAATTTGGGGAAGTATATCTTGATAGGCATTTGGAACAGTATTTATTTCCACTTTACAGCTTTCATTTGTTTATTCATTTATTTCCGCAAAGCCCCAGTAGATAGTTGTACGTCATGGTTGCACATCCTTCTAGTTGCTGTATGTGGGACACGGCCTCAGCATGGCCGGACAAGCGGTGCGTCGGTGCGTGCCCAGGATGCAAACCCGGGCCGCCAGCGGCGGAGCACCCACACTTAACACACTTAACACATGAGGCCGGCCCCTTTCATTTGTTTATTAACCATCTTCTATGTATAAGCCTAAGCCCTGGGGAATGTAGAGATGACTAGAGCTGGGTCCCTGACTGCCAGGGGCAGTCTGTTGAGGAAGACAAATGATAAACAGATCATTACAGTATTATGAAAATAATTGAGTAAAAGAATTGGTCATATGGGCCTTTGCTCTGAGTTGTTTGTAATGCTTTTGTTAAATATACTGTTAGCCTCTGAAAATAGCTGTCTACTCAAAAAGAGTTGAGGTATCAGCATATACCATATTTACTCAATTATTCCCGGCTTACCACTGCATTTTCATTGCAGCTGGCCAAGACACTAGAGACATTCCTATGGGACTTCGATGCTACTCTTTTCACCTTAAGGAAGTCACTTGTCTTCGTACCTGAGTTTTCTCACCTTTAATAAAAATAATCACCATTGTCTTCATTTTTGGGCCATATTTTGGGGATAAATCAAGATATAGAAAACTTTTGACACTATAGTTTGACTTTGAAGCCTCACATTTAGAGCCTATTTAGTTTTTTCCTTTTCCATTTACCAAAATAAACCTGTTTCCTTGTATAAAAAAAAATCTCTTCCCCTTCTGTCTGAATGTTTCCACTTACCTTTTAGATTTATTAGGATAAGTCTTTAAATGTGAAACATATTCCAGGGTATATTAAAGAGTTATCATTCATTTGCTAGAGTGAATTAATTAAATTGTGGTTTCCCCTAACCTCTGAAATAATCTACCCTGACAAAACGAAGGCTTTTGTTGTGAAGAGGGTTGATAGCTCAGTCTAGATGGTAGAGCACGTTTTCTACAGAATAGGACAGACATAGGGACAGGTCTTAGAGCATCAAGCAGTTCAGCTGGGTGTCCTACAGTTTAACTCAATTCTAACACTGTCTACCTGGTGATAACCTCAGATCCTACAGGTTAAGTGCTCAGTACCTCCTCCACCACCACTTAAAATGCTAATTGCAAGTGTAGGTTGTTACCTGTGTTTCTGTCCAACTGGCTATAAATCAGGTTCCTGCGACCCCCTCGTGTTTGATTAAATCGCTCAGGGACTCACAGGACTCAGGAAAACCTTTTACTTACTAGACTATTGGATTATTATAAAGGATATTAAAGGATGTGAATGAACAGCCCCATGAAGAGAGACATAGGATGAGGTCTGGAAGAGTCCTGAGCACAGGTGCTTCTGTCCCTGTGGAGTTTGGTATGTGCCACTCTTCCTGGCACCTGGAAACTCTCCAAACCCAGTCCTTTTGGGTCTTGATGGAGACATCATCACTTAGGCATGACTGATTAAATTGTTGGCCATTGGTGATTAATTCAGTCTCAGCTCATCTCCCTTTCCTGGTAGTTAAGGGGTGGGGCTGAAAGCTCCAACCTAATCATGGTTGGTTCCCCTGGCAACCAGCCCCCATCGTTTTGGGCTTTCTGAAAGTCATCTCATTAACCTAAACTTTGGTATGGTTGAACAGGGCTTCTTTATCACTCTTTTATACAAAAGACACCTTTATCACTCTTATCACTTAGGAAATTCCAAGGGTTTGGGAGCTCTGTGCCAGACCAAATATATGTTTCTTGTTATAAACAACAATATCACAGATGAGGACCACTAGGTTAAGTTTACTATTGACAATAGCTAAATTTATTTATTTTTTTTTTTTAAAGATTTTATTTATTTATTTATTTTCCCCCCAAAGCCCCAGTAGATAGTTGTATGTCATAGCTGCACATTCTTCTAGTTGCTGTATGTGGGACGCGGCCTCAGCATGGCCGGAGAAGCGGTTCATCGGTGCGCGCCCGGGATCCGAACCCGGGCCACCAGCAGCAGAGCAGGCGCACTTAACCGCTAAGCCACGGGGCCGGCCCTTAAATTTATTTTTATTCTCATGTATTGAATAGGAATATGCACTGGTAGGAGTCCATAAGTTTCAGTCTTCTTTGTCTTTAGCAAATATGTTTAGTAATTTATCTTAGAAGCTGATTTAGAAATGTTGGATGGGAAAATAGAAATAGAACCTATATATTTGTATTTGAACGTGAAGAGTTTTTATGAAGAGTGATGCTAAAATGGTTTTAAAAATCCAAACAAAATTGACAATGATGTTGGCATAAATTCATATTTATATAGGTTATAGCATCTTTTTTCTTGGAGCTACCAGTATAAGCACTTTCTCAGGAAGTTCATGACTGATCATTTATTTGCAAACAGTAGAAGAATGAATCCTACTGTAGTAAATCAAGGTGATTTTGTTAATTTTTTATTGGAAGGTTTTAATTAATGCCATCTTAATCATATGTTCATATATTGCTTTATATATGACATGTCTCTCCAATTATATTGTCACCTTATTGAGAACTGGACTTGGCTTGGTTTGTTTCCTATATTCCCCAGAGAGCCTAGTACAGTTGTTGAAAGTATAAATAAGTGATTTTATTAAGGGGGAGAATACAGAGATATTCTCACAAACGTATTCAGCAATAGACTTTGAGCTTTAAACTTTAATTTCTTTTGGGCGCTGAGCATAACTATTTAAAACTCAGGGCATTTTTTCCATATTCCTTTCTCTTGGCAGTTTTCTTTTAAGCACTATATCATTAAAAAGCTGGAAGTAATTAGAGAAAATGGGATTGACGAGCCTATGGTTTATAGTGGATTTCTATATCAACTTAAACTGTGGAAAATTCACAAACATTGTCACCAAGGTGGTAAGAGTCTTTGGAGGAAAGATCGGTAATGCCACACAGTTAATCTGCTGATTATATCTGACTATAAACCTGGGTTCCCAAACCCTTCAGAAGGAGGAATTCTGTACTCCTGGTCTTATGTCATATTACCTGATAGAGCCATGTAATTTCATGTTGGTTTCCATGTAAGTTGCCTTTGGCCTCACATACCAGCCTTTGCCAGATACAAAGTGGTGTTGGTGTTTGGTTTCTCTCAGTTCTGGGAAAGATATCTTTACTGCTTTGCTCTGCTACAGCTAAGAATAGGTGAATTCAGATATGGAAGTCACCAGTAAAAATGCAGGAAAGAAGCTGCATTTTGGCCCTCAATAATGCCTATGTCTCTTCCTTTTGTTGCAGAACAAAGAGTAGAAGATGTTCGACTTATACGAGAGCAGCATCCTACCAAAATCCCGGTAGGTAGTCCCAGGCACCTATGTTTCAGTCACTAATAATGCACACAGAAGAGAGCACTGCTTAAGGTGCAACTTCAGCACACTGCTGCTCTGCGCAGCTACCTGACAGGAGTTTTCTGTGGGAATCCTCAGACAGGCAACCCCTGTGTCAATCTTGTGACGTAGAATTGAGATAGCTTGACCCACAGGTTTTTTTTTTTTTTTTTTTAAATGTAATCATGCTCTCTTTACTCCTGTGTCTAAGTTTGCTGCCTTAATGTTACACACTTCACAAATCAAATGTACTTATTGAGGGGGAAAGGGATAGAGGGGCTAGAACTGTTAGTATTTTATCAATGGAAGGAAGTATCCACCATCTTCTTTTTATTTATTTATTTATTTATTTATTTATTTATTTATTTATTTATTTATTTATTTATTTTTCCCTCAAAGCCCCAGCAGATAGTTGTACGTCACAGTTGCACATCCTTCTAGTTGCTGCATGTGGGACGCGGCCTCAGCATGGCCGGACAAGCGGTGCATCGGTGCACGCCCGGGATCCAAACCCGGGCCGCCAGCAGCGGAGCGCGTGCACTTAACCGCTAAGCCACGGGGCCAGCCCTGCACCGTCTTCTAAAGGAAGCAAAACTACCTCTGTGGAAAAGTCAGTAGTTCTCAGGATTTAAATGAGACTGCATATTCCAGGCTGCCTGATTTTTGATGCCTCAGAGCAGTCTCTTTATATTTGGCTTCTTTGCAAGAGATGGAGGAAAGACGCTGCTCTTTTTTGTTATGTGTAGGGGCCTCAGATGCCTGTTGCTGTGCCCAGCCAATAACACCCTGTGCCCCAAATCCTTTGGTGGTGGACCATAAATAGGCTTCTGCTGAGGCACTAGGTCTAGAGAGAAATGGTCAAAAGGAGCTTTTGGTTTCAGACAGAGGCTGAGTTCAGGCCCTAGGTTCAAGGTTACTGATATTAGGCTAGTTATTAAAATTCTGAGAGGAGCTGCCAGATCCTCATCTGCAAAATGGGAAGAGAATCCCATCCCATGTGGTTGTTGGAGAGATTTGCATAATTCTGGGTACATGGTTGTTACCTTCTACTAATTCTACAGACCACTTAGAAACTCCACTGCTAAATTCTATAGAAGCTTTCATGTTTTGCTGTGTGATTGGTCATCTCATACCAAAGTGAGGGGAAAGAAGATGAAGATGACGGATACCGTGGGGTTGTGCTGTAAGGTGCACAGAAAAGAGAATGAGATGGGTCTGCTCAGCGGTTTCATAACTATAAGATTCTACAGTAAAAGACATGTTCTCTGTTTTCCTTGAGCTGGTTGGAAATTTCACAATCTGTCCTCATCAGTATAAGGCCTGGGGGTGAGCCTTCTGGGGAATTTCCTTAACTTTAAGGTTTTTCCTCACTTTTGAGTACCTACTACGTCTATTTGCTAGCAGATGCTAGTGGTTGGAAACAAAAAGCCAGCCCAACAGTCTGTCAGGATATGTTGCATAGCCTCCTTTTGAAATGTGAATATCTGCCTACATTCCTGGTCATCTTTTCTGCTAGAAGTTTCAGGCTGTTTGCAGAAATCACATACTCATACTTCCACATACGTGCTTGTGACATCCTGAACGAATCTGAGAACCAGACTCACAGGCACTCGTTGAGAATAGGAGGGATGGACAGAGAAGGAAGGCATAGGCAGCTTGCGGGCCCTCCAGGCTCCATTCCCCAAAGGCGGCTTTTTCTTCTAAGCTCCTGTCCATAACCCTATGATCTAAGTGAAACATTTGAGAGGGCACTTTTCCGATCTAGCCAAATGCCTTATCCCATTACTTATACATCTTCTCTCCTAAATTAGAAGAGTAAAGGAAAAATAAAAAATAAGAACTGAAAAAGTAAAGCAGTCATTTATAGGGGATTGTGTTTTCATGGAGATCACCACCACATAGCGAGTTAGGAGCAACTAGAACAGCTCCCCTCCAGGCAGACCAGACTCAGCAACTGAGAGCAGAAGTTGCCCAAGGTCATCTTATCCAGCATTTCCTAGGCTGCTGTGTGTTCCTTTAATGGAAGGATTCTAAGGTCTTGAATTTTTCTTCTCATTCTCTGACTACTTCTGCCTCCTCCTGAGCCAAGAATCCAAGATTTCTGTATTGCCTCTGATTTCTGCTACCACTTAAACCAAGGCAAGTGTACCCACTGATACTTCCTTGTGGATATCATGTTCTGAACATGCCGTGTAGATAAAGCTCTTGATGTTACCAAGGAAGGTGATCACAGCTTGATTTAGACTTACACAGAACCTCACGTAGGTCCCATACAGTAGAACAATGTACAGAGAAGCGTTTTTCCCTCTTCTAAAGAAACATTACGTAAAGATTTTCCATTGCTCTCTCAACTTCTCATTGTTGTGACAGGGTAGAGAGTTGCTGTACGTGGAGAGGGAGGGATGTCTGCACTACTCAGTAAATAGATGATAATGAGGCTCAGAGGCAGTCACCAGTCTGTGGTCAGAGCTTTTACAGTGGCTTAGAACTAGATAAAAGAAACATCTTTTTCCTCTATGGAATGGAAGTATGGCAAGGGGCTAATTATTTCAATTTATAATGTGAAACTATTTTTGTTCCCTGCGTAGTTCAAGATTCTTGACTTTTAAAACTCATTAAAGAAATATCAAGAATATTTTATCAGGGGCCGGCCCCGTGGCGTAGCGGTTAAGTGTGCGCACTCTGCTGCTGGCGGCCCGGGTTCGGATCCTGGGCGCGCACTGATGCACCACTTGATAGGCCATGCTGTTGCGGTGTCCCATATAAAGTGGAGGAAGATGGGCACGGATGTTAGCCCAGGGCCAGTCTTCCTCAGCAAAAAGAGGAGGATTGGCATGGATGTTAGCTCAGGGCTGATCTTCCTCACCAAAAAAAAAAAAGAATATTTTATCAAAATGAATCTTCAATTCTTTCAGCACCAAATTTGTCTCTGGAACCAGCTAATCATGGGCTTTACTTGTCAAATAGTTACTTAGGATTTGTTTCATGTCAAGTAGAGAAACACATCTCTAGTATGAAAAAACATCGAGTCTATATCGAGTCTATTACCATAATTAAGATCTTCCTTACACTTTTATTAAAAGACTCCTGCCATGTCACAGGAAATGGTGGTATTGGAATTGACAGATTCAAATCTTTACATGTTAACCTGGTACCAGCCTCTCTGCTCTTTTAAGGCTTGGGGTCTGTTTCTGACTGGGTAGTATATTTTCATGGTTCCAAATAACGAAAGAATACATAGTGAAGTTTCTTTCCCCACCCTGCAGCCACCCTGCTCACTTCCCTGGAGGCAGCCACTTTGTCTGTTATGTACCTTGTTTTGTAAGGGATAGCGTCTAAGCTAATAAATGATTACTCTTGACAGGAGATCTATGAGGAAACTAACAAATGTGCTATTTTAAACACCATTTTGGCATGTGCCAGTTACAACATAGGAAGTATTTTATCTATTTTTCATTGTTAATGGCTGTTTTTTTATTGATGTTTTAATAGTTTATAACACTGTGAAATTTTGGGTTGTACATTTTTGTTTGTCCATCACCATATACGTGTCTCCCTTCACCCTTTGTGCCAACCCCCTACCCCCACTGCCCCTGGTAACCACAGTACAGTTTTCTCTGTAATGGCTATTTTTTTTTTTTAAAGATTTTATTTATTTATTTTTTTCCCCCCAAAGCCCCAGTAGATAGTTAGTTAGTTGTATGTCATAGCTGCACATCCTTCTAGTTGCTGTATGTGGGACGCGGCCTCAGCACGGCCGGAGAAGTGGTGTGTCGGTGCGCGCCCGGGATCCGAACCCAGGCCACCAGCAGCAGAGCGCCTGCACTTAACCGCTAAGCCACAGGGCTGGCCCATGGCTATTTTTTTTTTTTAATTCACCCATCTTATTTTATTTTTCCCTCCCGAAAGCCCCAGTACATAGTTGTATGTTCTAGTTGTAAGTCCTTCTATGTGAGCCACCACCACAGCATGGCTACTACTGACAGACGGGTGGTTTGGTTCCATGCTCAGGATCCGAACCTGGGACACCCAAGCAGAGGGCACTGAACTTTAACCACTAGCCCATCAGGGCTGGCTCTGATGGTTAATGGCTATTTTTTTTTTCTTTTTTGGTGAGAAAGATTGTCCCTGAGCTAACACCTGTGCCAGTCTTCCTCTATTTTGTATGTGGGATGCCGCCACAGCATGGCTTGACGAGCATTGTGTAGGTCTGGGCCTGGGATCTGAACCTGCGAACCCCAGGCTGCCAAAGTGGAGTGCGTGAACTTAACCACTGCACCACTGGGCTGGCCCCAGGTTGATAGCTATTTTGAAATCACTTTTCTGGCTTCTTTTCTAGGTGATAATAGAACGATACAAGGGTGAGAAGCAGCTTCCTGTCCTGGATAAAACCAAGTTCCTTGTACCTGATCATGTCAACATGAGTGAACTCATCAAGATAATTAGGTATTTAACCACTCTTTTTGTTTTTTATTTCTTTGGGTAACTTCTTTTCTTTATCAGACTTACAGATAAATCTTTAGCCTAGTTCTGATTAAAATCTATACAAGCTTAATAAACCTATAAGATGTTTCATTTCTGAGTTTTTATATTTCTTTTCTGTTGGATCTCATGTCCCTTCTGATTCTTTCATCATAACATCTAGTGTAGATGTTGTCTCTTAATCAGAAAAGTTATAAGTTTTGCATAGCAAAATTAGTAAAAGAATGTAACTTGGTGCAAGGGTAATAAATTGCACCAGTTTAGATCTTAGTTTGTAAATTATATTTTGAACTGTTTTTCTCACATTAGATACTAATGGCTGTTCAGACAGTATACTAGTTTAAAATTGGCTTCAGGAATATAGTAAGAATAATCTGTCAAGGATTATCACTAATACTGATCATGAATATCATCATATAAAATGTCCTGTTCTTTATGAGAAGAAAGATTAGAATCATCATCAGTAAGGCACACACTTTATTTTGCCCGAAGCAGCAAAAATCTTTATACTTGTATATTGATCAGGGTGGGTGGTGTTTTTACACATGCTCCCCAGTTATTGATGTATCAATATTTCTTCACATTTTTTTCTTTCAACAGAAGGCGCTTACAGCTCAATGCTAATCAAGCCTTCTTCCTGTTAGTGAATGGACACAGCATGGTGAGTGTGTCCACACCGATTTCTGAAGTGTATGAAAGTGAGAAGGATGAGGATGGTTTCCTGTATATGGTGTACGCCTCTCAGGAGACGTTCGGGATGAAATTGTCAGTGTAAGACTGGAAAAAGGCGTCTGTTCCAGAATCTTTTAAACCCTTACCAAGGAAAAACAAAGGGATGTTACCAACTGAGATTGATGAGTTCATCTAATCACAGATCATCAAAACAGTAGTGTTCCTGCCTAGGAGTTTTAGGAAGTTGTTTTTGTACTTCAAGCAGAAAAACTGAGCTCCAAATGAGCACATTCAGCTTTGGAAAACTATTATTTAACCTAGGCTGTTTTGTTTTCAAATTTATAAGTTTAAAAATAAAATATTTTGCATTCTGAGTTGCCAATAAAATAGACCTTCAAGTTATTTTAATGCTCTTTCCCCAATAGGAACTTGCAATTTGAGCATTCAGAGACATTGTCTCCTCTCTAGGTTCACGGAACCTGCCAACTTTTTATAGAAGGGTTTCTACTCAACTAGAGAAATCTCTGCAAGAGGATCTTTAAGCATAAGTTGTCAAGCATAGCCCCCACAAAACGCATTTGCCATAATAGTTGGCAAAAAGCAGGGTAAATGGGGGTGTCTGAGAAAACTCTAAACTGCTGAGGTTCCTGATTCCTAATAAGTCTACCCCACGTCAACACTCTTGCAGTGTCAGTACGTTCTTCTTTGATTTGCTCTTTAGATGGTTGTGCATAGAAAAGCACCATGGCTCAGTAGGAACCCTGAATAATTTATAATTTTGGTCTAGTTTCTCAAAAGGCCCAGAGATGAACAGTGACATTTCTTCTGTTTTGGCTATTCTTTAGCTCGTACTAGTGCCTGCTTGGGTGAATAAACAAGCAGTTGTGTCAGTTTCATGCTTTAGGACAGTGGTAGAAACTATAGAATACTGAAACTAAAAGCATTAACCTTCAGATGCCCTTCCTCTACCTTTTGGCTTAAAGCTGTAGATGATCCATGTTTTATGTTAAGTGTGTGATTAAACTATGTTATTCAAAAGTTACCACACTTTTAAGAGTATTTCAGTTATCACTGTTAGGTCAAACCATCACAATTCCCCACTAGGTGCATGTCAGTTGTGAAGAAAACATAGCAGAAGCAGCCATACGCTCTTCCAGATACTCATGTCCAGAGTTAAACACTTCCCGAGTCCAGCTAGAATAAATGCCCAATGCTTCCTACTACCTGCATGGGGTTCCTGTTTACTATTTTCGTGGGAGTATCACAGACTGCTTAGACTGTAATGTAGCAGGTCACGACTCACTCTTGTGTATTTAGATGTGTGGAATGCCTGTATCTGTTGGTGAAGGTGTTTTCTGTAATGGAGGGAAAAGCAATGTTACTGCATATGGGCCCTCAGCCCCCAACCTCCCGTCAACTACTCTTCCCACTGCATGCATCTGTCCACATGGCCAACTTTTAATATGTATATTTTTACATTATGTAAATTCTTAATCAGCTTGTCTCGTTTAGATTGTATACAGCATTATATCTGACATTCTTGTAACTACTGTGATCAGTAAGATTCCTGTAAGAAATTCTGCTTTTTAAAAAAACAAAAATACCATGGTGAGAGGGGTGACTTACATCCCACATTAGTGGGTGATCACTCTATTTATAGGATCTTTAAAACAAGTACATTTTTAACGAACTAAGGTGAATAAAGGCACAACTAAAAACTGTCATCAAAGCTCAATTTAATGGATCAGTGTTTGAGACTTGGAATCCTGCATACTGTCTGTACTATCCAAAGCCAAGTAGGTCATCTCCTTCCTAACACGGAGCGTTGAGGCTGCTTTTGTTGTGCTGGGGGAGCAGTTGGGTGGAGAGACACGCAGCTCAGGTCTCTGCCTTGTCACGGGCACTTTCCTCCCCTTGGTCAAGGTCCTGCCACCTAGTCTTGTCTGTATAAAACTAAAACCTTGAGAACTTACAGACATGCCACCAAGTATGAGGATGGATGTGGGAGCTAGGTGTTTTGTGGGAATGAATAAACACTTGAAAACCTACCACTCTAAATGAACAACAAAGTAAAACAAAATATTGTGTGTGGTCAAGAAGGCACTATGTGGTTTATGGGCCCTCACACGAGGACCCAGTGGGGAGCTGCGTTACTCGTCGGAAAACACTGGACCCAACTCAAATTGAAGTTGGCCCTTAAATGTTTGTGGAAGAATACAGGGAATGAGGGGCTGGCTGGTGGCTTAGTGGTTAAGTTTGTGTGCTCTGCTTCAGTGGTTCAGGGTTCGTGGGTTTGGATCCCAGGGGTGGACCTATGCACTGCTCATTGAGCCATGCTGTGGAGGCATCCCACATACAAAATAGAGGAAGATGGGCACAGATGTTAGCTCAGCGACAATCTTCCTGAAGCAAAAAGACGAGGATTGGCAACAGATGTTAGCTCAGAGCCAATCTTCCACACCAAGAAAAAAAAAAAACACATGAGCTAAGGAAATGCTCTGCTTCCCTGAGTTCACTGCTCAGATGTGCACATGTCCCCCATCTTCAGAGGCCTGGCCTGCATGGTTCCCTCGACAACCAAGAGGCCCTGGAAGTGACCCCACACAGAACAAGGCTCTCCCTGTCAGAGGTGCTGCTAACGGGTGCCAGGAAGGGCCAGCTGTGTCTCCTGCTGTCATTTACCTGGCAGGAGCCCTAACCATGCCTGGAACTGTGTGCTTATGTGTGCACGCATGCATGTTTTTTTTCCTCTGTGTAACCACAGACCTGACAAGACCCAGAGGTCTTTGGGATCTCTGCTAGGGAAAAGGTGCCACAATCCTCCCTCTGGTGCCTGGCCCTGTTCAGGAGAACACCGCAGTCCTCAGCGAGCACATGCTCAGTAGACTGCCACCGTCGCAAATCCACAGAGCCAGATGGTAGCTTTAGAGGCAAGGGCACGTTCATACCACATTCACCACATATTAGGAAACACTCAAAGATACTTGAGATCTATTAATGGCAACCTTGATTTTTTTATGGAGTCTACAGCTCCATAAAACATCATTAAACATCAAGTCAAGAATTCACATTTCTGTTCACAGCAAGGACATTTTTTAAAAACCTGGGAAACTTGATAAATCCATTTTCTAAGACCAGGTATCCCATTTGGAAAGCTGGGAAGAGGGCAGAAAGGACTGACGCCCTAGTTTGGAGAGCAAGAACTGCAATTTATTTGAAAAGATGTGTGCTTCATCTTCTATGAGACCAAGACCCAATAAAATGAAACACAGCTTTTTTTTTTTTAATTTTTATTTTCAGTACATTAAATTTACTCATAAAAACATTCTAAAAATGTACAATTTTTCCTTTTAACAAAGTATAATAAAACATAAAAATCCCAAAAACAGAATACTTGACATTTACAATTCAAAATCAAATTAGCAGAATATTAAATATTTACAAAACTATATCTTTTAAAAATATTTATAAAGTTACATGCAATTTTGTAGAATTGACATAAAAGAATGGCTCAAAAATGGGAGAATTTTCCTTCATTCCTAAAAAGAAAATATGTCCAATAGAAGCTGTGAAGATTCTTGAGTACACGAGGTCTTCAGTTTAGGTACCAAAGCCTTGTCTTTGTGCATGTAAGAACCCAGCACATGAGGGGCTGGTACAATACCCGGGACCCACGAACGGCACTCCCCTCCCTCCATCAACAGTATAGTAACGCTGACCTTTGGCCTCAACCAGCACAGTATGTAGTTTTGTGAGTGTTGATTAAAAATACTTTCACAACCTCAGGACTTTTCAATAATTGAGCCTCTTCAGAACCCCATGGCTTTAAATGTCACCTGACTCATTCTTGGGGAGTCAACTGCACTTTGGAAAGGACGGCTAACCCGCTCAGGTTCCAGGCCCATCCTCTGGGATGGGCGGTCCAGCTGAGGCAGGGACATGGTTTCCCTTATGACCTTTAAGAGTCTACATCTAACACCATCAGTTATCAGTATGTATAACTAGCAAGGCATCAAATAAACCACCATGGAAGCAGGAAGAGTGACAAAATGACAGGGAGTGAGGAGGGTGCAACCCAATTCCCGCGCAGCAAGTGCATACCAGCAACACTGGAGTGAGTGGACGAGTGAGAGCCTCGGTCAGCCTGTGCCCAAACAGGAAACACATCACAGCTGTATGCCGTCAGGCGAAGTTACTCCCACTGCTCCTGCGCCTCCGTACAGTGTAGTGTAAACTAACTATGTTGACTTCTTGCGATAAAGGACCTAGAATTCTAAACAGTGAATTAAAATACTGAACCTACTAACTACTATATTAACAAGCTGACTCCTGTAATCTTTTGGAGATTATAGATGATGCTGGTTTTTTTTATTACCCAATCACATATTTGCTTTCAAGAAAATGATTTTATCTTTATTTTCATTATAAGTGCTAGCTCCCATTTCCTCAGTGCTCTTTAGCAATTAGGAGTTTTAACGTTTAAACGCTTTCCAATTTTCAATACTGCCGTGAAATAAAAATTAGAAAATAAGGTAGAAAATTGAGTGTTTTGCTTAAAATACAAAAGATTAAATAGTTGTTTTATCTTAACATTGTAATCTACTTCGATCTGTACATTCCACTGTCTCCATTCTTGGGTTAGAAACTTTATGACAGACTACACAAAGCAAAGTGGCTGGTGCCACACCTACCTGGTTGCCACATCATTTGGAAACTGAGCCCACAATTTCAGGAAAATGACTAAATAGCTTTTGAAAGGGTCAGTCTGACCTGTTTCCAACTGCTGAGGATGTCCTCTGAGGAAACACAAAATGCTCTTCAGGCTTACTGACTTTGGTTACTGTTCGAGAGAAATTCCCCAGAGAATACTGCTGGCAGATATACCCAGTCCAGTACAGGACTCCCTTGGGAAGAGATCCCACAGGTCGGCAGCCGAATGCTGTGTGTCCTGTGTGTCTCACATTCACCTTTCACACTTCTCCACTTGGAAGGGCCTCCTTGGAGACATCACACCGCACACGCACTTTCAAAGACATCTGGGAATTTTTCTAAGACCTTTGTTGACTGGAACACAGCCACATGATGTCTGAACTTGTATAACTCAATTTGAATGTCATACTTCAAATCGAGGTTTTTGTTTTCATTTTTTGTTGTATTTAATGCTAACCTCTAGTATTTATCAAAATATTTATAAGGGTAACAACAGATGCTTTCAATCCCCGATACTGACCACTAAAACAAAAAACCTAAATGATTTTTTTCTTTTGTTATGAGACAGTTTTCAACAATTTCACTGTGTTGAAATAGGATTTATTTAAAATATGTCTTTGTTTAAAAAACCAAAAAATTTAAAAGTTTGGCTTTCAGCACATATCCAGGCCACTGTAACGGCCTTCAGAAATATTAAAATCGTAAACATCAGTGAACACTCTAAGCCTTCCTTTAACATAATATGACAAGTTCCAGTCTAGTACTCTTTAAGGCAAAGTTGTGTCAGTTCTCATTATTTTGACATTTTGTAGTGTTTATAATTTAAGAGATCGATATAACATTCCCCAAAAAAGCTGTTGTAAGCATCACCATTGCTTCAAAACTGTATGTAATACTGTGTACCAGGAAGAGAGAATACAGAGGTCTGTCAATTCTGCATTGCATAGAAATAAAACTCTACTAAAATAAAACTCTAAGAAATTCTACTAAAAGCCTTTCATAAAAAAATGTAACAACTTTCTGCTTTAGTTTCCGTGAAGCCAGGAAACTGATCTCACAATGTGAAGCCTC
Organism: Ceratotherium simum simum; assembly: GCF_057802395.1. Taxonomy (NCBI): domain Eukaryota; kingdom Metazoa; phylum Chordata; class Mammalia; order Perissodactyla; family Rhinocerotidae; genus Ceratotherium; species Ceratotherium simum. Next base: position 3,119,497 of record NC_141929.1, on the reverse strand, counting down.
GCATCACAGTGCCTCCAATTTGAGGGTAGTGTTTTTGATTCACACCAATTTTGCATGAGGCTGATTGTCCCATTTTAAGAATGGTCTGAATATTGTGATTTTCTTTTTTTAAATAAATATTCAACTGGAAAATCCCTGGGCAAGGCCTTACCAATCAATATTTTAATATTGAAGCCTTTAGCATTTAAATTATTATTATTATTTGAGCAGAAAATTCCCTTTAGCCTTGAAGATTTAAGTTCCTAAATTTCAGACCAAAACGCTCTCTTCGCAACGAGGTGAAGCTGAGAGCGGCGTAGTGAGGACTGTATTTCCCACCTTGACAGACTAGACTTCTGCAGATCTGTAGCTCTGTCCTGTTGGTGTGGTCTCTTTCAGAGTCTTACCACTTTCTATTGTTGTTGTCCAGGTAATTTTTAATGGAACTATCAATACACAGCCTAATGCAAAAGAAGCTGACAGGAGAAAATCTCAAATCTTTTGCTCACAAATTATAGGGCTGTATTATTGTTGAAATGTCTGTCTCAAGTGTGGATCCGTTAGCAGGAAGCCTTGGGGTCCTTGGGGAGTCCGTGTGAGATAAAAGAACTTGCAAACTGTGCTAAGGATGTGCAGCATCCGTCAGAGCCCACTCACAAAGGCCACGCTGTCACCCTGTCTCTGCAAGATTACTTCGTGGTAGAAGACGACAGGACGCAAAGCTACTGAAGGGCTGGGAAGGAAGGTATTCTCAAAGCTCTGACAACT